>NC_048302.1:18391173-18752064 GCF_013100865.1 Trachemys scripta elegans
CCTTAGAGACTAACAAATTTATTAGAGCATAAGCTTTCGTGGAGCTTATGCTCTAATAAATTTGTTAGTCTCTAAGGTGCCACAAGTACTCCTGTTCTTTTTGCAGATACAGACTAACACGGCTGCTACTCTGAAACTTGAGTGAGCTATTAACTCCTGTCTGACTGCAGAAATTACTGAAAACCCACAAAATGGCTGCTGTGTGCATCATTTACAATTAACACGCTGTACCACCTTTTGCAGACCATCAGGAAGATCTGAGTTCTGTCCCCATTTTCCAGGAAGGAGCAACTGCCATCTTATAACCATTCTGCTTGCAGGCTAAGGGAGCCTGTCAGGTGAATTGTGCTGATAGAAAGCAGGAGCTTTTCCTCCCACTTCATGAGTCAGTTTCTTGTTCCTGATGCCCCATCCCCCCAAAAAACTATTTGCTAGTTTAGGAAACCACAGCTGTATTTTCCATGTAGATTAGGAATGGAACCCTTAACACTTTTCTTTCTTGGAAACTAGCATGTTTAAATGCCCATATCTCCAGCTAGATTGTTCTGAAGTGATGTCTGTCTCTTTTACTAGGTCACCGAAGCAAAATAGAGTATGAATGGAGCTGTAAAGTATGCTATGCTTCCGCAGAGGAGGAGAAGACCATGGAAATTACAGCAACCCATAAAGTTGGATGCCTGTTAACTGGCAGATAGAAGCTACGACTCATACTCCTAACTGGTGGGCACCCTTACTGAAACTGATATTATCCAGGACGCTGTCTTCTTTAAATTAGGATCTTTAACAGATGAATACGGTCAAGAACAAGCACTCAAGCCAAACATAGTATTAATGTGTCACTCTGTATAATAAATACATGACTTACTGTACAAAGAAATATAGTTGAATGGCTTTGGCCTTGTCCAAGACTTATTTATTACAAGTCTAAATATAAGTCCCTGTGACAATGAATTGTGTAATGTCTACAAGACAAAAAACGGCACACTTTGTTAGCTACAGAAAGACAGGTAGACAGACAGAAGCTTCCACTTAGTGCTTTATTGGCTGCCAGCCATTCTCTGAATGGGGGCAATTATGAAAAAAAATGAGTACATAACTTTAATAAGGTTCACTACAGATTGCTGTCTGATAAACACAGATCTTGACAATAACCTACTCTGGATCTAATCCTTTCTACTTGGAACACACGTGTTATACTTGTTGTATGTAGGTGAAGAGATTAGAGAGAATAGTGGCATGTGAAAATATGTATGATATGAACTATTCACAGAATATATCATGTCTCCTAAAATATCAGAGATATCAGCCTAGGTCTTGATTCACTTGTCTGTACTGAGGATGGCATTCATAGATAGAGAAGAGCAGAGATTCCACCAAGGATGGGCAACTATAATTAGGGCCCTACCAAATTCACAGTCCATTTTGGTCAATTTCACTGTCATAAAGATTTTAAAAATTGTAAATTTCATTATTTCAGCTATTTAAATCTGAAATTTCATGGTGTTGCAATTGTAGGGGTCCTGACTCAAAAAGGAGTTGTGGGTGGGTGGGGGTCACAAAGGGGCTTGTGGTACTGCTACCCTTACTTCTGCGCTGCTGTTGGCAGCGCTGCCTTCAGAGCTGGGCAGCTGGAGAGTCGTGGCTGTTGGCTGGGAGCCCAGCTCTGAAGAAAGAGCCTCTGTCAGCAGCAGGGCAGAAGTAAGGATGGCATGGTATGGTACTGCCACCCTGACTTCTGCACTGCTGCTGACGGGGTGCTGCCTTTAGAGCTGGGCACCTGGACAACAACTGCCACTCTTCAGTCATCCAGCTCTGAAGGCAGCGCAGAAGTAAGGTTGGAAATAACGCCCCCCTCCCCCCCCGGCAACTCCCTTTTGGGTCAGGACCCCCAATTTGAGAAATGTGAAATCTGGTCTCCCACCCCTTGAAATCTGTATAGTATAGGGTAAAAGCACAAAAAAAAAAAAAGATTTAATGGTCCTGGACGCATTTTTCATGGCTGTGAATTTGGTAGGGCCCTAACTATAATTTACGGGTAGGGCTTAATACGAGCCCCCAAAGAAGAGACTTTTCAGGCATGTGTTTAACTAGTGCAGTGTTTTTCCAAAAACTGAATGGTGAGACCCTTCGGGGTCAATGAAAGCAACCCCACAGTACGTTGTCTAAGACCTACACATCTTAATACATGTATCTTCCACAGTGATGTTGACATTCGAAGTATCCCTGGCCTCTGAGTAGGCCCCCATTGAAATGAATGGGGGCAGGTCACCCCTCAGAGTTATTGTTTCAGGCTCTCCACAAACTCAGGAAAACATGCTGCAGCAGCTTACCCTTGATTCACACTTTGAACATTCACAACAGCTAGAACCTTACAAAAACATGGAAGCTGAAGCTCTGAAGAACTGGGATGTCTGCTCATCCCCAACTAACTGTTCATATCCCTCCCGGGAGGTATGACCCACACTTTGGGAAATACTGAAATAGTGTATCTTCTGAGCACCCTGGAAAGGTTCCTCCGTGGCTAGCAAATCTAATCTTTTGATCTGTGCTTGCTGGAACTAGGCGTATAGGACAGAGCTGGGTGTGAGGTTCTTTCCATATGGGGAAACGTTTTCTCCACCAGCACTCTGGTTTAGTCAAATTGCAGGGAGGGATGGAGATAAATAATTTTCAGGTCACTTCATTTTAGAAAGTTTCCACAAGTTTGGCTGCGTTGTAAAATACTCTACTCATTCTTTAAAAAGAAGGGGTTCTGCCATTTCCCATTACTGTGTAACCGTTGTTGCTTGCAGTGTAAACAGATGGGTTGTTGCTGCCCTTTTAACTTAGGGCTGCAGGTAACTTTCCCTAGACAATCACCAGTATCAGAAAAGATTAAAAATTATCCCCCTTCTCTACCTTGCTTCACCCCACTTCAGGGTGGTTTGAACTTCAAACCCTACAGACAATTGGAACCATTTAAATGTTAACATATTAAGCACAGGTATTTCCTCTACCTACCCCACTTCTTTTTTAATATAAACAATGCAATTACATGCTGTAAACTGCATGAATGCAACATAAGGCTGCACATTTAAAAATAACAAAAAATGAAGACATCCAAAAGTAAGTTCCCACAGCAACGGTTCCTGTTGCATATATTTGGTATTTCCTACCCCCGTTTCTGTGGTTAAGTGTGAGCTTAATATGTTATTACTGTCTGGATCATACCATACCATACCATAAAACATAGGATATGTGGCCAAGTTAATAGTGCTATCGAAACCTTTTATGTTTCCGGTCTTTGTAATTTTAAAACTATTTTGTGAGATTTTATATATACATATAGAATGAGTTCATAAGTACACAAAATTCCATCCATTTCACCTCCATTCCCCACTCCCCATCTCTTCTTACAGATTCATAGATTCCAAAGTTAGCAGGGACCACTGTGATCATCTAGTCGAACCTCCTGTACAACAAAGGCCATAGAACTTTCTAAAAATAATTCCTAGAGCAGATCTTTCAGAAAAACACCCCATCTTCATATGAAAATTGTCAGTGATGGAGAATCCACCAAAACCCTGGATACATTTTCCAATGGTTAATTACTCTCACTGTTAAAAACATACGCTATATTTCCAGTCTGAATTTGTCTAGCTTCAGCTTCCAGCTACTGGATCATGTTATATCTTTCTCTGCTAGATTAAAGAGCCTATTATTAAATATTTGTTCCCATATAGGTACTTAAATAAAGACTGTAATCAAGCCACCCGTTAACCTTCTCTTTGTTAAGCCAAAGAGATTGAACTCCTTGAGTCTATCACTACAAGGCATGTTTTCTAATCCTTGAATCATTCTTGTGGTTCTCCTCTGAACCCTCTCCAATTTATCAACATCCTTCTTGAATTGTAGACAACAGAACCGGACAAAGTATTCCACCAAAGGTTGCACCAGTGTGAACACACGTAGCATAACCTCCTTACTCCTACTAGAGATTCCCTTGTTTATGCAACCCAGGATTATTTTAGCTCTTTTGGCCACAGTGCCATATTGGGAGCTCATGTTCAGTTGACTATCCACCATAACCCCCAAATCTTTTTCGGAGTCCCTGCTTCGGAGGATGGCCTATGTTCTTTCTTCCTAGATGTATACATTTACATTTAGCCATATTAAAATGCATATTATTTAAAATGCAGCCTCTCCTCGTAAGTCATGTGTCCCAGTTTACCAAGTGATCTAGATTGCTCTGAATCAGTGACCACTGCTCTTCATTATTGACCACTCACTCCCACAACTTGTGTGTCAACCTTTATCAATGATTTTATGCTTTCTTCCAATTCATAGATAAAAATGTTAGATAGTGTTGGGTCAAGAACCAATCCCTGCCTGACCTTAGAGGAAATACACTTGCTCTATGACTATTCCCTAGGTTGGATACAAGTTTACAGCCTGTTTACATTTTGAGGCCTATTGATATGGCCCTACCAAATTCACAGTCCATTTTGGTTAATTTCACAATCATAGGATTTAAAAAATACTACATTTCATGATTTTCAACAAGGACAAGTCCAGAGTCCTGCACTTAGGCTGGGGACCAACTGGCTAAGCAGCAGTTCTGCAGAAAAGGACCTGGGGATTACAATGGATGAGAAGCTGGATATGAGTCAGCAGTGTGCCCTTGTTGCCAAGACGGCTAAGGGCATATTGGGCTGCATTAGTTGGAGCATTGCCAGCAGATCAAGGGATGTGATTATTCCCCTCTATTCGGCACTGGTGAGGCCACATCTGGAGTATTGTGTCCAGTTTTGGGGCCCCCACTACAGAAAGGATGTGGACAAATTGGAGAGAGTCCAGCGGAGGGCAACGAAAATGATCAGGGGGCTGGGACACATGACTTACGAGGAGAGGCTGAGGGAACTGGGCTTGTTTAGTCTGCAAAAGAGAAGAGTGAGGGGGGATTTGATAGCTGCCTTCAACTACTTGAAGGGGGGTTCCAAAGAGGATGGAGCTCGGCTGTTCTCAGTGGTGGCAGATGACAGAACAAGGAGAAATGGTCTCAATTTGCAGTGGGGGAGGTCTAGGTTGGATATTAGGAAACACTATTTCACTAGGAGGGTGGTGAAGCACTGGAATGGGTTACCTAGGGAGGTGATGGAATCTCCATCCTTAGAGGTTTTTAATGTCCAGTTTGACAGAGCCCTGGCTGGGATGATTTAGTTGGTGTTGGTGCTGCTTTGAGCAGGGGGTTGGACTAGATGACCTCCTGAGGTCTCTTCCAACCCTAATTTTCTATGATTCCAGATGTTTAAATCTGAAATTTCACAGTGTTGTAACTAGAGGGGCCCTGACCCAACATGGGGTTGAGAGGCGGAGGTCACAAGGTTATTGTAGGGAGGTTGCAGTATTGCCACCCTTACTTCTGCGCTGTTGCTCGTGCGGGCGCTGCCTTCAGAGCTGGGCTCCCAGTCAGCAGCCACCACTTTCCAGCCACCCAGCTCGGAAGGCAGTGCCGCTGCCAGTTGCAGGGCAGAAGTACGGATGGCATGGTCTGGTATTGCACCCTTGCTTCTGCACTGCTGGGTCCTGAGTCAGTAGCGACCACTCTCCGGCCGCTCAGCTCTGAAGCACATGACTAAGGGTGGCATGGTAAGGCGCTGCTCCTGGTGGGGTGTTGACCTAGCCAGGAGCCACCGCTCTCTGGCTGCCCAGCTCTGAAGGCAGCACAGAAGTAAGGTTGGCAGTACCGCGACCCTGATAAAGTAACCTTACAACCACCCTGCAACCTCTTTTTGGGTCAGGACCCCCAGTTTGAGAAACACTGGTCTACCCCGTGAAATCTGTATAGTATAGGATAAAATTACACAAAAGACCAGATTTCACCATCTGTGACATGTTTTTCATGGCCGTGAATTTGGTACGGCACTTCCTATGGATGATGATATTGTATATACAGATAATGTTTATATAGGCTAGGCAAAACATTTGATGTACCAACCTACGTTAATGCAACGTGAAGGTTAAATTTGAGTTGCATTTATATATAAGCAGAAAGAGACGTCTTTATTTAAAGTTGCTCAAAACTTTCCATTATAATATCCTGATATTCAGTTGCTTATAAGTTTGCCAAACTAGCCATGTAAGTAGTAGTAGTAGGCTGAAATTTCCCTTGCTGAAATCTGCCTCGGGCTCGTCCTCTTCTTCTTTTTTTTTTTTTTTTAAATGTCAGCAAAAACACCTCAGGCATTTTAGAGAACAAGATTAAGGGAAAATATGTTCTTCCCATGTTCACATTTTTTTTACAATTGGTGTAGATAGGGGTCTTGTAAAAAGAACAGTTATGTGATCATGTAAAGACTGTATCATGATGTATACACAAAGGCTGTACAGGCAACTATAACTTTGGGATTTCCCAACTTTTGAGTGCTTGACTTGGCAAGCTTAATGTGCTTTAAATGTAATTTTCCATGTGTGTGTATACATATGCCCACACATACACAAACTCTCCCTCTATAAGATACATACAAAATCGATTTTGGGTGCTAAAGACGTATTTGAATAGTTATATCTACACCTGCTGCTAGTAGTGAATATCAGTATTCAAGAAGAATATTTCCAAACCAATGCAACATGGGGAACTACCAATGAAACCATGGGGACTGGTTATTATATTTTCCATTAAAAAAAAAAGGAAAACATAAAATGTTGTTCCATACAACGGGACCTCTTGAGACTAGATAGATTTATGTGCAGTGCTGGGGAGGAGCCGGTGGTCATGGTACATGTAGGAACCAGTGGCAAGGTAGGAGAAAAGTCCAGGACCTCCTGGTAGTATTCTTTGAATTCCAGTGCCACATACAGGGCCAGTTAGACAGGCAGAACTACAAGGTCTTCATGTGTGGATGAGAAGATAAGTGTTCAGAGGAGGGATATAGGCTAATTAGGAACTGGGAAAATGTTTGGGAAATGAGGAGCCTCTATGGGAAGGATGGGCTCCACCTAAACCAAAATAGAACCAGATTGCTGACATGAAGAATTTAAAGGGTTGTAGAGGAGTTTTTAAAGTAAGGTTGACAGAGGAACTAAAGAAGCACCCTAAGAAGACAGGGCTATTGCAGATAAGCTAAATGAATTCTTTGTATTGGTCACTGCAGAGGATGTGAGGGAGATTCCCACACCTGAGCCTTTCTTTTTAAGTGACAAATCCGAGAAACTGTCCCAGATTGAGGTGTCAACAGAGGAGATTTGGGGACAAACTGATAAATTAAACAGTAATAAGTCACCAGGACCAGATGGTAGTCACCCAAGAATTCTGAAGGAATTTACATATGAAACTGTAGAACTACCAACTGTGATATGAAACCTATTGCTTAAATCAGCTTCCATACCAGTTGACTGAAGGATAACTAATGTAAGACCTATTTTTAGAAAAGGCTCTGGAGGCAATCCTGGCAATTACAGGCCAGTAAGTCTAACTTCAGTACCAGACAAATTGGTTGAAACTATAGTAAACAACAGAATTGTCAGATAAATATGATGTGTCGGGGAAATGTCAACATGGCTTTTATAAAGGGAAATCATGCCTCGCCTATCTATTAGAATTCTTGGGGGTGTCAGCAAGCATGAGGGCAAGGGTGATCCAGTTAATATAGTGTACCTGAACTCTCAGGAAGTCTCTGACAATGTCCTTCACCAAAGGTTATTAAGCAAAGTAAGCAGTCATGGGATAAGAAGGAAGGTACTCTGGTGGATCAGTAACTGGTTAAAAGATAGGGCACAAAGGTTAAGAATAAATGTCAGTTTTCACAATGGAAACAAGTAAATAGCAGAGTCCCCCAGGGATCTGTCCTGGGACCTGTGCTGTACAACATATTCATAAATGATCTGGAAAAGGTGGTGAACACTGAGGTGGCAAAGTTTACAGACGATACAGTTCTCTGAAAATGTCTGCTCAATGTGCAACGCTAGTCAAAAAAGCTAACAAAGTTAGGAACTGTTAGGGAAGGAATAGATAATAAGGCAGAAAATATCATAATGCTAATATATAAATCCATGGTCTGTCCACACCTTGAATAATACATGCAGTTCTGGTCATCCCCTCTCAAAAAAGATATAATAGAATTGGAAAAGGTATAAATAAGGGCCACCAAAATGATTAGGAGTACGGAGCAGCTTCTATACAAGGAGAGATTAAAAAGACTGGGACTGTTCAACTCAGAAAAGAGATGACTATTGGGAGATAAGATAGACGTCTATAAAATTATGAATGATGGGGAGGAAATGTTATTTACCCTTCACATAACACAAGAACCAAGCGTCACCCAATGAAATTAATATGCAGCAGGTTTAAAACAAACATAAAGAAGTACTTCTTTACGCAACACACAGCCAACCAGTGAAATCTGTTGCCAGGGCATGTTGTGAAGTCCAAAATTATAACTGGGTTCAAAAAAGAATTCGGTAAGTTCATGGAGGATAGGTCCATCAAGACAGTCAGGGACTCAATCTCATGCTCTGGATGTACTTAAACCTTGGACTGCTAGAAGCTGGGATTGGACAATGGGGGATAGAGCACATGATAATTGCCCTGTTCTGTTCATTGCCTCTGAAGCATCTGGCACTGGTCACTGACAGAAAACAGGATACTGTGCTAGACAGACCAGTGATCTGACCCAGTCTGGCCATTCTTATGTTTTTCAGACTCCAGATCGACTTATATCACCTTGTGAGTGGAAAGCAAACAGTGATTTTGAATGACCTTGAAAATGATCAAGTCATTAGAAGCAGTGTTTAACTGCTTAATTTACTCAGCTATGATAATAACAAAGCTATTCCTCACTGAAAGTTTTAATTTTAGTTAGAGTGGTTAGAGTGACTAATATTTCTGCCTAAATTGTTTTTGCTGTCCAATGTATTTGCGATGTGCTGCAAAAGGGTAATAGGTTTTGGAGTGTTATTCATTCCAGATATACTTAAGCATAATTAACACACAAACACAATATAAAATAAATGAGTAATATGCAGTTTATTGCAACCATGAATACAATTTATGTATTGATAGATGCAATTTTATCTATGTGTTGGTTTGCTTTATTATTTAAAAGTCACCTCAACAATTGTCATATACAGCCATTTGAATCTGGACCCCAAATGGCTCATTTAATAAAAATATAATTATAAAGAAAAGTCATGCTTTCCATATTGTTTTCAGAGAAAAACATGCACAGAGAATAACTGAAGGGAAAAATTCTACTTGATGGTATACTTTGCAATCATCTCAATTACCACACCCACTTGACAATTCATAGCCACTGATAAATAAAGAGGAGATAGTAGCAGAAGATGCTAAACGTTTGCAAAAAGTGTTTGCGTTATACATTTTTGGATGTATTAGTAGAGTAACCTCATCTGCTGTGTACTGAATTAAACCGTTGATTATTTGGGGGTGAAGGTGGAGGTTACTTTCATTGAAGTGCTATTTTATTTTTTAAAGAGGAAATGGCTGTCACAGCTGAAGGGTATGCTTGTGTTCATTTTGGATAAAATGTGGTTTGCAGGGTGCTTATGCATAGGGAACCATGCTGTGGCTCACCACTCTAGGAACATTTTAGAAAAGGCCAGGGGGAGGGGGATGAGCTCAACATGTGGAGTGAAGAAGTATAAGCCTGTGATGAACAAATCCATATAGGGAAAGGTTAAATATGATTGGTTAGAGGTTTGTGTTATGTAACTTGTTATGTAAGTGCCATGTGCTATAAAATAGCAATGGGAGGGGGCTCCTTGCTGGAGGGACCCTGCCTGATTTTTGTACCAGGGGCTCTCCCTTTGTGCATATTGAATAAAGCCTTATTGAACTGAATCAAACGGAATCGAATTGCATCAAATTGAAGTCCCTTGATTCTGCCCAGCATCTGACTCATTGGGAACCACTAAATCCCAACACACCCAACAGTGGCCAAGCTGTGTGCAGGAAAACAGAAATCTGTGCAAGTCTGGGCACCCAAAAAAAAAAAAAGTTGGGTGGGGTGGGGAGTAGGAATGGCAACAGAGTCAAGTCACATAGAGTTGAGTAAGTGATATTCCTTCATTACCAGTTACAAAGATGTTACACTCAGGTTAAGTAAATCTACATAAGCAAAAAAAAAAATATTTTTGTTGTTGTTGTTGCCTGAGAGAGTTCAAGGAATCAGATGCCATGTGTTTTGAGCTTTGCAGAAATGTCTTGCATTTCTTTTTGGCATGACTCTAAAGGGTTTTCAGTGACAATTCCAAACAGTAAGCTCCTGGTAATCTGTTGGAGGGTCTGACAGGAAGGACACTGCAATTCAACCTTATGCTTTGGGAAGAACACACAGGTGTTTTGTCGGAACACTTAGCCTAAAACTTGCATTATGATTATGCTGTTTTTGGAATCTTTCTGGAGAAAGAGATTTGACAACAGTCCTGGGCTTTGTTTAGAGAGTTTAATCCACATTCCCCTGACTGATGACAGGAAGAGACCATGTTTTGCTTAACTCCAAATTCCTTTCACAGAATCAGACACAAGAGGGTAGGGAACAGCAGACGGAGATTTTCCCTTATCTAGCACAGTTAAAAACATTGTACAGATAGGAGATGTGTTTAATCCTGATTTCCCATCCTCCCGGACACCAAAAAATAGCTTTGTTTCTGTTCTACAACATACATCAAAGTCAGAAATCTCTAATAAAACAAATGACAGTCATTACTGAGGTCTTATAGGCAGAGGAAAAAAAATCCAACTGACAGTCTGACCATATGAGATACTCAGCACCTTGGAAGACTGGGCCCTTAACCACACACTGGAGTTTACACATCACAAATCATTTTCATGCAGTGTTCTGAGGTTTATCTTGAACTTTTGCAAAAACCTGGCATTATTCATTTAGGGCCAAACTCAAATCTTAGCTGTGTAGTACACACATTTCTATGTAGCTCAAATTACTACTATTGTACTAACACTCAGCATATGCTAACAGATTTTTCAAGGTACGTGACAAAGGGAGATTTCTTTAATTAATTTATTTAAGATAAGTCGTCAGTTCTAAGTATAAATACTATTAAATACACTTTAAGTATTATAGGCAGGGCTAGTATGTTGTTTTGTCCATGTTAAAATATTCTGGCAACCTTTTCTTTAAAAAATTACCTGTTCATCTATAATTTGGTCCATTTGTGTGTATGCATTATAATACAGTCTTCAATTACATGATCACACATTATTTTTCCACAAGTCCCCTGCCTCGTTCAGTGCACAGGATGGACCTGCTGTCAGGATGAATCAGGATGTTGTAGTAAAGGAGGTTACCTGCCTCATTTGTTGTGAGAGTTGGAAAGCGTGTAGTGAATGAGGCAGGGGAATACAGGAAAAGAATGGAGGGTCTCATGGTTAAGGCAGCTTTATACGGCCCTGGAGAACTGGATTCTACCCCTGCCTCTGCCTCAGAGTTCACATGTGATTCTAGTAAAATTATATAAATTTTTCACAGGTGGTCACTAATTGTGTGTCGCTCAATTTCTTTATGCCCAGATAGTGCACTCTGATTTGAGGGGTTTTGAGTGCTCACAGCTGCAACTGAAGTCTTGGGAGCTGTGCTCTGACTATTATTAAGAGCTTTATAATGCGAAGTACTCTAACAAATCAGGTCCTAGGATGCCTCAAAGTGGGCACCCAAAAATAGTCAATACTATTTATCTCTCTGTGCCTCTGAAAAATGGGTATAATACCACCTCCTCACCTCACAGGGATGTGGTGAAGATAAATTAATATTTATGAAGCACTCAGGTATTATAGTGCCATAGAAACACCCCCGAGGAAATTAACAATTCTGTTTTCAGAGCAGGGTTTGAAAAGTGGGGAGAAAATAAGGTCTAGGGCCATATGCCGAACAACAATGAGGAAACAAAATATTGAATAACTGCTCACTAAGTACCATCCATTTTGTGCACTGAATGAGGCAAGGGTGCTGTGAAAAAAATAGTATGGGATCATGTAAGACTCCCTCATAATGCATACACATAAGGGGGGCGAATTAAGGTTGCACAGACGACATTTTCTAACTTTTGAGTGTTTGACTTTTTGACCTGAATCGTGTTCTTTTAACATAGTTTGTGTGCGTATACTACTAGTTACTTAGAATTCAGCTTACCTAGGGCTATGGCAGATTCTCTATCACTCATAGTCTTTAAATTGTCTTTCTAAAAGGTATGCTCTAATTCCACTACAAGTTATTGGGCTTGATACAGGAATCACTTGGTGAAATTTTATGGCCTACCTTATGCAGAAGGTTCAGATTGGATGGATCTCTCTGGCCTATCAATCTAGTCTAGATGATTTATGTTATTATAGACACTTTTCTCCCCCGTACCTCTCCCACTGCTCTTGGGATGGCAGCCAGAAGGCTGTTGTCATCTTCCAAATGTGGGTCAGTTCATAGCTAGGCATGGGTGTGGGGGCAGACTCATGGTGGTAGAATGGGGAACAACACCTCCCACAGTCCCTAGGGAGAGATTGATTTGATTTTAGAGTGAGCTGCCATATTGACTTTGCAAGAAGAGAGAGACGGGCATCTAATAGGAAACAAGCTGGTAGAAAGAGACTGAAGTCTGCCCTGAGTGGGCTGCCACAGGGTTGCAAAATACCCTAACAAGCAGGTTGATCCAATTAGCTTAATGAGAGATGTGGAAAAGAACAGCGCAGTAACTGGGTTATTTATTTAGATATGGCCCTTGTCACTATAGTATGTGAGTGCCACACAGTTTATTAATCTCACAATAAGCCTATGAGGTCAGGATGTATTATCTCCATTTTATAAATGGGAACCTGAAGCACAGAGAGACAGACTTTCATAAAGAAATGCAGGAAGTCGGTGGCAGAGCTGCGGATTGAACCTAGGGCTCCTAACTCCCACTCCAATGACTTAACCACAAGAGCATCCTTCCAAGGTCACTAGAGGAGCTAGAGCAGAAATTCATGCATTCAGGAAGTGAGGCAGTAAGAAGATTTATTTCCATGGATAAAGGCCGTTCTCTATTAATACAGAGAAGGGTAACAATAAACAGGCAAGTAAAATTTGAAAAGCATTAGCATTGGATGACTTATGACATTTGATTCTTGATTGAAAATGGTTGCAGTAACAGGCATGACATTTCCTTTCCCCATTTTTTATCTCTTTTTTTTAATGCTGTCTCATATACCAAAAGCAATAATGCATTTAAAACTACAGGAGCATAAACATTTTTAAGCCTGATACATAATAAGGGAAAAAAAAACTTGCCATTTTAGCTAACAGCTTCATAAGGACAAATTGCTGTAAAGCATTCATACTACATCTTTAATTAGCTCCTAAAACCATGAAGTATCAAACACAAGACTTAAAGCTAAACCACAGAATCAAAGAGAACGCACTCCCACAGCTGTTCAAATCCAAAGCTGGGACTTGCTATCCCATTAGAAGTAATGTATAGTTTGGAGAGGCAGTGAAAACTGTACACCATCTACGGTAATTTGCTCACTAAAGCCACTTGCCAAATGTTCATAAACATGCCTACTGCAAGTGCACAATGCTGCTCTGAAACCCACCTGTCTAAATCTGTGGGATCCAAATACAATTTACCAAAATAAATGAATAAAACACATGAAATATCTGCTGGCACTCTACAAAGAAAAGGTACAATTAAGCGTGTACTTTTAGCATTAAGAAATAAAATATAAAGGTGCCAGGGCTCTTTCTCAGCAAATTCTGCTGTCTAGTGTTTTAGAGCTGCAGATGACATTCCTTGCTTGCACTCCAAATAGTTGAGAGAATTTACAAATTAATCACTTTCATTCTTACAATATTTGTGGGAAAACAGAAGGTTACGTCTCCATTTAAACAAATTTGTTTTAGCAACAGTATTTTGTCCTTCCCATACCCACCAACAGTGCCTGTCATCTTCCCTATAGTACCTAAAATAATAAACAGAGTTATTTTTGGCACAAAAGGAACTACATGGCATTTTACTTCATTTTAACTGCGTTCATGCTAGTAGAATAATGGTTCAGTATTTGTACAAGATTCAAGTGAAGTGATTTAACTAGCAACCTGTTTAGGGCTGTAAAGATAATTAATTAAAACAGAATTATTCAAAGACATTGGCTGTGCATTTTGTAAGTTATCACAACTCTGTGGCATTGTATTTTATTACTGATGGGTTTTGGTTTGTTGTTCTCTGGTGGTGATACTTGGTTATCTATATAGAACATTTAAGCAATACAAATCCAGTACTCAGCTACACAGCAAAGAACAGTCTAGCTTTTTTGTTTTCTAAGGGAGCTTTTTGAGTAATCCATGAAAAAGCCACAAAACCATATTTTAAAACCTAAAATGGCACCATCGAGTTAAAAATCAGGGGCCAGATCCTCAGCTGGTATAATTGAATGCAGTTCCATTGAATTCAGAGGTATATCGATTTATATCAACAAGGTTCTGGCCCTACATGTTTAAAACTAATGATGGGATTTTCAAAAGCACACTGCATTGGCCTAACTTTGTCCCCCTGAAGCAATGGGAGTATTACCATCGGATTCAATAGGAGCAGTGTTAGACAATCCTGAGTGCTTTTGAAAATCATATACTAAGGGTTTGCCTATGTGGGAAAACTGAATGGCAGAAACACAGTGGTATAATTATGTTATGTTGTAGACAAGCCCATTCCTGTCTTAGGTCACAAACAAGGCCTTACAATATTAACAAAGAAATAATTTCACTGTTATAATTTACTCTTCACTATCTATGTTGTTTGTTTATATTTCTCAACTCTAGACCAATAAAAATAGACTACTGACTTTCAACTTTTGTTTATAGCCAGATTCCAGTCAATTACACATGCCTGTATGCTCATGAAATGGTAGGGAAACGTATGGGGTGTTCTTTCACCTTTTTTTTTTTTTAATAAAGAAACATGTTCCCATTGGAATCCCCCTCACCCCCCACCCCAAAGTCATAAAATGTTTCTATGATTTTAGGATTAGTAAGTTTACAAAATCTAAAATTTAGGCCCAATTGGACGTAATAGTATATCTCTAATTTTCCCCAAATGTATTATAAATTAAAATATATTGTACCCTCTGACCAATCCAAATACATCACTGATCTTCAAAACATATATAAAAATTACCTAGATGAAGAATGCAAAATCAGCAATAGAAAAGATCTGCAGTGTAAGGTCATTAAGTCCATTCTCCTTTGTGTTTGTGTTCAATTGCATAAAACTAAACTTCTATACTTTCATTCCAGTAAAAAAATAACGACCCCAAAACGTGGGTGGAGGAGGGAGGGAGAAAATCACGAAGTTTGTCTGTAAGGGGAGAATTTTCAAAAGAGACAGAATGACTAGGTGCAGAAGTCTCATTGTCACTGCATGGTATTTACACTACAGAAGTCATTTGAAAATTCTACCCTAAAATGTTAAACATTACTGAGGGATAGATACAGTTGAATGAAGTGTGAACCATTTTTATTCTTTAATTAACAGTAAGACATTATCAACATTGCCAAGCCCCAGTGTTCAAAAATCATGAATCCATTCTGTTACCCATCCCCTCAGAGTGGACCAGAAAATCATGCAATTGTAGAAAATATATATATTGCCAAGTCGGGGGAGGGATTGCCTTCTAGTTTTGGGACCTTCAAAGAACACTTGGTTCACATTAGAGCAGAACACTTTTTTTAAAAAAACAAAAGATGTGGTTCTCAGGTAACCAAAGAACACCAGGATTTATGAAAAACAAAATATTGTGAAAACTGGAAACGCTAGAAACTGACTGGTTATTGGTTCCCCTCTGCGCGATCTGCGGAGGATAATGGTTTGTTACAGCCCCTCAGCTACAGAGCCTTGCCTTTTTAGCTCAAGCTGCAGCAGTTCATGCTTTTCACTCTAAGGTCCCCAGCTCCACCCATGTTGTTGCTGGGCAAGATGGTAGCTGCCACGACTGCATTATTCTCATTTGCAGGAGAAAACTGATATGAAGGTGATGGCTGCCTTTTTGTACTCCCTCCCACCTTTCAAACGAAGAAATGTTAACACCTTCTGATACACTAGAATAGCTAGAATAAGCAACGAAATGAAAAAGCCCTATAGGAACTACTGCAGACTGTTCCCTCCCTACCCCCTAATTTTTACAGCAGGTGCTGCTTCTCGGTGCATACATTTGGTAATATAAATATGAAACAATAAGCTGTCAAGGACATAGAAATAATGAAAATACTACACCTCTACCTCGATATAACGTGACCCGATATAACACGAATTTGGATATAACACGTTAAAGCAGTGCTCGGGGTGGGGTCGGGGGGGGCTGCGCACTCTGGTGGATCAAAGCAAGTTTGATATAAAGTGGTTTCACCTATAATGCGGTAAGATTTTTTGGCTCCCGAGGACAGAGTTATATCGGGGTAGAGGTGTACTTTATGTGGCTATTTAGGATTGAATTCTCAAAGGAATGTGAAGAACATCCATTTAACAAATAGCAGAACTTGTGAATATACAGAGATTCCACTCAACCGCTTTGAAAATTGACCCTGGAGAAAATGCCGACCCTCCTCGAAACAAAAACTCCTTGAAACAAAAACTCTTTCAAAAATTAATGCCATTAATGAACATTTGAAGTAGGGCAATACTTTTGCCACATTTCTGAGTCCTTGAATATTTCAAATGGATAACTTTCAATGGGTGGACTTAAACATTCAATGTGCGTCAAAATCTGCTTTATTGACAATTTTTTTAAAAAGGAAAAGAAGGTAATTTGTTCAATAATACTGAGATTTCATCTCTCACCTAATCACACAGGAAACAGTAGTATAATGTGATACTGATTTAAACAATGTGCATTCCGACTTAAAATCAAAATGCAGAAGTATTTGGGTTCAGCTTCCAGCAGCTAACTTGCACTATGGTGGACTAAACCAGAGCAAATGCTAAAAAAATCTCTGTATCTCGGGATATGGGGTTAATTCAGTCTAGCAAAATAGCAAACTCTATGACCTTAGGAGCACCCTGTTGAGTCAATCTGATGCCAGATGCTGCTACTCTGTATGAAGATGCTGTGTAACTACTGCTGGGTCATATTAGCAGGTAGTTGTTAACTTCAACCATGTTATAAGGAGGGTAGGAGTATCCCCCTGGGCAGAGAGAACGATGATGAAATCAAGCAGAAGTCAAAACTGTGGAGAAAGTGTAAGGTTATGTTTATTTTTCCTTTTTACTTTAATTTCCAATAAAGGCAAACCCAGAAAAGGGGAAAATTTGGACTATATATAGTTTGTGCATATTCAGTTCAGAGCATGGTGGGATCTACACTTGAGTACACCCAGTATCTTTATTTCTTTAGGCAATGTATTTAATTATAATACAAAAGTAGTTTCATTTTTTAATATTGCATAGAAAATAGAATCAGACTGTTAATACATTTCAGAAAATGTAGGTTTTGTTAATCATGGCCACTTCTGCACAAAGTTAGCTAACATGAACGACGAACGAGGTATTGTAGAGATCTCCCTTTCTGGTTAAGTTCCAGGCGAAGGCTAGTCCAAATGAGTTACTAAAGATTTCTCACAGTTTAATTCACCATACACCATTTTCTTCTATGAGCCCCACAGATAGCCATTATGAAATTGGACCAACATTACTGCTGCTTTTACGGATCAGGAGGAGAGCCCAAAAAGCAGCTATGTATTGCCCAGGCACAGTACAACATTCTCCACTAGAAGCCTGAATTTCATCAACCCAGTAAGAGAGAGAGAGACTGAGACACTTGTTCCTGAACCTGAGCCTTTTATGCTGCAAAGCCACCAAACCAACCAACTACAATTCTGCTGTTGGCAAGAAATACAAATTACTAGAAATCCCTTGCAAATGAAACCCAGCTGAAGTCTGGGTTTAAGCAGAATACCAGATGTCTCCTACACTGTGTGGCTTTGATAGGTTAAATTGAGCATAAGAAAGAGATGAAATATTTATGAAAATTAAATTTGTAGGATGCATGTCAGTAAGCCTGAGAAACACTTTTTCGAATGACGACAGGAAACCACATTTTCCACCCAAACAGGTTAGGTTATAGCACTCGTAGTCACGAGTCTCTGAAATGATTATGTTTCATGCAAGCTGCTTAGCTTTTATTCAAACCATGCATTCCAGAAACAACTAATTCTAGTATATCAAGCATTTCTAAACTACATGCATAAATGAAAATTTATGCATTGCCCCCCCCCCTTTTTTTTGCACAAAAGTTTAGCATTTTGGAGACTGGCACACAGTCAAAATCACGTAAGGTATTACTCATGCCGCGATACTGTACATTTGACATCCAGTATCAATGGAATGAAAAAAATGAACTACTGTACATTTAAGGGGACGTCATTAGTTAAGCAGCTAATCTGATCAAAATGCATACACTTGACTTTCAGATGCTCTCTTCTTCAAATGCATACAATTTTCATTAAGCAACTTTCTAAAAATACCCATGAAACCAAAAGAGAATTTTGGGAATGGGTACAATGACAAAAATACAACATTAATTTAAATAAAAACTGGGACTAAGTGGCTTAGAGGATTGATAATTGCATATAGATCTTTTTAACTTTAGAGCACCTTTTCAAAGATCAGTAATTTACCACCCAATTGCTTAATGGTGGCCTATTTGAGATGACCATGATGGCATCAGTCAATTTCCGAATAGAAAATGTTCACATCAAAGGCCAACAGAACAACTGGAAGTTCTATATGGTCTGAGTCCTGCCTATCTCAGCACATCCTCTTTACCTATGCTAAGTGTTGTCAGTGAAGATGAACAATAGCTCATCTATTAATGGCCCAGATTTGAACTCTTTCAGACATTCTTGCTAGAAGGTCTTCAGCGATGCAATTCACTTCCCCTACTATTGGACTGACAGAGCCCAGAATTTTGGACCTTCATTGTATGCTGGTTATTTCTTCACTCAGATACACCTCTACCCCAATATAACGTGACCCAATATATCACGAATTCGGATATAACGTGGTAAAGCAGTGCTCCGGAGAGGGAGTGGGGGGAAGGGCTGTGCACTCCGGCGGATCAAAGCAAGTTCAATTTAACGCCATTTCTTCTTTAATACGGTACGATTTTTTGGCTCCCGAGGACAGCGTTATATCGGGGTACAGGTGTATGTGCTTGAGTTCTGGCTTAACTGGGGATTCATAGAATATCAGGGTTGGAAGGGACCTCTGGAGGTCATCTAGTCCAACCCCTTGCTCAAAGCAGGACCCAGACAGATTTTTGCCCCAGATCCCTAAATGGTCCCCTCAAGAATTGAACTTACAACCCTGAGTTGAGCAGGCCAATGCTCAAACCACTGAGCTATCCCTCCCCCCAACTGGGCTATCCCTCCCCCCAATTAAATTAAATATCCACAAAGATTAACTCCCCAAACATATCAGCTGACGTTATCTGTGTGGAGTTAATTTTTGTGGATATTTAGCAATCTGCTATTTTGAGAAATTTGCTTGGTATAAATGTCCAAGTGCTTAGGGAATGGACAATGGGTGCAGTTTTATTAATTAAAAAAAACATAAGATATGAAATTAAGCAAAAACCAAGGATTGAAAGGGGGAATGTACACAGAACTCACTTCTAAGTGGTCCTTTATATCTAAGGCACATTAAGCGGGCAATGTGGGTAAATGTGCACTGACACTGCTAATATTATACCTATTTTGTGGATTAACAGAGGGCCGCAGTTCCCAGGGCTGTCAGTCCAGTACTTTTCACACAAAAATTAACAGGCCCCTGACCTCAGTGAACTAGAAATACATAAAAATCAAACCTTTCCCACTGTAAAAACTCCTTCCGTTGATTTTACTGTGTATCTGGCCATTAGGTGAACCTGGCCAATGGAACAACTACACAGTTCTCTCCCCAAAAAGGTCAACTATTTATATCAAGAAACACAGTAGGCAACATACTCTGTATTTTCCCAATCTCTTTCAAAAGAAAGGTACAAATTGTTTAATTCTCTTTTGATGTAATGTTTATGTAGTAAGAACAGGATGCATTTATTCTGCAAAGCCAATAGGGTTTCAGGATTCATCACGATAAGACTAATATGCATTCATACTGCACATTTTCCATTCTATTTGCATTAACATTTTGTGGTTGAGGCAATAGTGTAATAAATTGCTGATAAATAAATAAATATAAATGAATGGAGATATCCTATCTCCTAGAACTGGAAGGGACCTTGGAAGGTCATTGAGTCCAGCCCCCTGCCTTCACTAGCAGGACCAAGTACTGATTTTGCCCCAGATCCCTAAGTGGCCCCCTCAGGAATTGAACTCACAACCCTGGGTTTAGCAGGCCAATGCTCAAACCACTGAGCTATGCCTCCCCCCCCGAATTACATCATCAGGGCTATTCTCATGATATCAAACTAGCTCCACAATCCTACTAATATGTCATAGCAATCAAAATGACGCTTTGTAGTATGCAACATTGAAGAAGCCAGCAAGCAAACTCATTTGGTTTCTTTCCCCAAAGACAGGATGCTCTTGATAAATAGCCTCAAAATAAAAACACAATAAAAAAGGTCTTACAATAGAATATCCAAATACTGTGGTTAGAAATGAGCACCAAATAATAGGCATTACACATTCATCAGCTTAATTAATGTATTTCACACTAGGCATATCAAATTATTTAGTCTTAATATCAAAATACGCAAGTTCAAGTAATGTGGATATTTTCATTGTCAACATGAAAAAAAAATCCCACAGGTATGCCTTTGTATCGTCTGCAGTGAACTCCTTTCAGGATAAAACCTATATTTAATATAATGAAGAAAGCAAAAAAGAAAGAATTGAGATTCAAAAATTTTGCCATTTCCCCCCTAGGTGAAGTGCCGTGGAGATCAGATTTCGAGCATCTGTGATGCTCACCACAAGTTGCTTTTACTGCCGATTAATAGCTGGAGATTAATAGCTGGGAATGCCACATAATAGCTGTAGTATAAAACTCTTAAACACACAACCATGGTTATGTATTTAACAGCTGTGTCAGCCTTAACTGTTGAAACTTCCAGTATATTTTGCCATATGGTAACCAGGATCATTTTACACTTTAAAATTATTACTTTAAATGCGTGTCATATAAATATACTGCATATCTACTTCTAAAGCAATATATTCTAGGGACCAATTATCCTCATGTTCCTTGATTCATCCTTCAGCTTTCAGGTTACTGAACAAAGTTGACTTGTGTATCATGACTAAGAGTTTCTGGGTTTTCAGCTGGGGAGTTTTACAATACACTGGCTATGAGCACTTATTACAGTTTGGGAGGAGGAGGTCTGGAACTTTGCCAGACAATAGCTAGGCCAGCAGGTGAACATTAGTTTTTTGGATCAGACTGAAGTATGGTACTCCCTGCTAAACCCCTCGGGCAGTGAACTTCATGACAAGTAATTATACCGAGGAATTTTGTTGCATCAGGTTTATATATTCACCAGATTGCTATTGTAATTAACAACTGGTTCCTTACTCAAAATCTCTGTAGCTTTAACACACATGCAGTACAGAACTTTCAGTCCTAAAGGTGGTCCGCTTCAGACCACAGGGATAAGCCTACCAGCAGGTAGCAATGCAGGGGTAAAGCTTGGACTGCCAGTGCCTACAACATACTTGTCTCCTGGACTTTAAACCTACACTTTCCACAAACACTACATTCATTTTAATTCATTTTTAAAAGCAACCCCCCGCCAATTTCTCCATGGCTTCCAGATAATGATTCAGGACCAGACTGGTGTGTGTCCTGCATGCCCATGAAGAGAAGTAAGGCACTCCCTTTTGCCCCTGTGCTGACTACCATCATCACAGGTATCAGCATGAACGAAAACAGCCTTTGCTGAGCCACACTTCTCCCTACACTCCACCTAAGCGGGCATGGGAGTGGTTAGAGCCTGGGCTCCACTCCCACAGTGTGCTGGGGAGGGGGTGTCGTACACTGTGCCAGGTACCAGAGTGATGCAAGGTACGTCATCCTCTGGACCAGAGAGAAAACCACAAGGCGGCCTGCAACTTCTCAGTCACAATCAGCTTTTTGGTATGTTCCTGGGTCACTTCAACTATGCATTGCCTCCCGTACGTGGGGTTTGTGACAGAGCGACTCTTTAGCCCATAACATATCTTTATAACTCAGCCTGCACTGCAGTTATTTCTTATCTTATTTTTTCTTTTTATAATAATGATGGGGCTTTGTTAGAGTTATTGGGTGGCCCGCACTTTTCCTAAAAGACTAAGCAGTTTCAAGGACTTGTCATCATTTTCCCCTTTACAGCACAACCCTTTACTTCCCTTTATACAGCTCAGTCAACATTTTCTCTTCTTGGTGTCCAATTAGACCAGCTGTGTGCTCGTTTTACATTCTTGAATTTTCAACCACCAAATGCATTTCCTAAGCCTCTTTCTGAAAAGTGAAAAATTCTTGCCAAAGCAGACTCCTGAGGGTTAAACGTTTTCTCAAATATTTCTATGAAAGATTTTTCTCAATATTTCAAATTGTAAGTAGCGCACAGTACAAATTCCAGAAAATAAGTTTGGCAATTTGAGTTGATGAGCCGCTTTGCTCTCCAATTCAAGTTGGCCTTTTGTCCCTCTACAGCAAATAAATAAGCAAACAAGCAAGCCCAATGGGACAAAGTCTGCTATTAGATTCATGTATCAGAGGGGTAGCCGTGTTAGTCTGAATCTGTAAAAAGCAACAGAGGGTCCTGTGGCACCTTTGAGACTAACGGAAGTACTGGGAGCATAAGCTTTCGTGGGTAAGAACCTCACTTCTTCAGATGCAAGTCACCCACGAAAGCTTATGCTCCCAGTACTTCCGTTAGTCTCAAAGGTGCCACAGGACCCTCTGTTGCTTTTTATTAGATTCATGGCACAACTGCTTCTGAAATTAGCAAAAGTGGGCAAAATTTGGCCCCAAATCAGACTAGCTTCCTAATATTGACACCTATTAGAGTACAGAATAATCCTCCAAGGGAAGCAGTGTGGAAGCACCATCTCTTGAGATGTTTTGAATTAGATTGGACCAAACCTCGGGAAATACCTGGCAGGGAAGAACTCTGCACCATCTAGATGCAGAATTGTTTTTTACTTAGGCTCTGTGTATGCTGCAAATGGAGGTGTGCTGCAGCTCACACAAGCATACTCTCATGCTAGTGTTAATTTAGCTAGCCCAGCTAAAAATAGCAGTGAAGACATGGCAGCACAGGCTCTGCAAGTCCAATCAGAACCCTGGGTACATACTCATGTTCCCAGCCCATGCCAGGGTCCCTGCAGCCAGGACTTCACTAATATTGTTAGCCCACCAGGTAAATTGAAGCTAGTGATGCCTATGAGAGCTGCCATCACCCTTCTGACTGAAATGTAGAGCTACTTTTAGATTGTTCTGTGGTTGTACAATGCCTAGCACAACAGGTCCCTGATGCAAGACCGGAGCTACTGCAATACAAAATAAAAGTATAATCTTTATTGTACATGCCCTACTTCTATACACTTCTTTAAAGTCTATTTCCCCATAAACTGCCCTGAGGTTGTATTTTTCACAACTTCAGTTGTCAACTAGCGTGTCATCTTTTCAATTTGTTAAAGATCTGGGGACAGATCCCAACCCAGAGAACAGATCCTTTTCATTGCTGCAGTAGTCTCTGCTTCCATATTTAAAGGCAGAGGACAAATTTTCACTCCTGGGAGCCTGAAGTTAAACTCTTAAATCCATATTTAGACACCTAAAGAGAAATCAGCTGATTTTCAAAGAGGAAAAACAGCTCTCATTGACTATGTGGAATTTGTGGGTGCTCAGCACAGTTGAAAATAAGATTACTTGTCTAGGTGATTACATTTCTATTAAGGAGCCTAATTTACAGGCACCCAGGTACAAATATTTTGGGCAGAGACAGTACACTATTTAAATAATAAAAAAACGCTGCAATACAGTCTAAACCTTGGTTGCACAAGTGTACAAGCAATACAGAGAGGAGGAAGGCATTGCAACACACAAGAACAACAGGTCCCAGGCCATCACAATATGCAAGAACACGGCAGCACCTATGCTATATGAAGGAGAGTATGCACCAAGTATGCACCTCTAACTGAGGCATGGCTTGTTGGACCATTAAATAGGCTTGTGGTTAGAAGTTGAATAGGTGAGTGAATTTGCTGTAATGAGCATGAGCACTGACTGATAAAGATACCTGAGGGCATGCTGCTCTTGCTCAGAGGAAAGGTAACAGCCAAACAGTCCTCCAAAAAACAACCTGGCCTGAGACAGCAAGATGCCCCCAAGCTAAGCATGCTGCTGGTTACTAGTCACTACAAACACTGTGTAGGCATCACCAGTCAAGACAGGATTTGACCCTTATCTGGCAAGATGTGGAGACAATGTTCCAAATGTAACACATAGATTCATAAACAGTTGTGTTTGTGATATGGTATGAGGTGGTCTTCTGCCAATAACATCGAATCATAGGACTGCAAAGAACCTTGAGAGGTCTACTAGTCCAGTCCCCTGCACTCATGGCAGGATTAAATATTATCTAGACCATCCACGACAGGTGTTTGTATAACCTGCCTTAAAAATCTCCAATGATGGAGATTCCACAACCTCCCTAGGCAATTTATTTCAGTGTTTAACCACCCTGACAGTTAGGAAGTTTTTCCGAATGTTCAAGCTAAACCACCCTTGCTGAAATTTAAGTCCATTGTAATTATGCTGTCAATAAGATAAATAATTCTAGATTTTTATTTTTTTTTTATTCATTTTTATCCATTTGAAATGCCCTAATAAGACAAGCAAACTGGGACTCTTATGGCTGAAAAATGGTGTGCATATCTTTCACCGATCCACTGCAAGTTTCCTCTATCAATCAGTCCATGCCCCTACAGATGCCTGTCTCTCAGAATATGTGTCTTCCTTGAGGGTCCACCAAACCATTAAGATTCTGTGTGTCTTTTATAAAAAGGCCAAGGATCTGGCCCTGAAATATGGTCCATGTATCCAAAACCTATTAGAGGTTGCTTCAGCAAAGTTAAATGCTTTTTAACAAAACTCCTATACTTTTTGGGTAACCCAAAAACCCTTTCTTTTCCCAAGACTTCATCAGAGATAAAGAATAAGGGCACAGAGCAGACTCATGAAGTTAATTTTCTCCTACTGACTACTACCTTCTTACCACACATTAAATCTTTGAGAGCAAATTGACTATACAAAGGTACTACTGCTGTTTCTTCTGACCATTAGATTTAACTGTATCATGTCCTATTAGGGAGCCAGAGTAAGATTCCCTAAAGCACCGGAAAAAGCAAAACAAAACAAAACAAAAAAACCCCACCAAACAAAAAATCCCCCAAAACAAACCACATGTCCAGTACTGAAGGATTGTAGGTGAGTCACAGAAAGTTTAAATGTTTAATAAACAGAAATGACTAATATATGGGGAGAGAGAAAAACCTTCCTTGTTGTGAATATTTATTTTTCTTTTTAGATGCGATAGTCCACTTGCTAACTGCCGCACGGTGAAAACAACCAACCAAAGGAAAAGGACCTTTTGCCATCTTTTCTGAAAGTATACTACTTCAAAAAAAGTCTTTGAAAGATGGCATAACATTTATAAGGAACGACAGTATGTGTATAAAACAAATTACTTTAAGCACATTTATCTGCTATCAAAAATATTTTCTCAATTATTGCACTTGCTTTCATACGGTGGTATTGTAAACACGTGAATTTCATGTAGCTTCCTTATCACACTCTCGACAATGTATAATGCTATTGTGTCTCTGCTGTCAGTCATTCACAATTCTTCCTTATTACAACCTCTGCTTATTGCGCTTTCTGACTAGTAAATACTGCACTATTATAATTAGCCATATTCTTCATTTTTGCCTTTTAAAAGTGAAGTATGAAATCTATCAGTCCACATTATTGAACAAGCAAAATATGTTTCCTAATCCTTGCTATTGATAAATCCTTAAAACGAGTGAAGTTAAGGAACAGCCTCTTAACATTATGAAATGTTCAAAGATAAAAATATATAACTCTATAATTAGTAATCTTTACCTGTTTCAATTTAATGTATTTGTTACAAAAAATCTTTCTTTCCACCTGAGCAACAAATTTCTCATATATTGCATCAAAACTCTAACAGAAAACATCACTTGGAGCGGATATGTACTGCATCCCTAAACATGTTGGTTGACTCTACAAACTGTGTCTACTGAGAGCATCAACTGCATATTCAGGTCTAAATCAGATTAGAAAGTAATTTAGACAATTGCAGTCTCAATAAAAAACTTCTATTTTACCTCTCTGTAACTACTGTATCTCTCTGTAACTACCCTTTGAAATTCTGATCCCAATTCAGACATACTACTTACATATGCCATACAGGCAGTTAAAATACTGTACTTTCACAGACTGCACCGTGGTTTGGAAATTCTTAAGCTGTGATTCCCCATGCTAAACTTTTCCTTTCATAATAAAATTGAACAGCTAGCTGTTATCTTGCAGCTCACCACCCTGTCATAATTACATTGTAGAACACTTTTGCTTCTTACCCTTGGTGTGCATGGAAAGTAGCACGATCAAGGAAATGTGAAGCTGCCAGTTTGATTCTTCCAGCCAACCCATTGCTGCAGGAGAGTAGTGATTCTGATTTGCCTGTGTTCTTCTGTTTCTTTTTCTTTTCTTATTTCAATGATAGTCCTGTGCTTCGCCTCTGTCAGATCCTCAGACCAGTCTGCCAGCAAGCCTGAGAGGAGAATGTGAAAGACAAGCCTGTTACAAACTGGTTCTGTCACCACATAGACCTCAATTGATCACCTCGTGGGGAGGACAACAAAAGGGCAGCAAGGATCCCAAGCTGGAGTGGATTCCTGAGACAGGAGCATGGATTGACTGCCCACACAGGGATTTGTGTAAACTTGGAAGCTGCAGCCGGAGTCTTTAACTCCCTCTTTACTTTACACATACAAAAAACAAAGCTCTGAAAATTCATATGAAGTTTGTATTGCATTTTTCAACGAGATGTAAGCAAACCCCTCTTGTCAACTACTTACAAATTGTTTGTTTTATAAACTGAGCACTGCCTTTGGCTTTTGTTTTTAAAGTCACAACAGCGTTTTCCTATGCACTTCCAATATTAAGGGAGAAATAAGGATTGCTCTGAAGCAATAACAGAAGACAGCTAAGAAAGATAAGAAATATAGAATGTCTGTGTCTGCACACTGTGTCATTCAAAATTAAATTTTATTACCCCCCCCCGTATGAACAGTGATTTATTGGAAAATTGCAATAAACAGATTTTTTAAAGGTCAGTGGATTCCTCATGTAACTGGACTCCTTTAAATTTATATAAATCACATGAAACTACTGTAAGTATATTAATGAATTAGAAATGCATACAGATTTCATGAAATCTCTCAACTGTGTGCCATTGGTCACAGTCGCAATACACACTTTTTGTATTCTGCTAGAGGCTACTCTATGTGTCAGAGTTCTAAATTACTGCTTTCTTCATTTTTATACAGATAAATATTTATTTCAGTTTGTTTGTTTATACACAACTGACGTCCTGGGGACAGATCCTTCACTAATATAAACTGATAAATCTCCAACTGACAGATTATACCCGCTAATGATCTGCTGCCTGCTTTGGTAAATGGAAACAGGAAGCAGATGTACAAACAATATTACAGTATCAAATATTAAAAGTTTGCGATCTTCACTTCTAAATAAATTTCAATAAAAACACTATGTCCTGAAATGGGAATGTAACAGGACCTCACTAATCCACACACAACAAAATTAATTGATGGTCTCACCATCTCTGAGCAAAGATTTAATAGCTGAGTACTCTAGTGAGGGCTCATATTGGTCATATATATGTACAAATATACTACAGTATTGTACAGTTATTAGTACATATTGATGTATTATCATTAATAATTAAAATACATTATAATTGTCTAAATAAATGAGCAAAGTACATTTTGTGATGCATTAGTCTTGCTTTTTTATAGTCTTTGTTCACTTAAGACCTGATACTGACCCACTGAAATCAATGGGAGACGGTTTCCAATGATCTCGAAGGGCTAGATCCTGTCACCCATACTTGAATAGTACCTTACACCACAAGTCATCCCATTGAAGCTCTTCAAGTAAGGGACCATCTTTTGGTTATATCTTTGTACATCACCTGGCAAAATGAAACCTAGATCCATGACTAGCACCCCTAGGTACTACCACTATACAAATAAAGAATCAACAACAACAATGCAATAAATGCTACTCAGTGTTAGTAAGACTAATCTGTCCCACTGCTGGCAGAAAAGACCCTTGCTGGCCAATTAAAAAAATCAAGTAATAATACTGTCTGCCTCTCAGACTTCAGCGTGAATTAGTGATTCTACTGCATTGTATTTACTTTTTCTTTCCTTATTTTTTTTATTTTAATTCTTTAGTGACTAACTACATTATACCAAATACACTAACAGAACATTCTGGCCATTCCCATCATTTTCCTTCATATAATATATATATATATATATATAGCGAGAGAGAGAGAGAGAGAGATACCTGCCTTCACTAGCAGGACCAAGTACTGATTTTTGCCCTAGATCCCTAAGTGGCCCCATCAAGGACTGAACTCACAACCCTGGGTTTAGCAGGCCAAATGCTCAAACCACTGAGCTATCCCTCCCCCCAGTACAGAAATAAAGAAACTTGTATGTTCTCAGCCTCATCACCATCTGTTCTGAGATTCGCTGTACATTTTACACCATTTTTCATAGGAAAAACATGATCCTATCTCCTACTTTATTTTTAATATGTGTGTTTTACTTCAAAGGCATCTTTAAAGTTTCTCTCCAGAGCTCACATATCAAGCACAAGTGAAGCTTGGAATAATGGTTCCTCAATTACTGACTTTTAAGTTTGTTTCTTTTACCAAAAAACCCAAACCAACAAACTCACTCATGACTATACCATATCCTTCACCAAAAGTCTACAGAACAGCCCGTCAAAACGGTGAGTGCCCGGATGAAATGAGAGATCCAAGTTCAAGATTTCAATTGGTACACTACCCCTAAAGGGAGTGACTTGAGCTGTTCTGTATCAACCTCTTGGGCTAGAAGTGTTGAGGAGCTGCAGAGGGGTGTTGGACATGGGTATTTTTGGGGGGAGGGGAGGTTGGTAAGTTTTTGTGAGTGAAGAGGACATCAAGAGGGGAGGGGGGAAATGGAGGATGGGAGCTATGATACTATACCGTCATTAGCAATAAATGCTCCAAATGCAGCCGTGTCAGTCTTAGAAGTATAGCTGTTAATTTGAAAGACAGCTATCAAACGGGGACAACTTAATTTGAATACTTTAGAAATCCAAGGGGGACACATTTTGCCCCCAACCGCACTAACAACAAAAGGAGTTCCACATGCAGACTAAAGGGAGCACGTGTCCCTAAGATCAACATTTAAGTCATGTTGGCATCCAGGTATAGATATCAACTCCCAGGGCTGCACTAGGAGAGGATTCTTGGACTCCCGACCTGTGGTTGAAGCAATCTTAGATGAAGCAGCCAGGCTGAGCCACAGATGGGGTTGCAGTGGCCAGTTGAGCGCTACTGGAAACCTGTTGGGATGGGCTCGAGGTAGCTGGACTGCCTGACTGAGCAACAAGATCAAAGATGGAGAAATAAGGAAAATACAAAAATTCAGACAGGTGGAGGGCTATGATGAAAAGCCTGCCTGGGAGACCCCCCAAAATTCTGATGTCTCCAAACACCATTAAGTACTAATCTACTTTTGGCAATCCCCTTTCGGTATAATTAAAAATCATAGAGGTTGTTAGTTTATCATCAGGGAAGGATGGATTCCTTTTGTGGCTAAAACACAGGGTGGGGAGCCAGTAGATCTCTCTATCTAAATTAGGTATTGCTAGAGTATCCATCATGTGAGTTATATTCCAGACTCTGCTACCGACTTACCCTGTGGCCATAAGGATCTAGGTAAGTGGCTCCGATCTGTGAAATATGAATAATACGGTATAGTACAAAGGGAAGTTATGATAGTTGAGCTGTGGAACACAGATGGGAGGAGGTCTCTGTTGGATTTGTGCTCTTTCAGAATATTGGCTATTAGCAGTAGTTCAGGAGGCTGTTTATTTAATTATATATTTTTAATGAGTCTCAAGGATGAAACGGGTATGGTAGTAGATTGCAAATCAAAATGAATACAGTAATAAATTACAATAATTACAGGATTTATAGACAGACTCTAGGGTTTATGGATCTTCCATTCAGTACCAGAGATTTAACTGGCATTACACACTTACCCATTGTACAACATACAAGCAAGCAAAAGCACTGCAAAATGCTGTGTGGGTGGGGTCATTATATATCCAAGAATGGAAAGAAACTTTTCAAGATATCACAAATGTGGAAAAAATCTCAATTATTTCCACAGCTTGGAGAATGACATCATTGTTTCCATAGTTGTTAATGTCATCAATGGTCTAACTCTAGATTTTATTTCTTTACTGCTAATTATCCTATTATTTATACATTTTCTTATTTTCAAAAAGCCCTTTACCCATAAAGTAAAATTCCTTTCTAAGTGAAACCACCAACCAAATGTGTCACAGTTGCAACATTTCATTGAAAGAGACAGGAAAACAGTTTTTCCCCTTCCCAGCTTAAAAAAACAACCAAGTAACTAAACTAGAGTAATCAAGCAACATCCACATAACTAGACAGACACCAATCCCTACATTAAACTTGGGTTCTTGTTGTTTTGTTTCTTTTAGACAAAGACTGGCAGTGAATTTTTGAAAATAATTTTATTTCATTATTTATATGGAGGTACCCCCTAGAAACTCCAGTCATGGACCAGGATCCCATTGTGCTAAGCTCTGTCCAAACACAGAACAAGAAGATGCTCCAAGCTCCAAAATAGCTTATAGTCTAAGTAATGGGTCCCCCTAACTGCTCTGTTAAAATTCTACCAGAACAGTGTAAACAGACACTATTTATAGTGTATTAGCAGTGAATAGTGGAGCTCAGAGGCCCTGGTGATAGATGTGGTGTAGGTATCTAGCCAGCTAACTACACAGGTGTTAGCAGGGGACAGAATTTTCATCATAATTTGGAAAAAAAAAAAAAAAAAAAGAGGGTGAATAACTCTGAGCAGAATTTGTTTTGCCAGATGTTATGTTTAACTCCTGAGCAATCTTAACATTTTTATTTTATTTTATTTTTTAAAATTCAAATAACAAAAGTTGTGAAGCGTTCAACAATTTCTGGAGGGATTGAGAGAGTTTTAAAAAAAACACAATAGAAGTGAGTTTGACATGTTTCCCCAAGTTTCTTTTCTTCCCACTCCATTCCCAACTTGCAGCATTCCACATCATTAGACATCAGCAACTCAAAGAAGAGAAGCTCATTTCAGCCACTCAGTGAAAAGACTATCACTTTGTTACAAATAAACAATCCCCATCCCCCCACTTATTTGAATGAGCGGTATAGTATTCTGAGCACGTATTCCTTTGGCTTTCAGAGCTCTGCCAAGGCTCCCCCTCCTCTCCCCACCCCCTCCCCCCGTACAGAAAGAGGTAAAAGGGGAGAAGGGAGAAAATCCCATAACTTGTCCAAAGCATGCAGAGGATGATTTGTGTTCTCACTTACAGAGTATGACTGTCACTGATGATCTGCTTTCAGGCCTAGATTACATGTGATAAGGGCTGACCTTATTTGAGTATTCACACATTATGCACTCATGGAGAGCAAGCTGGACACAAAAGTCCCTCACATGTTCTGGGCATCAATCAAGCTCACAGCATGGAAGCTGCCAAACTTTTCTTCCATTTAACTCAGGAGAGGAAAGGCTAGTTCAAGACAGACTTAATAAAGTTTAAAGCTGTGCCACAGTATAGTTGGGGTCCATTGTCTTCTAAAAGTGAGCTTTTCGAAAAATTCTCAGCAGTTACCACTGACAACAACTTGTCTTTAACTATTTTTTTTTGCGGGGGAGGGGAGAGAGAAGACAGGGGACAAACACAGAGCCAGATTCTTAAAAAACATAACCTCTTATTTCCAGCTGTTTACAAACAACTAAATTATTCCTCAATATATGAATATATTTTTCATTGCCTAAGATTTTCATCCCATATTTGTTACCTTTTCCTGAAAACTAGTGCATGCTTCAGGGAAAGAGTGTACCATGATCATAGCCAATTTTAACACTAAAACCTTTTATTGCAGGAAGATTGACACCTAACACAACACATTTTCTGTTTGCACCAGGACTACAAAAATGTTTTATCAACCCTCACTTTGAGTACTCACATTCAGCTTAAAACCAATGGTACACAAACAGTAGGCAATTGGGTGCACACAGCAGAAGGAAATGTGTGTGTATTTATAGAATGCACACATCAGCAGGGCTCAAAGTGAGTCTAAATAGGCCAGAAAGTCATTCCAGTACTTCTATCATGGCCACAATCATTTCTACAGAATTTAAGCTTTCACTTAAAAAAAAACCAAGCCTCTTGGCCCCTATACACGGTTCATTTCCAGAGTTTACAGGCAACCTGAAATAATAGCTTAATGAGAATATGTGAACTGCTCTGCCCATCACATATTGTTAACTCTGGAGTCTAATTATGATAATGGGTCAATATTGTTTTCTCTTCCTTTGCAAATCATTTTAACAATAACCTACAGCTAATGGGCTTTTCTGGCATGGCGGGAAATAATGTAAATTAGAAATGAAAAAACTTATCCCCTAGAGTTACTGCTGGATTGTTCCATACAGTATATTTTCCCATGCTTTCTCCAGTCTATTTTAGATGTCCTGCATTATGCAGCCTCCACTACTTCCCTTGGGAGACTCCTCCACAGCCTGATAGATCTCATTATGAGGCGTTTTTTTCTGCTTTTTCCAGGTGAAACTTTCCTTAATTAAATGCCATTACCTCCCAGTTATACAAGGCAAGAATGGTATGAGGAGGGGACCATGGGGAATGGGGAGAGAGCAAGCCACCAAGAGAAGTCAACAGACCATTATGGTATGCACCCCAAGAAGTGCACAGAGGGAAGTAGCTATTAGGTACAAGGATATACACTAGCCTCCAAAGAAGATAGAGAATGAGGAAAAAAGAGGACAGCCTCCAACAAGAGGAGGAGCAGGAAAATAAATGAGGAGCAAATGGATATCAAGACAGAGTTCCACCAGACTACTTCAAGGGGCCAACACACAGCCACAACTACACTGCAAACATATATTTTACATAAGATATAGAATAATAAATTCATAAATATAAATGTTATAGCATCTAAGGGCTTTAGTGCTGTACATGGCATGACACAGTTGAGTTACCAGAACTAATCATTCACAGTAAGATAACATCATAGTTTTACACACACACACTCTCTCTCTTTCTCTCTCTCTCTGTGTTTTGACCCCAAACTTGTAAGAATGGGACACTTTTTGTTCAGAAATCTTCACTTATGAACAATACAGAGAACTTCCTATCAGACGCATGAGAACAATTTTGTAAGCAGGTATAATTTACTCAATTGTAGCAAGGCATGAAACAAACGAAGTTTCAATTATAGGTCTGACGTGGAGTTGTACATAGTCCTGTACTCCGTAAACTTGCAGTTAAACCATTTTCAGCATTAATTCAACTGTTGACACCCACTGTCAGCAACAGATACAGGTTTAAAGCAGGAGGTGGTAGGGTAGCAATGCTAATGAAAGATTGAGAATTCAGTCCAAGTGTTCTGCCTTGATTAAAGTATTCTTTTGAAAGCATTACCTGTATGACATTTGGATCATGAGAATATAAGAAATGTTAGGTCTAGAAAGGGTACGTCTACACTGGACTAAAAGACCCGAGACATGGCTGCAGCTGGCCTGAGTCAACTGACTTAGGCTTGAGGGGCTTGGACTGCAAGGCTAAAAACTGCTGTGTAGACCTTTGGCTCAGGGACCCTCCACCTTCAGAGGGTCCCAGATCTCGGGCTCTAGCCCAAGCCTGAATGTCTACACTGCAACTTTAAAGCCCCACAGTCTGAGCCCCGTGAGCCTGAGTCAGCTGACCTGAGCTAGACGCAAGTGTTTAATTGCCCTGAAGCCAAAGGTTTCTGTTTCTTTTCCCCCCTGGTGTGGAACTAACATATCAAAGATCATTTGAAATTTCAGTTTGCAGTTGTTATATTTGTAATGACAATACCACCCCTGTCTACCCAGCATTACAAATTCATTTGTCAGCTTCCAAGGCATGACTGTTTTATAGAATGAAAACAAAATTTTTAGACAAGGCTGAACCACAATCTAAACTTGCAAAGGAAGAATTTATCTTCAACTTCGTGAAGCTAAAGCTCTTCACTAGGCTCCTTGTATTTCAACGAGAAACCAACATCATAAAAAAAGTGCCTGTTTAGAAAAGTTGAAGGAGCTCAGAAATGTGTATTCCCAGCATTGTACTAGTCCCCAAAACCATCAAGCACATGAATAGTCACTGAGGCCTGGAACATACAATGGGATTTGCCTGCACAGAGCTCAGGGTGGGATTGGGACCTATGTTTGTAATTGTTCTGACCAGAATTTAGAAAAAAATAATTAAATTTCCATTTGAACTTTGACTCATGAAATTTGCTAAACTGACTGAGCTATGCCAATGTGCTTCCACACACATCATAAGGAGTCATTATCTAGGGGTAAATGGTTAATTCAGTCACCTTCCCCATTCGTTTCTTGGCTGAGAGTGGTTGAAATAGATTAAAACAGGAGGGGTAGCTCTCATGCTCCAGCCAAGGAGGAGGAAGAGCTATTGCGGAGTGTTGCTTGCTCAAGCCAAGGAGAGGAGGAGAACATCCAACTCTAGTCGTTCTCCCCCGCCTACCATGTAGTTTAAACACTGCTTTTGAGACTGCCAATAAGAGTACAAGTTGTGGTGATTTTTGCAATGAGGTTCACTGGAATCTGAGCTGAGACCTAGAAAAGCCAAATTTCAATCATTTCCAACCTGATTTGGTCACCAGTTCAAATCATCCTCGGGTTGGTAGCCAATTTGGTTCCTGTTTCTTGACTGGATGAGCATAGCCAATATGGTCATAAGGACTAGCCAAAGACTTTCTGACTCATATTCTCAGAGGATATTACTGCATTTTGTGTGCTATCTCTGAACTAACTGGAAAAAAATGTGGGCGGCAGAAGCAAGGAGTTTCTCTGCTTCTCTGCAATGCAGCATCCCATGTTAACTTTGGAAAAATCACTTAATCTGCTTTACCTTGCTCCTGAGTTCCCCATCTGTAAAATGGGGATAATGCTTTCCTACCTAATGGGGATGTTTTGGGGGCAAAAATCCATTAATAATTGTGAGAAAGTCAAATACTACAATTATAAGAGCCATATAAGTATTTAGACAGATTGGAATTTAGGAACAGACATACTGGATCAGAACAACTGCTCCAGGTTCCAACAAAAGATATTTCCTTTTATTAATCTTAAATGTGTTGCTTTTTCATTTCAGTCGGCTGTCTCTTGTTCCTGTACAACATGAAATGTTAAACAGGAGAATCCAATTTACCTTCTCTTTCTATATGTATACAATTTTTGTTTACCTTATCATGACTCCTTTTATTCATTTCATCTCTAAACAGTCACAGTATTTTAAATCCTCCGTCACAGAAAATCTTTCCATATCTCATTTTAGTCTCACATCTCTGATTTCTTTCTATTTCTGGTGTATCTTTTTTGGAATAGCGTGACCAGAAATGAACACAGTGTTCCAAGAGCGAGTGACCATTGATCTATACAGTGGCATTTAGATATTTGCAATATCTAACTCATAGTTTATACAGACTAACATTTTGTTTGTCTTTTGACTGTGCTGCACATAGAACTTTCCACGATGACACCAAAGTATTTTCTTTATTTGTTTACATTTAATTTAAAACTTAGGAACATGCATGAGTATTTAATATTATTCTTCCAACCTGGTATTTGTCAAGGAAGTGTTTCATTTGCCTACTCGCTTAACTTTGCTAAGTCTCTCTGAAGTTTGGCATCTAAAGTTCTAAACGAACTTTAATAACTTTGGTCATCTGCAGATTTTTCCACCTCTCTTTTCACCCCATTTTCCAGACCATTAATAAACATATCAGATACCACCAGTTCCAGAAGTTGCTTCTGACCCCCTTCCTGAATAAATATCCACAATTTGTGAGGGGCAGTATTCCTACAGCATGCATGCCCTCTCCTGAACATACCAAAGAGGAAGGCAGTACCTCTACCAGAACTTAGAGTTTTTTGAGGACCCCCCTTCCCCACTCTGGTAAGATATATAGTTTAGTCATGCTCAAGATGGTTTTCTGCATACACATATGTGTGGTTGGCATATATTAATGCTGAGGTTTGCACCCTAATCACCTGCATTGTTAGCTGTAGAACATCCATCTGACTGGACATGAGCAAGAAGGACTGAGCTATAATTCTTAGTTGTTCAGAGCCCGCTCATGCTGAGTGAAAGCAGCCCTAAAATGAGAGAACGTGGACACCGCTTGCTTTCATGCAGCAAGGAGATTTGGCAGCTGCTCTCTACACCCCCCTCCCTCTTGCATCTCTCACCACCTGAGTGCCCCAATTTAGCCCTCTGCCCCGGCCAGAAGAGAAGGTCAGAAGCTCTAGGGCACAGAACCCAGTATAGTTCTCTGCCATATTTGGAGGTATAACCAGAATGCACATGTCCCTGGGAACTTTGGCTTGCGAGATCCATCTAAACGTTGACATTTGAAATATTGTGCCAATCTAGTATAAGTTTTGGTGCCCTTGAAACTTTTGGAGAAACGGCATTTGGTGGGTGTGAACAATATGTAGAGACAAACTAACAAAGGTTTTTGAAAATAATTTCACCACTTGCAGCAAGTCCTGTTATTGGGGGGGCGGGGGCGGAGAATTTACAATATTTGATATAGCATGTTCCCATATTTAACAAGATCCTTGCATCACAATTTACATTTCAGTGTTCAATTTATTATTCCATGTAATACAGCAAGCTGAGAATATCCAGTCAGTCGTATATGACACCTTTACTCACAACACACTTATAATTAAATTAAAGTACCTGTATATTTACAATGCCAGGAAAGCTTTATTTTAAAGTACCTGAATAAGAGCTCTGTGAAGCTTGAAAGCTGTTGGTCCAAAAAAAGATATTATCTCACCCATCTTGTGTCTATCACTAAAGTAGTCCTGAAACATAATTTCCTTACGTACCTCTGTTGTTTTCTGGTTAACATTTTCCCACTTTAAATAATTTTTCCAACTGTGCACGATAGTTCAGTTACTCCATTTGCAACCAAAATTACTCTATGGCCTGAGTAATGCAAAAAATTAGAATAGAGGACCTAAATGAATATTTCTGCTATGCTTTCAGATATTATGAACATATTTAGACAATTTTTCCTCTTCTGTTAAAAATACTTTTGTATTATAATTGGAGGTGGGACAAAATCAAAACTTCAAATCAAACCTTAATCTGATCTGGACCTTAACACTAACTCTTTGACCCGCCTCTAATTAATACATTCAACTTTAAAGCAAACAAAACTACATACTATCTGCTGGCCTAGGAGATGTTGAAATAAGAATCTCAATAGTACATAGGCAGAGAAAGTAATATCTCAAATATCAGATAAAAATTATTTGATTTCTACTGCATGACAATATTCACTACACTTGGTGTAGTTTTGGTAGATTAAAATGAATTTTAACAAAAAAATTTGACTGTCTCTTTAAAAAAATAGACAGTTTCTTTATTTCCTCAAATTCCTTCACCTGTCCCCAGTTACACATACAGCTGCTTGGGGGTTTTGAGACTTTTTGTGAAGTAACAGTTCATGATAATCTCATTAAATCCTTTCTAACACTTTCCAGTTCATACAGGATTTCCTCAGCCTGGGCAACTGCAGCATGGACTGGTTGTTTAAACAATCTCGTTGCAAAAGAGTGTAAAACAAAACCCGACTTGCAGAACAAACCATGGCAATGACTGACACAGTGCAGAGAAAACAGAGTTTAGTTGAACGTGTGAAACTAAAACAAACACTGAGATGCAGAAACTCTCTTCAGTGGCCCAGCTATAATACAGCATTAAAAACTTAATCCCTGATATCGTCTGTGTGTGAAACAAATCAAGCAATAACCATAGATTCCTTTATCTGTGAATAGTTTTGTTTTAAAAGAGAAAAAACTTGACTTGTTAAATTATGAAGGACCCATCTCAAAGTAGCAATGGGGGACATTATACAGGAAAAAAACCTTCAACTGTACTCTTTGCTCACAGAAACAGGCTATATATATTAAACTGGGTAAGAGAGAAACATGTTTTGAAGAGAAAGAGATGGTGAAACCAGAGAGGTTAAAATGGTCATGCCTTGCATCAACCTTGAAGACAGTCTCAAAGGAATTCCTGCAGATATTTTCAAGGGGCAAAGTCCATAGACAGGATCCCTGGGCCCTGGAAGGCCTTTTCTGTGACATATTCAAAATGAAACAGGAAGAACAAGAATGGCCAGGATGCTGTCAATTGCACCAAAGGGACAATTTGTTCAACAGACAATTTTCAGAATTCATTAGAAAAATATTTTAGAGGTACTACTACTACTGCCGTCGGACACATTGACCATCCCATTGTAGCACAGTCTCATCCACCTAACAGTTTTATGAATGGGGCATGCTTCATTTAGATGTACTTTCATGTTAAACACACATTTCCTTCTCTAACTGCCAAGAAATATTATTTTCTGCTTGTCTGTCTAGACTTATCCAAAAGAACTATGCAAATTGAATAATTTCAAGTTTAAAATATATAAAGGTGAGGAAGGGCTGGACCACTCCGGGACCTGGTCACAGGATACAGAACTTTTGAACGGCTCAAATCCAGCACAGGTCAGTACTGAGCGACAGTTATTTCTCTCTAATAGCATTTTAATGGCTATACAAAATCAGCAGGTGCTCTCAGTCTAGTTTTTAGCGGACACTTTCCACATCAACAGTAACTGGCACCATAGCTGGCCACCTCAGTAAAGAGGACAGGATTGATGGGGCATGTCACAGGACTGGGTCCCAGTGATAAAGCCATGTGCAGGAGCTTTTCTGAGGCATCTGTTCCGTTCATAAATACAGGAGGTTAATGTTTACGGATGTTCATCCAGCACTTTTCATCAGCTCTGTATGCAGTTTCTAAAAGTTATGAAGTTTGCCTTCTGGAGGAGTATTCAGATAGAAAACACATCCATGGAAGTTGTACAAAATTGAGACTGCCAATTAACTTCCTCTTCCCTTACCTGATGAGCTGGGCAAATCATCCTTATAGCCCTACCTGCAAAGAAACACACATCTATGGCTTAATCTGTTTATTCACCATTCAAAAGAATTTTGCTGACTGAGACTTCACAGACGCTATGTGGCAATGAAGAGCCCTTTCCTTGCCTCCTACATAGTTACGATACCTAATGTAAGACAGACTTGGAACCAAACCTCAGCCACTGAAATTCTGAAAATCTTTCTTCCCACTTCCTCTATCACAGGCCATCAGTATACCACAGTGATCTACGAGGATGAGGCTGGAGAACAGGTTACTAGATTGAGAGTCAAAGCTAAAAACATTATAATATCCTTATGAGGCTGCTGATACGAATGGTCTGTTGGCTAAACATTCTTCTCCAGAGTCAACTCAGACAAAACTAGTTGTACAAATCTCTAAGCATGGTGCAATAAAAATGTGTCTTCATCCAATGGGACAGGTGCATTCTGCCCTCGAACAGAAGTAAACTGCAGTGAGTCCATGACATGGACCTCCAAACTCACCCCAACCCAAATACCTACCTATGCATCAAGAGCAGCCCCACCCATTTATCTCATAAAATCAGATTGCCTAGAAACATTCTATTCATTGGTATGCTGGAGGAGGCCCGCAGGAGCTCCTTGCTAAAATTCCACCACCGAATATACAGAAAGATGGAATTATTTCCCTACCTCCGGTGAATTCAACCCATCTCCAACTATTGCAGAATCTTCCAAGACAGACAGGGTGTATGCTTGTGCTTCATAAAGCATACTTCTGAAGAGTAATATACATAAATCCTGCTTGGCTTGGATGATTCATCAACAAATCTTTATGGCTAGATCCTCAGCTGATGTTAACCAAAGTAGCTCCATGGACCGTCTATGGGCCTTTCATCTCCATTGAACTGTGATAGTTGTCATACTGTTACCACCATCCCAATGAGACTAGAAACTCATAATTCTAGAACAGCCAAACCACTTGGACAACAACATTACTTTTATTCTATCCTTTTGTCCCTTTAGTAATAAGGGACCTGATTCTACAAGAATCAAAGTACTGCATGTTCTCAACTCCTACTGACTTTAGTTTAAGGTAATAAGTACCTCATGAGAGTAGATCCAACGTTTCTGTTTTCTACTTTAGTTTTGACTAGTGTGGGTGAGACAGTGTATGTGTGTGAGAATGTGTGTGTTTAAATGTGCCAACCCAGTACCCTGGATGCAAGAACAATGAAAAGAAATACACTAATCTAAGCATTTGCAAATATTTAGATGTAAAACAAGGAGTAAACATAAGATACTAGAAACCACCAAGTTACTTTAAACATGCAGCTGGAGAGTGTCACTGTGACATAAGATTATTAGATTAAAATTAAACCTGCAATTATATAATTTCAAATAAATAGCACTGCAAATAAAAGGAAACATGTTTCCATAAGAATATGAGTGGTATCCAAGTAACAATTCCACAATAATATATTTTCAATTAAAGAATTACAATAGACCATTCTTATTTTTCTCTCTAATGCTATGTGAAATTAATTATTGTACAGGCAGCTGAATATTATTAACTTAAAGATTCTGTTCTTTGTCTTCATAGTAATTAGGAAACACTGGGAAGATCAAACCCTGATTGTATTACAAAAGTATCTACAAAACCAAATTTCAAAAATTGAGTTTGTCTTGTTGCCCTTTTATTTGGTTGTCTAACCTGAAGTTTGTTTCATGATACAGCAATATTGTTAACGACAATTGCCAGATTGGCCCTGGTGCAGTAGAGAGTATTAATAGCAGAGATGTAAAAACTGTTCCTAATTATCCTGTTCCATAATCATAACAGGCTACTTTGTTATAAAATGATAAAATTAACAAGATTTAGAAGGCAAGCGAAGATATATCAAGCTTGGGTGCCTGCATTAGGCACCTATATCCTTATTTCTGGCGCCCAAGTAAGAGGTTTGACGTGAGATTCTATGCTGCACCTCTAAGCCACACAGCCCATAACTCTCAGTCCCAAGGGAGGGAGGGGGCCTATGTTGGCTTTAAGCCACTGTGCCTCCTGCCAACTGCAGGCCCTGGTATAACAGACAGTCCTCGCTAAGTTCCCTCTGAGCTATGCGGCCACGCAGCAGGCTATCAAGGGCTGCGCAGGCGGGGAGAGACACCTCCCCCCCAGCCCCACTGCGGCGAGAGAGGGCTGGGGGGAATCCTCTCTCATCGCCATAACCCCGGGGCAGCCTGCACCCCAAGCCCCTCATCCCCACCCCAGAGCCCGCACCCCCAGCCGGAGCCCTCACCCCTCACACCCAAACCCTCTGCCCTAGCCCTGAGCCCCCTCCTGTACCCCAAACCCTTCATCCTCGACCCCACACCCCCAGCCAGTGCCTGCACTCCAACCCTCTGCTCCAGCTCTGAGTCCCCTCCCACACTCCGAACCCCTCAGCCCCACCCCTGCCATGTCACCTACCATATTGGTGCACATAACAAAATTCACTCCGCACATGGATGTAAAAAATTAGAGGAAATATTGGTCCTAAGGTCTGTCTAAATTGTGTCTGCCTGTCCCCAGCTGCCCATGGGCCGCAGCACTTCAGAACTATACGCTGTGGCCCTGCTCTTTTTGCATCCTTCCCACACCAGACCGCCCTCAAGAAGAGCTGTGTTCTACCATGCCTCTGATGGTAGAATCTTCCTGATAGACTCTAGGGCTTTAAGAACTTCTTTAAGCCACTCTAGCTTTTTTACTCAGGGTTTTTAAAGATGGCATCAAACATGCTGAACAATCATCATTTCCACAGACTTCAATGGTTGGTACAGGTGTTGAATTCCTCTGAAAATCAGGCCCTTTTTATGTAGGTGCTTAAATATGAATTTAGGTGCTTGAGTTAGGTACAAAAGTGTGAAAATTTGGGCTCCCAGGTTTTTATGAAATTCTACAGAATAGCTACACCTACAGTCAGCAGTGACAATGCATGAAAACACAAAGAAATTAGAAAATGACTTCTCATATATGCTAAATTTCCATCACTATAACCATGCTTATGTAACTTTTGATCAGTCCGAAGATGAACATTTAATACGAAACATGCTTTGGTATGTAAACCTGCCCTGAAAGAGAGCCAGCAGCACATTATATTGGTGAATTCTTCATGAACGCTCACAAATTGCTTAACCCTAAGGTAAAAAAAAATCCTTGATTTGAGATAAAGATTTATTTTCAAATGTAATAATAAATATATAGGTAAATAAAAATAAAGCAAGAACCAAAGAACTGTTCCCGTTCTATAGTACTGAAGGGTTATTTCTGAAATTAGAAAACTATCAATATATGCAAACGTATTATATGATGAACAGTAATTTTTGCTTTTCATGAAAGCTATCTGCTCTACGTATGTACATGGTTTAAAGGACATTCCCGGCATTGTGTCAGGTCAAAGGCATCCCCACTAGAGTTACAGAAATACAAGTGCTCTTCACTCTGGCAGGAGAGGGCTCTAAAATGCGACTCTGAAGACACGTACAGCACAAACCTAAGGACCACAGGAGTTCTGCTGACATGCAAAATGTTTATCAGTTTTTTTTCATCAAAGGGCAGGGACAGTCTTTTTGTTCTGTATTTGTACAGCACTCAGCACAATGGGGTCCTGTGCTGTGACTAGGGCTACTAGGAGCTACAGTAATACAAATAATAAACAAACAAACTCTAGCAGGACTATCATTGACAAAATTATCAATTAGAAATTCTTAGAGTAAACGTAAGAGGGTTTCTGCTTCCCTTTGCTGTAAAGTGGCATCATCATCATCAGCGTTCTCTTCCCCTTTCACAACTGTGTGTGTGAATGTTACATGGCCAGAAAAATCTTATTCACAATGGGCTTCATCCCTTAATGCGAGTTCTGTCATTGATTAAAATGGAAGCAGGATTGGGCCCAGTTTGACTTAAGTACTCTGTTCCATCTTCATTCTCTGATCAAACCCAACCAAAAATACTTGATGGAAAAAAGGAACCTAGGATTAGAATGATAATGGGTAATGCCTAATAAGAGAGAAGAATAAATTCGTAGCCTATCTGCCAGCCCTGTATTTCAACAGTCCCTACTCTACTGTATGAGCAAATTCAGATTGCAATTATTTTTCCTAGGGAGCAATTAAATGTTGCAACCAGTGTTAAGAATAAACACAATTCCAGTAACAGGCAACACTCAGATGACCAGTTCAGGTTCAATGGTTCAGTGCACATGAATATCCATCAATACCACCAACAGCCCTAACAGTATAATGAACCTTGCAGCAACCCAGGCAGGCAAGCTACGCAATACATGGACATAATGTCTCTAACTTACAGCAAGTCACATCTAGCAAGCAATTCAGAGCAACTCTTACAGCTCATATAGGCACATATTTAAGAACTATTTACAAAATTAGCCCCATTGTGTCTTTAAAATGTTTAGATTTACTTCATTGTAAGCATGTATTTTGAAAACAATTATGGAAACACTGTAAAAATTAATATGTACAGTATGTGATATTCAGCTCAACTGAATTGCCATGGTAATTAGCAATTTATTCTTACACCAGTTAATTCAAGTGTGAACCATACAAATGAAATACACTTCCCCTTTTAAACAAATGCTTAATATTTTATTATCTTTAGAGATGTTTACTTATTTTTTTAAACTTTCAACCACTGTCGATAGTGCTATAGATTCCCCCCTTAACAGCATCATTTTGGGCACTCCTTGTTCCCAGCTCTAGAACCATATATTTGTTAAAGGGACACTGTCAATTTGAAATCTGGTGATTTTTTTAAAAACAGGTTCAAATAAGTTTTATATACTATCCTGGCCCTGAATTCCTATGCCAAAATTAATGGGTTTACAATTGCATATTCCTGTTTTTAAAGGTGTTTTTCTTTTTCCCATGTCTCTGTGAAAGACTCACACAAACAAAAGAAGAAACCGATTATATGGCCTACAGATAAAGCATTACATTGGGACTCAGGGGTTCTATTCCTGGCTCTGCTGAGGGCCTGGTGGATGATCTTGGGCAAATCACTTCCCCCTGCTCTGTGCCTCAGTTTCCCCATATGTAAAACAGAGATAAAGATACTGTTCTACTCTGTAAAGGGCTTTGCGATCTACTGATGTAAAGTGCTATATAAGAGATAGGGTGTATTATAATTAAAATGAAACTGACTATTCAAAAAGTTACATCAAATATACAAGGCAAGCAAACTGAAAACAGTATTTTTTCAATAGTCTCTCAGTACAATAATTTTACTTGAAACAACTGTAAACAGTTGTAAATTCAGACAGAAGGTAAATTTTAAGTTAATGGTGTCACTTTAAGGTATAGAACATCTTTGAAGATGGTCCTACTTAAGCAATTCAACACTTTCCTCACTATTTTCTTGAGTAACCTATCTTTATGCTGTCCCATTCAACACTGCAAAAGACTGAATATTATTTCTCATATGTTTAGTGCAGACTAAGAATTCCAATCACAAGGTAAGGGAAGTGCATTGCTCAATGTGCATTCGCCCATAAAATATTTCACCAATAGTTTTCATTATGTTGCTTTAACAATTAGCTCTCTGATGACTAACTCTACAAAGAAGGTCCCTTCTCATGATGAACCTGTATTACCTGCTGACAACAATCAATAATCTCATCTCAACAGATCTAAAATGGGGGGGGGGGAGTTTGTCTTCTGGAAAGTCTGGAAGACAGTTCAATCATAAATACTACTTTATTCTTTGCCCCCATAATATAACATACTAGCAAAGAGAACTTGGTTCGAAACTCAAATCCAAAACCTCAAACTTCAGTCCCTGAAATCTGAAGCTATATATATATATACATACAAGATCTATATACTCAGCAAATCCTATCCATGGCACTCTATTGGCAACCAGATAATGTGGCTCACTAGGCTGCCCTTTGAATTTTGTTTTAAAAAATAAACAGTAATATAGCATTTAAAAATAATACTTCTGACAGTTACAACACGACACTTCATGTTTCGGGGGGGGGGGGGCAACCTCAGACAATTGCTATAAATTAAATGTGAAAGAGAGAGTAGGAGGAGTTAAGGGAAACAAAACTATTTTAAACCCTTTTTTGGGGGGGGGGGAGGGAAAGAATACATAACCACTGAATTGTCACTTTAGTTAATACAATTTTGTTGTGTCTATAGATTTCTGAGTGGGACTAGGACTTCCAAGGGGAAATAGCAATCTAGGCTAAAAAAGAAAACCAGCCATTGTGTAGGGGCACTAAGGTCTGGCCCGTGTGACACTGATGGGCTCAGGGGGGTTATTGTTTTGCCTGATGTATTAAAGCCATGAAAGGAAGAACCAGCACAGCTGGCCACCCTGTGGGCCTAAACTGGCAATTCTCTTCGTTTGCTCTTCCTGATGAAGAGCTTTCACCATTTGTAAAATATGGTACTAAACCCCAAACTGGGACAATTTTATCTCTCATTTGAAAAAAATTATATCATTTAAATTAGTTAATTGTATATATAAATATATGATATAGGTGGAGCTGATAGAGCCATCACCATTTAAGATTACCTGATACTTCCCATTATGAGGCTCTGTTTTCAGTTGCTTATAACTTTGCCAAACTGTAACCATTCAGGCTGAAATTTCCCATGCTGGGTGTCTGCCTCAGAATGAATCCTTCATGATAGTTTCAGCTCAAATGGGTCAGTTGCTTCAGGGAAGGAGATTAAGGGAAAAATAAGTTGTTTCCCCACTGCTAATACACTCCTAGAACTTTTCACTGAGAAGCGCAAGCACAGCCAAGCTTTGCAGCAAGGGTTAGAAATTTGGCAGGGAGGTCACTGTGGTGTCAGGGATGTGCCTTTTGCCATCCCCATGAAAATTTACCCAAATGATAAGCCTTCAAAAAAAAATTCTCAGTTTGCACATGTTTGGTAATTAAATTCTCCAGCAATTCCATCTACACAGAACATGCTTCTACCTGGAGCTGTGGGATCTCAGCAGGACTTACCCTGTAATTGTTCCTCCCTGCTGCCAGAGGCCATGGGATATTGGGTACTGGAACTGAGGGAGACACTCTCCCGTGCTCTGAAAATCTGAATGCCCCCTGTACTGGCACTCAGGCAACACAGAGGAGGAGGAAGCTGCTTGATTGGAAGGCAGAAGGTAAGGAGCATGGAGAGAGGGGGCAAAGAGTTGCAGGAGCTAGATGGTGGAACAGAATGAAGTGGGGAAAGCAGGAGCAGGTGGGGGCAGTACAGGAGGGAGGATGGATAAGAGCAGAATGGGAGGAACTGGGGTGGGGTGAATTGATTAGAATAGGGGAGGGGACAGGAGCCAAAAAAGTTGGATAGGAGCAGAGCAGGTCAGGTACAAGGGCTGGGCAAGATCAGAAACGTCTGTAACCACTGAGCCCACACCACTCCAAAACCTGGAATTGAATCCAGGAGTCCTGCATCTCCACTGTCCTCTGCTGTCAGAAAATACCTATGAACACCTGCTGTCAGAAAACACCCATTGAAAAAAATGTGTCTCCTTCCCCTCTAGTGCCCGTTCCACACAGAGGATAACAGCCTGCTATTGCTATCGGTTACTTTGTTAGCTCAAGTGGTTGATGTCTGTGCTATATATCTAAACATCTGAACCCTACTGATAACCGAAGCGGAAGGACACGACGATATGGTTCCCCACAATAGAATTGCTGTTGTTTTAGGTTTAGGAAACTACATAAAAAATAACCTTGGTTAAAAGAAAGTTCAGGTTGCAAAGTCAAGATTTCAAAAGTTAGGAAATGCCTGTCCATATATACAGGTACAGCCTGATGTGAATTAAAACAAATGTACTACTAAAAAAAAAAAATCAATGAAAACACCAGCTGAGCTTTAACTCTGGTGTCAAAAACATTATGATGTCATGATACAAAACCACAGCAATATACTTTGATCCAAGTATTTATGGCAACATGTAAACAAATAAGAAAAACGTGAAAAGATCAAGCATTTCTTAAATTTAAAGAAACTACACAGGAATATTAAGGAATGATGGCCCTTTATGGCTATGTAGAAAGTCTGTGGACCGCCAAAGCGATGTAGTCACAGAGGCTAATCCAGATTCATAGAGAGCACTCTACTCCCAAGGAAGAAGATTCCAAGACAACTGATCACCAGCTTCCCACAAGCAGAATTAGATTCCTACCAGCCCAACTACCATATGTAACAGGACTATTGACAAGGAATTCAGTGAGCATCTCCCTTCCCTCTGCATCACACAAGATCCTGATGTGGAGACAGTGCTTCTATGCTTGACTGATTCAGAGGAAGCTTTTTAAAACAAGGTTTTTCTTTTCAGTCCTCACATTAACTCTACCATTCTTCTGAGTAGGTCTGGAAGGCTCCAGATGCATTTGGCTGCCTAGGGCTGTAACAGAAAGTCATATTGACTCTTGGATAATTTTATAACTCCAGGAAATACTAATCAACGTAAACACCTCACATCTACATTCTCATTCAGCACTGTACCATTATATTTACATCTTTAACAAAATTTGACTCACTTTCTTTTGGATTAATATAGGTATCAAATTCCTATGGTTGGTTTTGGCAGTCCATTAAACATACTCAACACATCACCTCTGATTTTCAGAACACTTACCGTTCAAAATGATTTACTGGCATCAGTCCTTCCTCCTTCAGAATCATATAAGACATAGCACATATAAATGAGATTCAGTGATCTCAACTGTCTTTCTATGCAAGCTAAATCTGGCATATCTTCCTGTATATGTATCAAACCTTGAAATCATCTGGCTTTTCCAAAAAAGGTTTAAAAAAACAAACAACAAGAAAACAGCTGCACTGAACACATGGTCAAAATTACTATCTGCCCCCCCCCCCCACTTTATTTTTTTTTTGCTCCTGTTTTTCTTCCTTTAGTAATCTTCATAATTCAAGAACAAATTCATTTGTGAGGCCATTTGTATTAATAATGGGTCCTTTAGGTTCTCATGGCAAAAGCAATGAGTGCTGAACAAAGTAAAGAAAAGTTAGACATATTAGTTATTTCACAACCTCTGGGGCTGTTTAGTAAGGTAGCTGCTCCTTAAAGCTTTCTTCACTGTTAGGGCTGGTCCACACTAACCCCCCACTTCGAACTAAGATACGCAACTTCAGCTACGTTATTCACGTACCTGAAGTCGAACTCTCTTAGTTCGAACTTACCGCGGGTCCACACGCGGCAGGCAGGCTCCCCCGTCGACTCCACGTACTCCTCTCGCGGAGCAGGAGTACCGGCGTCGACGGCGAGCACTTCCAGGATCGATCCCAGAAGATCGATTGTTTACCGCCAGACCCGGAGGTAAGTATAGACGTACCCTTAGAGAAAGAATTCTACATATCTTCATCAATTTGAAATCCTCAGCCATGCTACCCATTTCCTTTTTCTACACATGCTTTCTGAGTTCAGACCGCTGGGCATGCTTTATATCAGGGATTCTCAAACTGGGGGTTGGGACCCCTCAGGGGGTCACGAGGTTATTAGATGGGGGGTCGAGAGCTGTCAGCCTCCACCCCAAACCCCGCTTTGCCTCCACCATTTATAATGATGTTAAATATATAAAACGTGTTTTAATTTACAAGGAGGGGTCGCACCCAGAAGCTTGCTATATGAAAGGGGTCACCAGTACAAAAGTTTGAGAACCACTGCTTTACATCAACAACCATCTGTCCTGGGGGCTGGCCACTGAGGGGGTCAGGCACCCAGACTACATGTGACAGGCTCTGCTAAGAGAATGAGATAACCCTGATCCACCCGTGGATAGTTAATTTCCTCAGTAGCTGGGCAGCAGTTATTTAGGTGAGGAGCACTTAGGCCTAATAAAGGCTTACTTGGAAAACCCCAGGACAAAGGAAGTTCCCGAGAGAAGAGACTCCTCAGGGGAACTGGTTAGGAATCTACTCCCAGTGGTGTTTCTCTAGAGAGCAAAGGCTCACAGACAGAAGGACAGGCCCAGAGAGAAAGCACCCCGGGTACTTTCAAACTGAGTGTATTCTGGGGCTAGAGGGGTAAGGCGGGAATCTGATTAACTGGGACGAAGAGTTTCAGCGGAGTAGCTTATTGAAACTTTCATTTATGTTTGCATGTTGATCACCTGAAGATCATGCTCTTTAATATGAGAAAGACCTGCTTGGTCATGTTTATACCTCGGGTGAGGGGAAACTGAGTCAGGGGCTCAGCTGCAGAACCATGCCTGACCTCAGCGGGTGCACCAATAGGACCGTCAAGCCATTACACCATCTGACTGTCTCTAACATAGTTCTCTGACTCACCAGCAACAGTCCATTCTTCAAAATCATGCCGATAATACTTATGCCTGGATATTATGCTGGAGTGCCTGGAGTACGGTCATTCTTCCTAACTCAGTTCTACTTCTACAGGGAAGCTTTCCAAACACAAGTGGAAATAAAAAGCAGAAAGAGTTAAGAGGGACTGCTAATGTGAGGACTGACAAGTTAAGCATAGAGGGGAGTCATAATAGGAATTGGTTGAGGCTAGTAACTAGTTAGAGGAAAAAAACTCATTTAGAAAGTGTTAGAAAATACAACAGAATCAAAGAAGTGTTTTGTAGCCCCGTCCTGTCCATTATTTAATTGTAGGCTCTTCAAGGCAGAGGCCCACCGTGTATGTATGTATAGGTATAAGCACCTAGCACAGTTTAGGGCTTTGTATGATTACAACACGCATTTCAACCTCAAACTTAAAAAGGATATTCCCTGTTACCAAATCTCGCAATGATGTCTCGAGTCTCATATTTGGTCTGTTTCTTAAAGCTCCAGCTTCTGGAGTCATTTGACTGGATAAGAATTTCAACTTTTTTCAAACTTTTAGCCCTCATAGTCGCAGATAAAAGCTTGAACCCCAAAAGTGCAGAAACTAGAAGGCAAATAAAAAGAACAGTCAATTTATTTTTAAAAATCTCATGATATTTTGGGGCCTGCCTCATAATTTTTGAATGCTCTGGGTTGGAAATAGTGGAGATCCCACATAAACCTGTAGTTATTGCTGAGCTTTAAATATAGCCAGGGATCACAAGGATCACATAGCTTTTTAAAAGCCTCTGCAAGCTTATGTAGATCTACAGTGAAAAGATGCAGTAACCACAACCCTGCTCAGAACTTTGGCTAATCACCTCATGGCAGGAACAGGTTAAAAAAAACTTACTTCACTTCCCCCTTTTTGCAGGGTTGTGATGAGTGGCTCCCTGGCTCTGTCTTGAAAGGCAAAAGAATGTACTTTTCAATCATCTTAGCTCAATCCATTTAATTTAACATGATTGAAAAGACCTTTTCACACACGCTAAGATTCAGGCTAACATGTCTGAAACCACGTTAGCCGGCCATGTGCAGTTTTCCCCATACAATCACTCCATTTTCTCACCTCAATGTGAAGTTTTGCTGACACAAGTGCATGCCCATTTTTGTATGTATACCTGTTGCACCTGGTTTTGAAAACAGAGCCCACTGTTAAAATTACACACATGCTACACGGCATGAAGACCAAAATGAAGAAACCACTTTCTTACATTAGGCCTTGAAATTCCATAGGATTTTTTTTTTTTAAACTCTCTGGGATATCCAGACATGGTGGCTGAACACAAAGGTTGGGTTTAATTTCAAATCAAACCTCAATATTAGTAAATGGAACTATGAAATTGAACAAGATTACGTTTCATCCAGAATATGGTAAGGAAAGTATGAGAAACCTCATTCTACATGTAATTTGAATGTATTGAATATTAGAAGTTCAAATTTATATGGGATTACTGAGACCCTCTGATGGTCCTTAAAACACTGAGAGAGTTGTGTTAAATTAACTAAGCTATTTTTAAATATCGCTTCAAATGCATTTATTAGGATCTCTCACTCTCTCTGATATTTATAGGACATCAATCCAAACAAGACATTTTGCTTTAAAGTCTTGAAAATAAGAGAATATAAAAGTGATGGGGGATTTTAAATTCACATGGTAGTTTATGCATTTGCCAGTGAAGCAAAGATGTACTTAAAGCGAAAGACAAGTGGCAGGTCACCTCAAAGGAAACAGAAAGAGTTGGCCAGGGAGGAGAGAAAGGCAGAATGAGAGCGTGAGAAAGGCCGCAAGAGAGGCTTGCATTAGTGTGGGGGTGAGAAAGGCAATGTGGCCTAATGTGGTTCTCCATAGCTGCCAGAATAGTTGCAAAAGTTAGAATCTCTGATGAGCATCTGCAGGTCAGCAGTCATGCACCAAGATTAATGCTGCACAAAGCTGTAAAATGTGTCTCCCTCTCCCTCCCCCCCGACCCCCCCTGTTATAACTTGGGAGGTGGTGTTTTGATTTTCTTAAATTCAGCTGCCTTTAGGAAGTGTTACTTTTCAGATGACCATTTACAAGGAATTAGTTGACACGTTCATTTAGCTGCAATTATTTATTTGACTTTAAAAAAGAATCTTACAGAATAGAAGATCAACCATGATAAATATTTATTATTCACGTACTCAACATAACATAACCATGATTTTTTCTTTTTAAATTACACTGCATTGTTGACACATTGCTCATGCGAAAGAAATCATATTGCAAAGCTCATAAAAGAGAATTAACCAGGTGTAAAAAAATTCAGACTATTCTGATCTAAAACCTCACCATTTTATAAGATCTCTCCACAAAAAAACAATCTGAAACGTGCATTCATCACTGAAAAACACTTCTGTTCTAATATTTGAAGCTTCTGGGAAATATATTACTACAATCACTGCTTAACCACTGATGAATAGGACTCACAGCTCTCATGCTCTTTTGAGACTTACTATTGTATTTCATTTATCCATAAAAATAACATTACTAAAAATCACAATGGTAATTTTAAGGGAGTAATCCTGGAAAGTGTTGAGTGCCCTCCGTTTCCAGTGGGAGTTAAGGGTACTCAACATCTTGAAGGTGCAACTCTGAATTCCCTTAGCATTAGGAATTCAACCCAATATTTCCATGGAACAGGAGAAAAAGTTACTGGACTTGCACCTCTGAGATCCTAGCTTGAATCAACTCCCAAGCAAGTTCACAGCCAAGTTGGAAATAAAATACTAAATATTGGTCACGGCTCAATTTATAATGCACAGAAGTCAGCACCAGAAAGACACTACATATAAAAGGTAAAATTACCATTACATTTAACAGTAAGGCAGAACTGAAATAGCCTGGAGACTAAACCATCTCTTCAGATAGAACAGAGAAGCTTTCAGAGTGGGGAGCCTATGCAGTAGTTGCTGAAACAGGTATACTACAAAAGCATTTCAGAACATTATGGTTATATTTGCTAATTATGATCTTTGATTGTCTATCGCTATCCTGTTCCCCAGGGTGATGGGTCAGTACTAATGTCATGCTCTAGGAGTCTAGTCCATCTATCAGAGGAACTGGCAGCATCACATGGACAAAATATAATTGCCTGGTCTTCATTTGGGGTTACTGGCCATGACATCCTACACTGCCAGACTCTAATCTTTTTAGAGAAGACACCAAAGGGAGAAACAAATTCTAAATGAATTTGCCACAGTCCTTAAGGTGCCTCCATGTACTCTCAAGCAGGTAGCCTCATGAGACAGTAAATAATCTCACACCACTTACTAACGTCTCCTCCTCTGCCGGCTACCTCTGCAGTATGGAGCTGTTTCTAGATTACACACAAGTTTGAATGATGACATTGTGGCTCTGAAACGCTACATCCGTGCTGGTTCCATATGGGGAATTAGGGACAAAAGAAGCTAACAGCAGGGGGAAAAGCAGGACACAGTTAGAGTACAGGCCAGAAGAGGGAAAAGGGCCCTGCCAGGAGTTTCAAACAAGGCCCACCTCCTACCAGGTCACAGACCTTCTTCTCACAGCAGCATTCCCTGGGGGCCTCTCAGCATCTCAAGAAGCTGGTCATTCTTGAAGTTATAAAATAATTAAAGATTGGCTGTCATATCCAGTACTTAAATTCTTAGATTAGTCAATTACACCTTCAAACAAACAAACAAACAAACAAACAAAACAGTCCTAGTTTTAAAATAATTTGATTATTTATGGGAGCGACTAAGGTAAAGGGCAGTACCTTGGGACCATTTGAAAATTCTCATTGGCTGCTATCCCATGGGTGACACATCAGTAAAGATTTCTTATTTACAAATAAATAAAGTGTATTTCTATAATTTGTGTATAATATATTATGGCATTAATACAAAAACAGGGTCAGTACCTCCAGCTATGGAAGGCCTTTTTCTCAGGACACATTTAATCGGAATCTCTTCGTGAGGCGGCTTAAGCAACTGTGCTCTGGAGAATTCCTTTGTTTTTATACTATTCTTTCACCACTACAAGATGCTCCTTGATGTTCTGCAATGTATTTTGACAAGGTGGTATCAAGAAGGTGAGAAGGGATTTTTTGTTGTTTGAAGTTTAGAGCAGCATTATGCTCACACATTGCTCATGTCACCCAAGAAATTAATAAAAAAGGGAAAAAAGCAAATACCAGACTTGAGACTTACCAAGTTTAAGGCTTGATCTTCACACCATTACGCTATGTTTTAAAATAGTCAATGTATAAGAAAAATGAGAAGAAAAAGCTGATTAAATTCCTAAAACAGAGCAGAAGCACATGGCTCTTTAGAATGTTGGTCTCTACAGGGCCAGCTCCAGGGTTTTGGCCGCCCCAAGCAGCCAAACAAACAAACAAAACAAAACAAAACAAAAAAGCCGCGATCGGGATCGCGATCTGCGGCAGCAATTCGGCAGGAGGTCCTTCGCTCCGAGCAGGAGTGAGGGACCGTCCACCGAATTGCTGCCAAACAGCTGGACGTGCTGCCCCTCTCAGAAGTGGCCGCCCCAAGCACCTGCTTGGTAAGCTGGTGCCTGGAGCCAGCCCTGGGTCTCTAACAGTTGTCCTGCAAAGTCATGGGGACGATAAGTAGCAATGGCTTACAGAATTCTAGAAACACCGTTAGAGACTCCTGAGATCAAGTAATTTAAATTCATGCAATTAGAAGATCCTTCTCTTAGGGAGATGCTTAGACACTCTGGGAAGCAGTGTGGCCTTGCGGACAGAGCACTGGAATGGGACTCAGATCTGGATTATATTCCAAGTGCTACCACTAGCCTGATGGGTGACCTTGAGCAAGTCACTTCAACTCTTTCCATCTCAGTTTCCCTATCCATAAAGCGGGGATAGCAATACTTTCTTTCTAAAGTGCTTGAGGTCTACAACTGGGAAACACTAAATAAGAACTAGCTGTTATTGTTCTCTCAGTAAATGCAATCATTTGACAGCAACAGTGTACAAAAGGCTTTCCCTTTTTTTCAACAGTGTGACTTGCTTTCCCATTTTAGTCAGTACTCTTCTAGCTAATGAAACAAAGCAGCCTTTAATAAGACATATGGTCCCTAGCACCTGAAGAAGAATCATTTAGTGTTTATTTTTAGAAGTTTGATTAGAAAATGTACTCTACCTACTAAGCTTGCCGAGATTGTGAATACCTTCTCACTGGAAAAGATAAAGTTACCTTTCACTAGAACAGTACAACACTACTCTTCATCTGCCTCATTCATCAGTGCTTATTTTAACAAAGTTTACTTCTGGAAAGATTTAGGACTCTACCTACTTATGAGATAGCACAGAAGTCTCCATAAACTCAAAGTTGTTATGCCATAATCTCTTTTCTGTCTTTAGGCTCCATCCTTAAAGAGGTCAAAGAGCTGGCCCTGCTCCTCCAGATATCCATTCAACATCTGACTGCTCCATTTCTGTTTCACTGAAATCAGCAAGCCGTCCTTTAAAATTCAATCATAGAGGCATTTGTAAATACAGACTCCCGTATTTAACTACTCTCTTTTGTCTTCAACTACTCTCCATGAACTGCTAATTTGAAATCACACACTTGGCATAAAGCATTCTCATATAACATCTTTTAAGAAGGTATCAAATAGCCCAATTTTCCTTTTAGTAAAAAGAATTTAAATACAAAAAACAAGGTAGCTGATCTTCAAGATGAGTGCTCTACTAACCAAAACAAACTCATGACCTATTGCCTACCTTCCTCCTTCCCCACCAGTGTTGGCTTCCATCACTTGGGTTATGTAAGGTCTTCATTAGTGGCCTAATTCTACAAACACTTACTACTCATCGTAGCAAGCACTGTACCTGGAAATACCTCTGAAATCAATGGGACTACCCATGGGAGCAAGCACAAGGGCTGTCAGGATCCAGGTCTTTCACTGTATCCTCTTTGTGGATTTTATTTGTCCATGAAGCATCAAGCATGTCACTATATAAACAAACAAACAATAATAATAATAATAATAATAATTAATATGATGGAATGCAACAGGAAGAACCAATCTATTCTTGGGTTTGTGCCATGCTCATCGCTGTGGTATCTGAGCCCATTCACCCCAGTAAAGAATCCCTATAACCAGAAAGTAAAGGTTTCTAGGCATGGTATTCTGAGTTTAAATTATAGCAAATTAGTCAAAGTCTCTTAAAGAGCCTCAACTGCATGTAAGTACTCTAGAATAACATTAGCACTGATACAGTGCAAGCCTGCAAACATACCTAAGCTCTTGGGAAAAAAACAGGACACTGTTCTACACATGAATACACATACATAACCTGGTCACACTGCATTTTATTCATGAAAGGAAAATATTTTTTCTCATCTGACATACACTTTTTGGGAGTTACATGAACACAGTTAGTGTGTGGAGTTACTTGAATTAATAACCCTTTCACATGACTCCTCAGTTCCTGCTCTCTTCCACCCCCACCCCAACCCCATTATCCCAAATGAGTAGCTGGTCCCCTCTCGTTTATGTATAATTCCAGTGGGAGGAAGGGGTGGAGTGATTTCAAAAAGGGGAATTATAAATACATCATTTACACATTAGATCTGAGTATTCATTAGAAAATTAGCACAGACAGAAATAACTTGCACACTAACAAAAAACGTGTGTGTTGTTTGCCTATTTCTTCCAGTAGACTGTTTCAGCCAGTCGTATATACAGTGGTATAACCCCAAGACACAAAGCACCCTTGAACCACCTTACCATAATAATGAGACCATTTTTTATCATCTATGAAAAATAACTAAGTGCATGTGTGCTTAATACAGTATCTTTATTCTAAACATTATTTGCTTAAAATATGTGTTCAAGTGGACTAGCCTCCTGACTTTGTTACTAAACATGTTACTATACAGTAAAACTGAAATAACTATAAAAATCAAATTTACTTTTCCTTTATGCTGTTGATTTAGGCCTCCATTCTGCAAAACTTGATGCACTGTGAATAGTCCCACCAATGTAAAGTTAAACATGTATAAGTCTTATGAGGATTGGGACAGGGGGATTATTTATTTAAAACATCTTTCACTCAGCTTTTTCATGGGACAATGAAATAAGACCAGTCAGTTTCACTTTCTGGTTCTTGTTCAGTAACACAATTTGCTTTGCCATTTTACCAACTCAAAAAGTGTTCAGAAATTATGAGACAGGTCCCCCAAAATCATGAGATTGGCTTAAAGATTATGATTTAAACCCAATAATTTCTAGATACTTTTTTATTTGCTTTCTGGTTTTTGAGCCTGTTGGGTTCATGTTTTCAAGCATTCCCCACGTCATTGGAAAAGAGCTAGCAACTTCCTTTTGTTGTTTAAATGAAAGCACAGAATTCCATGTGATCACCTTACTGCGGGAGCTGGGGCTTTTCAGAAAAACACCAATATCATGAGACATGATGAAATTGCAAGAGGGGACAACTCTTTGTTTGGGTTCACACCAGCATGGGGGAATGCTTAGATGCTGCCTGCTTACCCCCTAACCTGCCACCCAAGAAAGTATTTAATTTACATCTCAAAACATTTTAAGAAAACATTTCTGTTCCAGTTAGGCTTTCTAAAACCCTTTTGTACCAAATATAAATTTGGACTTTGTTTTCCTATCATGTGACTACTACTGATAGAGAGAAATTGGTGTGTTTTCTGTCCTCAGCCATCTTAGCCCGAGGCATCTGTGTGTTATAGCCAGAGAATGGGAACACCCCCTTCCATCTGTACCACTGACAATCATGCCATAGGAAAATTAGTTGAATATGTGCATTCAACCGAAAACTGAAGGGAAAGGGTAAATTTTATGGGGGTGGGGAAGCCATGGGGTCCTAGAGAATCTGTGAAAAGATGAAACATAGGCCACTATCTTTTCATACCACCCATTTGACATCTGTTGGAAGAGGCAGCAAGAGACATTACCTTTGCAAATTTTCATTGGGTGACCAGTGTCTGTGAAAGCAGCAAGGGAAAGTGTGTGTTACTGTACCATTGCACACTGGATCCATTAGTTTCTGAACAGCACACAGATTCACAGTATCATTTATTTACTTTACTCTGGAAATGCCACCCACTGCTTACTGACAATTAAGGCCTTACCAAAGCAGGGGCTGTTTTTCATGCATAGCTCCAACATACCTTTAGTACAAGCGTATGAAGATAAACTAGCGTAACGTACAACTGCATTCCATAGTGGCTAGTAATAGCAACCATCAAAGATGAGACATGTCAGATCATTGCAGAAGTTTAGTTCCAATTCGAATTAGTGCAAGATATGAGACACAGTGTATACAAAGCCAAACTCTAACGTTTACTTTCATATCTTTGTAATATGTTTATAAAACAAACTGTGCATTTTGTTCTAGCATCAGCAACTTTGTGTTCTCTGGCCCGGAATGCCAAGTTTAGCTAGACAAAATACTAGCAAGAGTCCCCACGGAAGCAAGACACCTTTTGAACCCCTTACAGAAATTCTAAGGTAAAGTCTGTGATCTTAAAAACACCAGTAAACATTTACATTTTACAAATGGGACTTTCATACATTAATAAACTTTTGGCAAGAAAAAGTTACCACAAAAATTTACTTTGCTGTGTGCTGCTATTGAAGGTATTCCTCTACTCTTAGCATCACATCACAACTCCTCCTCCTGTTTTATCCTACAGTGAAGTCAAAACTAACGACTCTGACACATTACTGTCTAATACTATGGAAATTAATATGACCTTACAAGTCCTGCATTAATGTTGAAATGTACACCTTGTATTAGTGGTCATACTACTCTTGACTCCACACCATTTTAAGCAGCAGTATCACACATAAAAGAGGTACAGGGGAGCAATCTCTTATTTAAGTAAATACAGGTTTTGTAATTGTAACAGGCACTGGCAGGCTTTAAGAAACCCATCAAGAAAAAAAATATAAGTAACCAATGTAAGATGCATCTATCTCAGCATGGATTTAAAGTTTTAGCTGGCTATCTTTGAAAATCCCTTTTTATAGGGCAATTGGAAAGCAATTTTTTTTTAACAACTAAATGTACCTATCCAATAGGTACTGTCCCATACCAGTAGTGTTTTGCACATGAAAGGGGCTTGGATTTTTGTTTGTTTTTCAGTTTTAAGTAACACTTTTCCTGTAGCATCAAAATTTGAACAACATAAATGCAGTTTCATGGGCAGTCAAATAAAAGCAAACCCATGTGCACATTCTGAAACCCCCTCCCCCACACAGCACATGTGGACTGGATCTCTTACTAATTACAGTCTTTTCAACTCCAAATTACAGGCTTCAGTGAAGATTTTTGTTTTATTCAAAATACTTCACATTGTTAGAAACTCAGAATCAAATTCGAGTCTTAAAAGTCAGCACCATGCTAAAATAGAAAGGATGTGAAGTTTATCTTTAACCATAAGTCTACTTTTATACAGGATAATTATGTCTAGTTTGTGCATAAGTGAAACCTGCAAATTCTTGAGCAAATTATCTCTGTTTATTTTTAACCCCCATCTAAAACCTTCCTCTCAGAGAAAACATTATAGTACTATTTTTCAACCGTTAAGTACTTTGCTTTTAAACCAAATAAATGTTAATTTTCAATGCCACTTGATTTCTTTTTAAAAAGGGAACAAAAGTTGTAATTTACTCATTTAAGAACATGCTAAAGAACTGTCTATTTAAAAGAGGAGACATTCCTCAGATAAATTGCATACATTTTTTTGGGTGTTTTAATGATGCAGGACATTTGCACAGAGGTGCTAAACTGGCAACAGTAATGAATCATGATGTGGTGATAGTACAATTGCAGAACTGTCCCTGACTAGGGAACTCCAACTGGAACAAAACAAAAACAAAAAACAAAACAAAAAACTGTCAAAAGTTCATGCACCCCTATTACACATTCATTTTAATTAAACAAAGAGATGACACAGATGCTGCTGACAAGAATTATCAAGAGTGAATGGAGCCACCTGCCCCTTACAACCCCATTAATTAGTACAGAATCTGAGGTGCCAATTAACAAAAAGAAACAAGGAGGGATCAGTAAATACCATGCCAGGCTAACTTGTGAATTAACTCTTTCAGCTTAGGCTCCACAACTTCATACACATCCCTGATGCATTTGCAATGGTATTTTAAAAGTCTTTCACATAAAAACCAGAAATTAAGTTCTGCATACTTACTATGATTTTCTGAAGGATGATGACTGCTGCTGGCTTTTTAAAAATCTATCATGCAGTGCTATGTGGTTTAAAAAAATGTATCATGCTCACAAGTTTTTCTAGTGTTTAGGTTTACATGAGATATTATAAAAGGTTAATTAAGTGGAAGGATGAGGAGTCAAGGGAATTCAGATTTAGTCCTTGCTCTGCCACATACTATGTGTAACCTTAAGCAAATCACTGAGGGCTGATCCAATTCCCAACTGAAGTTAATACGAAGACTTTCATTGAGTTCACTGGGAGTTGAATCAGGCCCCTAGCCTCTCTCTGTTTTAGTATCCCCCAATGTAAGATAAGGATAATGGGTTTGATTCAAGTCTGCTTGGTGGATCCTAGGTGGCAGGCCTCCAGCCTTGAAGGGAGAAAAAGAAAAGGAGTGCAAGTTGCCTGAAAACCCACTCTGTCAGGGGGCCCAGTGTCTGACGGAACATCCCAACACGTTTACTCCTGAGGGCATTCTGCGCCAAAAAATTAAAAATTCTGAAAAATTCTGCAAATTTTATTTTTCAAATACATGTGGAGGCTCCAGCATGGCAGTGGGGAGCACAGGTCACTGGTTGCACAGAGGTGGGAGATCACTGTGCAACTGCCCTCTCCCCACTTCCCTTGGACACGAACTCAGTGGTGAGGCTGCACCCACCCCTGACATAGCGCAAGGACCAGGCCGGCCACCGAAACACCCCACGGCCCTGCCCCTCTGTGTGGGCAGGCAGGCTCAGCAAGGCAGGATCCAAGTGTGGAGGGGCCTAGTGTGGGGGATCCAGGTGTGGGTTTAGAGAGTTCTGACTGGGGCAATCTGGGTCTGGGCAGCTCAGTGGGGAGTGCGGGGGGAATCTGGATGCACAGGAGCTTGTTGGGGTGCTGGGTGAAATGGTAATGGGACTCTGCAGGGGGTCCAGGTGAAGGTGATTGGAGCTCAACAGGGGGGTCTGGGTATGGGGGGAGGATAGAGCTCGGCGGGGGGGTCTAGGTGTGGGGTGCTTAGTGGGGGGGTCCAGATGCTAGGGATGTGGGGCTCAGTAGGGTGGGGATCCGGGTGCAGGTGGCTCATTGGGGTGGTTCAGATGCAGGGAGAGTGGGGCTCACCCGAGGGGGGGGTGTTTCTGAGTGGGGGAGGTGAGGCTCAGTGGGAGAGTTTGGATATGAGGCGGTCTGGATGCATGGGAGCTGGGCAGATGGGGGTGCAGCTCCCTGTACAGGGATCCCTCCCCGTGCTGCTGAGGGGCGATTGGTGCAGGACGTGTGAGACGGGGAGTGTGCAGAGCTTCTTGCAGCCAGGGGAGAAATCTGGGGGGTGGGTCTGACCCAGCCCTGGATGCCATGCAGGGGAAGAGGAAGTCCTGTCCTCCCCAGCCCAGCCGGGACTAGCAGCTGACCAGGCTCAGGGTAGGAGTCACCAGTCGGGTCTTCCCTAGTCCTACCTCCTGCCCCACAATGATTTACCTCTCTGCTGGCTGCCCTGGGCACTGGAAACATACTGCTAGGGAGGGTTGCATGACTGCTCTTGTGGCTTCCCTTTGCTTCCCCATCAGAAAGTCACCTTTCTGTAGGAAAGCAAAGAAATCTGCAGGGGACATAAATTCTGCGCATGCGCAGTGGTGCAGAATTCCCCCAGGAGTAAGCATTGTCAAGCCTGACAAGGGAGGGGCAGGACACTGGAGAGCCACAATGGTTCACTGCATTGCCCTAGCAGAGTTTGCTTCAGGGCTCGCAGGGAACTTTGGTGGTGCCACTGGGAAAAAGCAGCAGTACTGTTTCTTGACCTTTTCTAGGGATGTATCCTCCTATCCCTTCAGCAGAGCTGCCCTGCTGGTGCAGGAGAGTCAAAACTGCATCTCCTCTATGCCCATGGGGAGAATCAAGCACACAGGGCGTTGCACAGCTTAATTCACTACTGTTTTAAAATGTGCTTTTTAACCTTTGGATGGAAGAGGCTACGTAATTACTATGCATTTTTGTTACTATTACTGTAGTGTGCATTTATTGACGAAACAGTAAAACACTAACCTCTTTGGGGGAAATGATTAGTATGCTTTTCACAACCACCCAGCCAAAATACAAGCCCACCACACAGTTTCCTGAAGGTCATTCAGCATATGTGAAACGAAAAAGTAACTGCTTGCTTACATTTGCCCAGTTAAGATCTGCATTACTGCTGCCTTTGCCAACGTCAATAGTTATTGCCCTGAAGGGTGGCTTATTTCACAGAATGTTAATTCCCCATATGTACAGTCACTCCACGATTACATTCATAGCAGTCAGAGGTGTGACATGGAACGAAAAACTGACCACTACTTATTTCTGTTAAAATATATAGAGAACTTGGGCCAATTTTAGACTGATATACATTCAATGTCACTGGATTGTCTTTACAAGAGTAACTCCAGATTCACATTGCTGTTACTAGGAGTAGAATTTGGTCCTTAATCTTGTCCAATTCCTTTTCTGTAAATATTGATAATGCGTCTGAAAAAAACTGTGCATTTTGGATGAAATGGCAGTTAGGTAAAAGCTCCACTGATTGAATAAACATTATTTGCACTTTTGACAATTCCATTACCATTTTCAATAGCATTCAACTGTGCAGATGTCAGAAGCAAGCACAGGAAAGCCTTCAAGCAGAAACCAAGAACTTCACTCTGGAACTGTAGGTTTAGACTCATAACAACGATGCAGTTCCATGAGTCAATTACATTTCAATTTCTGTTTCAAGCATTGCTGTACAAATACAGAACAAATCCTCAGAGGCTTCATTGAGTGCAAAGTCCAACAGGACAGTTTTAAAAAGTGTATTTACTTGTAATTACAAAATGCTTGGTCTAGGAGGCAACATTTGACTGTTTTTATTGTTTGACAATCAGGAAGGTAGAGAGAGGTTCAGCTCCAGGCTACAGGACTTCTCTCTTTTGTACAAATCTCAGAGAAAGGAAGTGAATGAGAGGGGAAAACATTTGCATTTAATTCACTACACCAAATAGCTGGCAACATGCTAGGAGGAGTACTTGGAAGTGCTGAAATAATAACTAGGGCACAGCAGTTAACTGGTCATACCTCCACATACCTGTGAGGTGTGAAAAGGCCAGCATAGCTCATCATTACACATCAGGATTGAGTTCATCTCATCAAATGGGTCTTTGAGCGTATTGTGAAGTAATTTACCAACTGAAAAAATTATTACTATTTTCCACATCATTTACTTCAACAGTAGCTATGTGATGTCAATAGTTTTAAACATTTAATTAGACACATCACGTGTTTTATGCTCTACTAATTACATAAAATTGTGCCCAATAATTTTCTTCCCATTCAAACAAACTTTAAGCAGCTGTTAAAGCTCTAATTGGGCAAATACTTCCACACAGTGCATTTGATTTGATGCCAAGTACGTTTTGCCCCCAATGGTGAGCAGCGTTTTCCAATATTCATAATGGAATTGTAAACACATGTCAATCTGTACACTACAGTTGAGCCAAGGAATGAATTCAAAACATTTATTTTGGCTGTTGCCTTTAAAAGCCAACATAATGTGTAAAATGCAACAGTTTAGAAAAATGTTTAATTATATTAGGCTTTTAATTTTTCCTACTCCAATTTCTACTCCTCCCTGAAAGGACTTCAATGTGATACAGAGGTTGTGTGTGTGTTCAAGGCTTTATTCTGATCATTTAGACTCAGAGACTTTAAGGCCATAAGGGACCATCACAATCATCTAGTCTGACCTCCTGCACATTGCAGCCTAAAGAACCCTGCTCCTGCAATAGGCCCATAAACTCTCGCTGAGTTATTGAAGTACTCAAATCTTGATTTAAAGACTTCAAGTTATAGAGAATAAGACAGTTACTTTTCCGTAATGTGTAAACACTTCGAGATGTGTTGCTCATGTCCATTCCACATTAGGTGTGTGTGCTCACCACATGCACCGTTGCCAGAAGTTTTTCCCTCAGCAGTATCTGTAGGGGAGTGGCTCTGGTGTCCTCTGGAATTGTGACCATATGGCGCAGTATAAGAGGCGCCGCCAGCTACCTCCACCCTCAGTTCCTTCTTGCCGGAAACTCCGACAGTGGGGCGGGTCGTGGAATGGACATGAGCAACACATCTTGAAGAACACCCGTTACAGAACAGGTAACTGTCTTTTCTTCTTCGAGTGCTTGCTCGTGTCCATTCCACATTAGGTGACTCCCAGCAGTTCCTGTGGAGGCGGGTGGGAGTGCACAGATGCACAGATTGTAATAGAGTTCTGCCGAACCCAGCGTTGTCTCTGGCCTGCTGAGTGATGGCATAATGAGACGTAAACTGAGGACCACGTCGCGGCTCTACAGATGTCCTGGATCAGATGTGCGCCAGGAAAGCTGCCGAACACACCTGCACTCTGGTCGATGAAGAGCTGGGACAATTTACGGAAAGGCTTGGAACGCTCCAAATAAAAAGCCACGGCCCTCTGGAGGTCCAGCACGTGCAGACACCTCTCCCTCAGTCTTGTGAGGCTGGGACAGAACACAGGCAGGAATACATCCTGGATCATGTGGAAGGAAGATACCACCTTGGTAGGAAGGCTGGGTGGGGCCGCAGCTGGACCTTGTCCTTATAAAACACTAACTTTACAAGAACTCTAGTTCATACGAAAGAAGCCTAAGGAACGCTAGTAAGAGCAGCAAACATTCCATGCACTGCCACTGGCTGCAAGAAGGAACTGAGGGTGGGGAGAGCCGGCAGCATCCCCTATACCGCGCCATGTGGGCGCAACTCAAGAGGGCACCAGAGCAGCTCCCCTATGGATACTGCTGAGGGAAAAACTTCTGACACCGGTGCATGTGGAGAGCGCACACACATAATGTGGAATGGACAAGAGCAAGCACTCGAAGAACTACTATTTACTCTAGTTCAATCCAGCAAGGGACCCAGGCCCATGCTGCAGAGGAAGGTGAACAGCTCCAAGGGTGTCTGCCAATCTAACCAGGGGGGAAATTCCTTCATAACCCCACGTATGGGTCAACACAATTTACATAATCAGATATTCACTACAATGGATAAAGGGAGATAGATGTACACTACGGAATATTTCCCCAAGTTTACCTGTGTGACTCATCAGGTATCTAGGACTACCAGTGATATTCTGTCTGTTTTATGTTTCAAATGCTCAGCTGTTTACAAATACTGATTATAGTGCAAACTCTAAACTTAAGCAACAGCGGTATGTATGTGCGGACAGGAGGCAGGGGGAGAGAGGACCGTGGGACACTTTTTTCTACCCTCTATGATCAACATGCATTCCAGGGATTTATATGTTTCACAGAGGTTATTTTCATCTCTCAGTGACACAGTTTTTTTTTACCATATCCTTAGAAATCCATAAATAACTCCCACTGACTTGAGACAGAGTTGAACTGAGGTAAAAATTAGGCTTCATGAATCAATTTAATCGAGTGTAACTTCACCGATTGCAGTGGAATTATACCAGAGATGCATTTGGTCCCAGAGTCACTATCCATAAGTGTACAACTGAGGGCCAAATGCTGCAGTCCAGATGAGGAATGGATCCTGGTAATGCACAGGAAAGAAGGGTTGCCCGCTAAATCCTGCTCACTTTTCTGATGTGAGAAGTCCCAGGATTTGGCCCCATCTTTAAAAAAAAAAAAACTCCTCCTGAACTATATTTTATTATTGATTATTTAAGCTTCAAATTGAGAATTTTTGTCAGGATTCTTAAAAGAAAAAAATGATTTTTTGTGATATTATTTTCTGTAATGACCCTACATAAATTATTCATCTTAAACTGAAAATGGAAGTGCCCTGATAGAATTGGCATCTGAGACTGAGACTGTCAGTTTTCTAATCAAAATCAATTCCTCTATGGGATTATTATTAAGGCTATGATTTAGTCACGGGTATTTTTAGTAGAAGTCACAGACAGGTCACGGGCAATAAACAAAAATTCACAGCCCCTGACCCATCCATGATTTATACTAAAAATACCTGTGATTAAATCTTGGGGGGAATGACGCTAGGGGGCATGAGAGGGCCACTGTGCGGAGGCGCTATGGGGGGGGTGCCCGGGGCCAGCAGCACCAGCTGCCGGGGGCCACGGCTGCTCTGGCTGGCCGCCCAGGGACTGCTGCCTGGGTCAGTGGACCACGGCTGCTCAGGCCACCCTGGGACCACTGCCGGGGACCACCGTAGAAGCGGCAGGTGTGGCTGTCCCCAGGGCCACTCCAGCAGCGGCACGTGTGGCTGTCTTGGGGGCCACCTGAGCAGCTGGCCCTGGAGCCAGCTGCTTGGATGGCCCTGGGATCAACTACACTGGACCCTGCAGAAGTCACAGAGGTCGCGGAAAGTCACGGAATCTGTGACTTCTGCAAACTCCGTGACAGACACGGAGCCCTAGTTATTATTTATATAGCACCAACGGCATACTTGGCACTTCATGTAGTGTTCTGTCACATTTTTAATTTAATATCAAATCTCTGTATTTTTAGCACAATAAAACTTTTAGCGGCACAGTAAAACTTTTAGCAGCTTCAGTGGTGTAGTCAATTGTATAATGTACTTTTAAAATGTAATACATTTGCTTATTCTCAAAACTATTTTAAGATCCCTTGTCGAGTGAACCCTTACGATAGGTGGTGTGGGAATAGGTCGTAGCACGTGTGGCTGCACGATGTAATTCACCGGGAAAGCCTCTGGGTGGAGATCGGTTGGCCCCCATGCGCTTGACAGAAGCAACAAAGAGTTGCGAAGAGCTGCTGAACGGCTTAGTCCGATCCGGATAAAAAGCCAGAGCTCTCAGCACATCGAGTGTATGGAGGCGGCGTTCCTCGCTAGAGGCATGCAGTTTAGGGCAGAGGACAGGCAGGAAGATGTCCTAGCCCATGTGAAAAGTGGAGCCCACCTTAGGGAGGAATGCCGGGTGTGGGAGGAGCTGAACCTTGTCCTTGTGAAAGACTGTGTAAGGGGGGTCGCAGGTCAGGCCCTGAGCTCTGAGACCCACCGAGCTGACGTGTTGGCCACAAGGAAGGCAACCTTCCAGGACAGGTGAGACCATGAGCATGTGGCCAGGGGTTCGAACGGAGGCCCCATGAGGCGGGATAGTACCAAATTTAGATCCCACTGAGGGACAGGGGTTCTAGCATAAGGAAAGGACCGGTCCAGCCCTTTGAGGAAATGCCCGGTCATGGCATGGGAGAAAACCGAACAGCCCTGGACTGGCAGATGAAACGCCGAAATAGCCTGCACCCTGACAAAGAAAGGGGCCAGGCCTTGAGTCCTAAGGTGAAAAAGGTACTCAAGGATAAATTGGAGCAGGGCGGACGTTGGGGAAGCACCCCACTCGCCCGCCCACCTGGAGAACCTGGACCACTTTGCCAGGTAGGCTGAGCGCGTGGATGGCTTCCTACTTTCGAGGAGGACACGCCTGACCTCTTCCGAACACCTTCTCTCCTCCACATTTAGCCATTGATCAGCCACGCTGTCAGATGGAGCGTGGCCAGATTGGGGTGGAGGAGGTGGCCCTGGTCCTGGGAGAGTAGATCCGGGCAGGGCGGCAACAGACGGGGAGGGGCCACGAGTAAGCCTAGGAGGGTCCCGTACCAATGCTGCCAGGACCAAGCTGGGGCGATCAGGAGGACGCGCACCTTGTCCATTTTCACTTTCTCCAGGACCATGGCAATGAGGGGAAACGGGGGAAAGGCGTAAAGGAGTTGACCCGACCATGATTGGAGGAAGGCGTCTGAGATCATGTCCCCCCCCCGGAACAGAACCTGGGGCAACGGCAGCTCTGTCGGGTCGCAAAGAGGTCTAGTTGGGGAGTGCCCCATGCTCAGAAGAGCTGATGAGTGACCTCCGAGTGTAGCGACCACTTGTGTTGGGAGGAGAAAACCCTGCTCAAGCGATCGGCCTGTGTGTTGTTGATGTCTGTCAGGTGGAAAACCTTCAGGAAGATGTCGTGGGCTATACAGAACTCCCAGAGGCTGATGGCTTGCAGGCAGAAGGCCGAGGACTCGTCCTGCCTTGCCTGTTGATATAAAACATCGCGGCGGTGTTGTCCGTGAGTACTCTGACCACCTTGCCATGCAGCTGTGAGCTGAACGCCACACAGGCTAAGCGTATCGCCCGGAATTCCCTTACGTTTATGTGAAGGGAGAGCTCTGCAGCTAACCACATCCCTTGGGTCTGTAAGTTCCCTATGTGGGCCCCCCAGCCCAGGTCCAACACGTCGGACACTAGTTCTAGTGACGGGGTCGGGTCCCGGAAGGGAATTCCCTGGAGCATATTGACAGGACCACCATTGTAGCGTGGCGATTACCCGTGCCGGTACTGAGAGGACTTTGTCCAGTTTGTCCTGGGCCTGGGAGAACTCTGAGGCCAACCAGAGTTGGAGGGGCCTCATCTGAAGCCTGGCATGGTGGACCAGGAGCCGCAGGCATGCCCTGGCCATGGTAACGGGGAACTCCATGACCGAGGCTATAAGTGCCTTCAGGGTCTGGAACTTGTCCAGGGGAAGGGAGGCTGTGGCCTTGGAGGCATCCAGGAGGGTGCCTATGAATTCTATGCACTGTACCGGAACCAGCGTCGACTTGGCCTCGTTTACTAGAAGGCCTAAGTTGGCAGAAATGGCCAAGAGCAGGTCCACGTGGTTCTGCACCCGGGACCGCGAGCTGCCCTGGAGCAGCCAGTCGTTGAGGTAGGGGAATATCTGTACCCCTCGGCATCTTAGGTAGGCTGCCACTACTGCCATACACTTTGTGAATACCCTGGGCGCAGTGGACAGGCTGAAGGGGAGGACTGTAAATTGGTAGTGGTCCTGTCCGACCAGGAAGCGGAGAAAGTGTCTGTGCCCCTCGAATATATGGATATGGAAGTATGCGTCCTAAAGGTCCAAGGCCGTATACCAGTCGCCAGGGTCCAGAGCGGGTATGATGCATGCTAGAGAGACCATGTGGAATCGGCATTTTGCCATGAAGCGATTGAGGCCTCGCAGATCCAGGATGGGTCTGAGTCCCCCTTTCGCTTTGGGGATCAGGAAATAACGGGAATAAAACCCTTTTCCCCGGAATTCCCACGGAACCTTCTCCACGGCTCCCAAGCTGAGGAGCCAACCCACTTCCTGCTGTAGCATGAGGAAATGCAACAGGTCCCCCCTGTCGTCCAGGGGAGGAGGGAGGGAGGGCGGGGGGCGAGACAAATTGCAGCATATAACCCCGGGAAATGGTGTTGAGGATCCATTGGTCCGATGTTATCTGGGACCATTCCGTAAGGAACGCAGACAAGCGGTTGCTGAAAGCAAACTTTATTGGTAGGAGGGTCCTTTCGGGGGTCCCCCGGGTACCCTCCTGCAACCAGTCAAAACCGCCTCTTGCCCTACTGCTTGCCCCTGGAGGGCCCAGGCTGCAGGGCAGAGCGAGACTGCCACTGAGGTCGCCTCTTTTGGGTTTTGGACCTCTTGTAGGATGGCTCGTATCTCAGCTGGGGCACAGGGACGAAGGCTTGCATCTTAGGCTTCTCCTTGGCTGGGTCTGAAGGGTGGTACATGAATCCTTCATGCCATGAAGTCTCACATCTGTTTGTTCTGCGAACAGGTCCTTGCCGTCAAAGGGAAGATCCTGCATTACAGACTGCGCCTCCGTGGATGCCCTGCGCATGGACATGACCAAAGCAATGGACCGAACGGCCGTGTTGGCTGCATCCGACGACGCCTGAAGAGCAGCCTTTGCGGTGGTGGCACTCTCCTCCACCAGCGCCTTAAAATCCTTCCTTTCACGCTCCGAAAGGGAGGGCTCAAATTTCGGCAGTGACCCCCCACAAGTTAAACTCATATCGACTGAGGAGGGCCTGGTGGTTGGCCACCCGGAGTTGGAAGCTGGCGGACGAATAAAGCTTCCTGCCAAACGAATCCAGTCTTCTGGAGTCTTTATTCTTGGGTGCGGGTCCTGGTTGGCCTTGTCTTTCCCAGTGATTTACGGACTCTATCACTAGGGAGGTGGGGGCCAAGAGGGTATAAAGGTATTCATGCCCTTTTGTGGGTACAAAGTATTTGCTCTCCACCTTTTTCAATATTGGGGCAAGGGAGGCCAGCGTACGCCAGAGGGCACTGAAGATGTTAGCCACCCCCTTGTGGAGCGGGAGGGCCACTCCACCCGGTGCTGAGGATGAGAGCACATTGAACAGTGAGTCCGAGGGACCCTCCATCTCCTCAGCTTGGAGATGGAGACTGGATGCTACTCGCTTTAGTAGCTCCTGATGAGCCCTGAAGTCTTCTTGCGGTACTGAGGGAGGTGGATCTGCGATCTTGTCATCAGGTGCAGGGGAGGAGGGTGGTATTGGGCTTTGCACGTCTGCCGGTTCAACGGGATCCACCCCCTGATTCAACTCCTTGTGCGGTGCCGAGGAACCGTGACCTGCTGATCTATCCCTCGGAGGTCTAGATAGCGCGGCTGAAGGAGCCTCCGATGCTCCTGCTAACGACCGAGGGCCTTGCTGGGCATGAATGGGGAACCAGGGGGTCCACTGGTACCACTGGCTTTGCCATGGGGGGGCCTTGCCATTGACTCTGGCGCAGCACCAGCTGGTCGGGTTGGCCGGCTGGGTCATAGGGTGCTGCGTGTAGGTTGAGGTTACCAATGACCTATCGGTGCTGTGCGAGCGGTACGCGCAGTGGTGCCGAGAAGGACATCTGCCATGGGATCGGGACTCCGACGTCGAGGAACGGTGCTGCCTCGAACTGCTACTCCTCGAGACGCTTCAACGCCTGGATCCGCGACGATGCGGAGGTGGCGATCCCCGCCGGGAGTCCTGAACACGGTGCCTCGACACACGGGAGAGCTGGAGCATGATCGGTGACGGCGTCTGTGCCGGGAGCGGCTCCGGTAGCTCCACCAAGAGTGGGAGTGTCTATGGCGTCGGTGCCTGTCCCGTCGATACTCTGTACTCAGCATGGAGCGGTGCCTGGAACTCCACTCTGACGGCACCTACCAGACAACCTGGAGAGCGACGAGAGCGGAGGTTGGCGGCTGTGTCCCGACAGGACACTGAGCAGCGAGCAGGCCCGAGAGCGGTCCCCTGACCGGGATCTGCGTCGGGTCGGCGGTTGAGAGCCCAGTGGCGGCTTGCCTCTAGAGTGGGGTCCGGGTGCTGGCGGTGCCCCGGGTACTTGCAGAGTCAGAATGTCCTTGGCCACCTGCAGGGCCTTCAGTGTCGAAGGCATGCGGACTTCAGCTGGAGAGGCCTGAGTCGACGCAACCGGGCTGCTCCGCTCAACCTGAGTCAGAGCTCTAGAGCCCGGGGGGGAACTGGGGCTGCCCGACGTGGGTCTAGCCTCACCCCGTGCCTTCTCTCGATGCTTCTGAGAAGATGGAGCCTTCCTCTGCTTTTTCGACGGGGAGCGGTGCCGGCCATCCGAAGGTGCCAGGAGATCGCTGCGCGCCGAAGACAAAGTGCCCCGTGCTGATTCTGCTTGGTGTACCAGGGTTGGAGCCAGTGCCAACTCCAAGAGAAGAGCCCGAAGTCTAATGTCTCTCTCTTTTTTTGTCCTGGGTTTAAAGGACCTGCAGATCTTACAGCGGTCGCTGATGTGAGATTTGCACAGGCAGCGGAGACAGTCGGTGTGCGGGTCACTTCTGGGCATCGAGCGCCTGCTAAACTAGCATAACTTAAGCCCTGGGGCCCAGGACATGCCCCGGCCCGAACACTAGCTAACTAAACTGGAACTTTTAATAAACTAACACTGGTACTTCTAACAACGAACGAGTTCTGGGATGAGCTGCAGCAAAGCTGGAGCGAGTAGTTCTGATGCACCGTCACTGGTGGCAAGAAGGAACTGAGGGTGGGGGGAGCGCGCGGCTCCCCTTATAATGCGCTATAGAGGCGCCACTCCAGGGGTCGCAACAGAACTCCCCGTACGGGTACTGCTGAGGGAAAAACTTCCGGCACCAGTGCACTTGGCAAGCACGCACACCTACTGTGGAATACACATGAGCAAGCAGTCAAAGAAGAAGAAGAGCATGATTTCTCTCATGATTTCTTGTAAAATCAATTAGAAACCTACATAAAGGCCTTTGATTTACTTAAAAGCACAGACACTGTACTGAACATAACTACAGATTTGCTTCAGAGACCGGATATCCACTGACCAGCAATAACAAGTTCACAAAGGCCTCTAAGTTACTACTTTCCTTTGTGTAATGTATCATTTGCAAGACCTTGCTCATGAAGACTTGGCTCTGAAAGGCAACCAATCAAGCAATTTTACACTAAGATCTATCTGAAGGATGAAAACTCCTGTGGGAAACTTTCCATAGAATCTCTGCAGTGGACAGAATTTATGTCTGAGCTCCCTTATCTAATGTTGTTGTCATCTAGGCAACATATTACATATTTGTATATATTTAACCTGTTTGCCTAAAAGTTAGGCACTTCAAACCACATTTAGGCACGTAAATAACAATGGACTGATTTTCACGCACAAACCCCTTTGAGGTCAGTGAGAATCACAAATACTCAGTACTTACAAAAAGTGACCTGATTTTCAAAGGCGCTGAATGCCTGCAGTTCCCATCAGCTTCAGTGGTAGAGTTTGTGGATGGAAAGCAGACCTAATGAAAAAGAAATGCACATACAATATATGTACCAAGGACACAGGTTCAAAGAAATTTGCCACAACATATAGGTTCAAAGTCTTTTTTTATTATTATTTTGTGTTTTGTTTTATCCCTGGGTTTGGGACAATATTAGTTTCTCATGTACTGGGAAGTAAAGGGTGCTGAAATGTTTTTATTCGATGTCTGGGCAACCTTAATATTCTTGCATTTCCTAACTTCTAAGTATTTGACTTCATAACATTAATGTTCTTTTAATATAGAGCATTTTTTAAATGTAATTTAGTAGTATATGGCAAAAATACTATCTAGAAAATGTAATTAAACACAGAAAATAAAATATTATAACCACATTTTAAAAACTACAGTTTATACAAACACTGCATAATTTTTGATAAGCCTAAACTTACGCACTGATTTGTGTTTTTCATTTTATCTGCTCACACAATTAAAAGCAAAACATGATTCAAAAACAAACCAAAAAACCAACACAAGACAAGAGCGTGGTTTAAATATGTAGTGCGAAGAGGTATTCAAATGTAGAAGGGCAAATGCAATTCAGTCTGCAAGGACCCAATTCAATAAAATTATGTCCTGCTTCTCTTTTGTGAAAAATTTATGCACAGCTACAGAGTCCATGGAAAAAATTAATTGGTGGTGATCTTCCTTGACTTCGTACTGTGAATGCCTGGACTTTTTTTTTTTTTTTTTTTTTTTAAGTACGAAATCCTGCTTTTTTCCATATTATGTTCTGGTCTGTGCCATAATGCACCTTGAGAGGATAACAGAACAATCTGTGGTCTGACTCGATTATTAAAAAAGAACATTAGTAAGCAATGACTAGCGTACACTGCGGCCTTGAAGCAGTGACAGCCAATCATAACTAATATGCAAGAGTGTCAGTCTCTCTATACAGTTACTTGTATTGTCCTCATCCTAGTGTAAGAGGGCCTGGTGTGTGTCATAAATCTCACATCCATTCATCTAAAGGAAGGGGGGGGATGGAGAAGAAATCATTGGAGAAATTGACACGAAGAATTTCACAAAGCATGACAAACAAAGGGTAAAAGAAATACGAAAAATGAACCCTGGAATATGCAGCATTTAGCAAAGGCACATCCAAACCAAATGCAAAAGCAAAACATGTCACTCATAGTAGCAAATCTATGTACTAGTGATCTCCTTTGCCTGTATACAAAAAGCTTTGAAAATTCAAATACTTTAAGGTACTTTCTGTTAATAATTATAAGAACTACCACTGATATAAACTCTAAAAGAGATTAGATTGTAGACATAGTGCTCATTGATGTAGACAGCCACACACATACAAACAGACCTCCCTTCACTTCTTATATACCAGTATGTTCTTTCAGCTTTCTTGTTGCCTGGGCCCTTCACATTCATAGGAGCCAGGCACACATCCTCCACTGTGTGTTCCAGCTGCAGTGTGGCTATGTATCTGTTTTCTGCGAATGTCTGTACAGTACAGTACACAGCCATTTAGAATTTGGCTCCTGATGTCTGTATTCTAAAATTAACTTATTAATTCCTAGACAGACAATATCTTTTATTGGACCAACTTCTCTGGATGAGAGAGACAAGCTTTTCAGCTTTACACAGAGCTCTTCTTCAGGGCTGGGAAACTTAATCAGAGTGTCAGAGGTAAATACAAGATGGAACAGATTATTTAGCATAAGCAGTTAACACATTTCAAGGGACCATTCAAGGTGAAGTACCCTGTTAACCCCTCCAGTCATAGGGAGGAAAGGAAATGTGTGGGAGAGAGCAGATAGGGGATGGTGGTGTTAGTGGATTATAGATCGTTGTAATAAACCATAAATCCAATGTCTCAATTCAGCCCATGATTTTTAGTGTGTAGCAAAGTTATGAATTTAAGCTCCCAGGCTTGTCTTTTGAAAGTGTTGTACAGGTTTCCTTTTGAGGATGAGGACTGATAGGTCAGACATAAAGTGATTGCTTTGTGGAAAGTATTCACCCACAGGTGATGTGGTGTTTTTGTCTTTTATCATTTCCATGCGAGTGATAGGGACAATGACCCAAATCCTATAAATCATTAACAAATATTTTTTCTCATAGAAATTTAACTGTGCTGCTTTTTTCCGCAGTAGCAGAGGCAGCATCTTATTATAAACAGTTATATTTTTGACCACACTAAAAATTCTGCATTTAAAATATACTAAATGAGGGACAGATGTTTAAAATAGAGGTCCTACAATGAAGTACTAAATATTGTTGGCATAGCAAACCCTTTGGTACAGTTTAGTCTGTTTTTGCAATAGGTATGTTTTCACAGCTGTAAAAGCACTAAAAATTACTGTCTCTGTTCCAATATTAATATAAAATCAATGAAAATATAAGCCAGACTGCTGAATAGATTACACTATTGTTCACATACCATACTATTAAAATCATTCGCTTTTAAAAATTAATTCTAAGCAAGTCATTAAGCAGTTAAATGCTTGAAGGTTGTTCAAGAGGAACACTGTCACTAAAAGTAGCCTAATTATTTCCAACATAAACATTACAATACAACTCTTCGTTGAAACAAAATTGTGTCCCACTTCCAACAAACTAAACCAACCACAACTAGTTTTGTGCTGCTGCTAAATTTAGATACTCCTCCCTCCAAAGTTTGTATAAAAAACTATGTGATGGGAAAAGTCAAGCTCTTTTCCACAAGTGCTGGCCGAATTCTTAGAGCTCGGTAGTAGAGCTGGGAGAAATTTTTCAGTCAAAACTTTTCTTTCTGTGAAAAACGCAGATTCAGCAATGCTGAAAAGTTTTGTGATTCATGTTCGTTTCACCTAATTGTTTCAGCCAGAAAAAAAATTCGAAATTCCCAAAAAATCGAAACTTTTCATAGACATTTTCTAAACAAAGTATTTCGATTCTTGGTTCAAAACAACTTTTTATTCTGGAGTTTCCTTCAATTTTATTAAACAACAATAAAAACATGAACAATGCTTGAAATTGAAACAAAACTTGTTTTGTTTGACGTACAATTAAATGTTTTCAACTTTTCAATTAGCAAAAAATTTCATTTTCAGTTCAAACCAAAAGTGTTTTCCCTATTAATGTTTTTGAAACTGCCAGCGAATTGAAAAATCGATTATTGGCCCAGCCCTACTCTGTAACTCCACTGGGTTGTTCTGCTATAGGTTCTGATATGACGTGAAAGTGAAGATTCTGTGGCAACTGGAAGAGTGCCCCACAGATGTCCATCACCTCCCAGATCTGCTCCTGACAGAGGAGGGAGCACAGAGAATGGATCATCATAATCCACTTCCTTTTCCGCTCTTCACTGTATTAAGGATTCTGTGACTGACCCCAATTCTCAGGTTGAGACCCACAGAACCAACAAGTCATATGAGCTATTGGTCAAATTCTGTCCCAACTTACACTCCTTCTGCAAGTCGATTTATTTCAATGAGGTTGGAAAGGGCTAGCTGAGGGAAGCATGGAGAGACCTCTCAATTTTTATCCAGAGTCTTAGCTTTCATTTTATTTTTCCTTACGTTTCCAGCAGCTATGGTTGTGAAAACAACTTAAAAACATGACTACGATATACTTGATACAGCAATACTTACTTGAGTTTGCAAAGAGTCTGCAACAACACCTCAGAGATGTCAACTGTCCCATTTTGTTTCAATGGGTGCTGCTAACTCAAATGCCAATGACAGTTAACATTGACATTTAAAAGTATTTCACTGTAAGAAGAGAGAGGAAGTCTCACGTTATGAAAATCTATACCAGTGTACATACAATGTGGGGTGCAAAGGACTAGCCTGGGGCTGTGTGGGGCTGTAAAGGAGGTGGAGAAGATATATAAATTAGTATGTTTAGGGGCTCAAGAGGGTGGGGGTCATGATTTAAGGGTATCTAAGCTTTTGAAGGTTTGGGAAATGCTGTCATAAGGCAGCAGAACTGAAACAGAGTGCAGGGAGCCTGTACAGGACAAGGTAGATGGAGGGAATCCAAGAAAGGGCTCTGAACCATTTGCAGGGATTCAGTTTGCCCTAAAGTGAGGGGAGAATCTGAACACAGGAATTTTCTAGTAAGATCTATAATGGTTCTGGGGGCCAGCCACCACAGAAATGACTGCAACCCTGAGGTTGTGTTGCTGCTGCTCCATGGCCTGACTGAAGCATTCCCCAAAGCCTTACACAGATCATTTACTCAGACTGTGCACAGGGAAGATTATTTGTCTTTGAAAAGCATGTGCATAACTAAATTTTTATATGCCCTCTCCTGAAATGTAGAATGCTGCAACCATTCAGTGGCATTTAACAAGAAAAGGAGAGAGACATTCTTTATGTATTTGTATTACTTTATGCATGTAATATAGGTATAACTCTGCAGATATAATTCCAAGTAAAATATTCATTTTCATTGTCTACAAAGTATTTTCTTTTTCAGCCTCAAGTCAGACTTGTGGGACAGTGAGTGAACCCTGTTTTTTTTTAAGTTGAGATCTTATTAGTTGAACAGTTTGTTCTTCATTTAAAGGAGGCATCACATTAAAAGTTTGACATTTGCTAAACATAGAGAATACCTGCAGTAGAACGGAAATACTGAAGACCCTGAACCTGTATTTGATCCTGCACAGATGCACCCATGCCTTTACACAGAGCCCCATGGAGGCAGGGCTGCCACTCACAGAAACCCACTGACTTCAAAGAGCTCTGAAGAGGAATATGCACACATGTACTCAGTGGAGGTGAGTAAGAGGTGTCATCATTTTCACAGAAACTAGAAAAACACAATTCACTTAAATAATTCCCTTCTTCTTTTGACTATAGAAAAAATAGGAACAACCATAAATGAGAATAATTACACATGAAAAAATAAAAAATTGCAAATATTTTCTGAGTAGAAAATAGGCAACATTCATTGAATTAATTATTCATTGGAATTATTCACTTAGCTTCAATTACAATCTAACCATCTCTATCCACCATCTACATTAAATTATAATAAATTTCTCTATTAGTTGCACCACTGAATACTGTACTTGGCTCAGTGCCTGCTGATTCACTGTAGTATTTTTATTCCAAAAACAAAAGCCTGATACTGTGTAATCTTTTACACCTGTAACTAGATGGCGCCCGTTTTTTTTGAAAAATTCTCTCTCTTCTAGATTTGAGAGAGAGAGAGAGAGAAATTATTTATGGCGCAAGAAGAGATTTAGAACACCAGAGAAAAGGCTTCAAATATCAAAATGGCCTTAAACAAAAATATGATCTTGCAGCTTTCCTGAGTAGTTTGGTATATGTTCTTTACTAAATATCCACATGCAATACTGAAAATGTATAAACGTCTTCCTTTAAGAACCAGATTTCTTTACTGAACATACACTTTATGATTGCTTTAAATGAAAAAGTTTATTGTACTTTAGCACAAGACGTCCTTGGCATACAAATGGTACAGGGCTGTACCTTGGAAAATTAATTATGCCCGTAGATAACAAAAAGACTAAAAGGAAGGTTGGTTTAATTTGGTCATGTATAAAAACAAGATTGGTTCCTATAGCAACACAGGACTGATTACTTGATAGGAATCTCCTAATTTGCAGGTGTGATAATACACCTGTGGATTATGAGATTCAGGCCAAGTGCTAATCACTGTAAAAGATGCTCTGATGGTATTGAAAGAAAAAGCATGGATGGAAGCGTAATGTGCTATTAAGACAGCATTTCCAAAACTTTTGAAAGCCAAGCCTCTCCCTGCCTCTCATGTTCCGCTAAATTAACATAATTGTACACCACTACAACCCCATCATGTGGTGTTAAATGGCTACCTATCTTAATTTTATCTTCCGCACCCCATGCCACGCCAGGAGGCGTGTGTCACACTTTGGGAAAAGCTATTTTACACCTTTATAATACGATATTTCCACTCCTTTCTTAAATGATTTGAGTAGTGAAATAGTTAACAACACTGACATTTACAGTATCATCACTGCAATCTGAGTTAGCTAGCATCCACAAAAATGAACATGACAATTCATGTCTCAGAGTTACTATTTCAGGCTTTCTGCAAATGCAGGAAAATATTGCTGCATCTAGTATACTAGGGTCATGTTTTGAAGTTTTCTTCACAAATATGATAGAAACTTTTTTTAAAAAAGCAAGGCTGATATTCTGGTAAAACAAGGAAAAGCTGGACAAGCAACAAAATAAGAACATTACAGGATAAATGTAAACAAGCCAAGACTGCTGGGAAAGCAGAAGCAGTAAAAGCATTACGCAAAGCAGTGGAGAAATCACAAAGATTGGACAAGCAAAATTTCTGGAAAGAAGATATGTCCTATCTTTACGGAGCCTCAAGGAAATGAAGTATGACAATGATATACAAACATGTTCAATTGTATGGAAGCACAGTCAGGCCAATAGTGTAAGCAGTGAGAAAAGCTACTGTTAAACAGGCAACAAATTCTGAAGAGGTGCCAGAAGTATGGAATGAACATTTTAACAAAGAGCGGAACCCTGCAATTCATCCAGATACAGGCATTCTAGACATACTAGATGAACAGGATGCATCCGAAGAAGTGGGCTGTAGTCCACGAAAGCTTATGCTCTAATAAATTTGTTAGTCTCTAAGGTGCCACAAGTACTCCTGTTCTTTTTGCGGATACAGACTAACACAGCTGCTACTCTGAAACCTGTCATAGATGAACAGGGTGGTTTGTGAGGCACAATGGATATTAGCACTGAACCACCATCAGGAGAAGAAATAGAGCAGCAAAGCAGTTAAAAAACTGGAAAGCTTCACGAATGGACAATATACCAGCTGAGCTGCTGAAAGCTGGCAAGACAAGTGTCACTGAGTCCCCGGGCGATGCTCTGGAACGGCTCCCTACAAAACCATTCAGGACTCTGGTGAAGTCTCCTCTCTGTGAGCAGACTGTCTTCAGGGCAAGAAGCTTACATGGCTTCCACCTTCCTGGGTCTGACCTTGGAGTATTCAGCATCCTCTGCCCCTCCGTGCACTTCCCACAGCGAGTCCGCCCAGGTGGGGTCCTGGGGAAGCCAGAGAGTCCTGCACCCCAACTTCGCAGTCAGACGTGACTCTTAGCCAGCCAGTAAAACAGAGGTTTATTAGATGACAGGAACACAGTCTAAAACAGAGCTTGTAGGTAAAAGAACAGGACCCCTCAGCCGGGTCCATTTTGGGGGGCAGTGAGCCAGACACCCAGGTCTGCACTCACTCCACGTCCCCAGCCAGCCCCTAACTGAAACTCTCCAGCCCCTCCTCCTCTGGGCTTTGTCCCTTTCCCGGGCCAGGAGGTCACCTGATCTCTTTGTTCTCCAACACCTTCAGCTGGCACCTTTGTAGAGGAGGGGCCCAGGTCATTAGTTGCCAGGAGAGAGAGTGTCGGCCATTTTCTGTCCAACCAGCATCACATCCGCCCTCTAGGGCTATGCAACAATCACACCCCCTTCTCCCACCACCTAGATACTTAAGAACTGCACAGGGAAACTGAGGCACCCACACAGTATTCAGAGAAAACATTATGAACATTCCCACTTCGTCACAACAAGTACTATCAAAACATTAGGAAAATATATATAAGAAGGCATGGGAGCAAGAGGTGGTACCAAATGACTGGCTAAAGGCAGTAGTTGTACCAATCCTAAAACGGAGATCCTGCTAATCCAAATAATTATAGAGGCATAAGCTTATTATCAGCACCAGGAAAAGTCATGATGAAAGTAACTCGTCAATAGATTAAGGCCAGTTTTAGAGGAAGTAGTAGATTAGGAACTGTGTGGCTTCAGACCAGAACAACTTTGCACTAATCATGCTCCAACAGGTGACATAAAAAAATGTGAGAATGGGGATTAAAGACATTTGCTGTTTTCATTGACTTCACAAAGGCATTTGATTCAGTTTGGAGGGACGAATTATGAAAGTAGTAAAACCATATAGAATTCCAGATAGTATAACCACAATTATAAAATTATGTATGAACACTCCTGTAGTCCCGTAAGAATTGGTGGAAAATTAAGCAACTAGTTGAAAGTAATGTTTGGTATAAGACAAAGGGCAATGGAACCACTGTCACTTTTCATCATGTTCTTAAATTGGACAGTAAGAATGGTAGATGAGCTGGAGGGTGTGACACTGGGTGATCTAGAGTTAAGCTCTTTCTCTTATGCAGATGACATCATACAGCTGGCAGACATGTTTAAATTAATGATGATATTCTTTGTTATGCTGGAAAATTGGTGTAGTCCATTTGGATTTACAATAAATGTCAAGAAGACAAAATTGTTGCTTATTGGAAAAGGGACAATAAATCAAATGTTGAAATGCAACAGCGGTGAAATGGTAGAACAAGTAAAATCTGATATATGCCTAGGAAGCTTGATCAGTGCTGATGGTTCCACCAAGGATGAGGTTAAAAGGAGATGTGCCTTAGCTACACGTGCTGCACAGAAGTTAATGAAACTATGGACAGATAAAATCATTATGTAAGGTACCAAAGTGAAAGTGCATCAAACTAGTGTACTAATAATATTGCTCTATGGTATGGAAGCAGCTGCATTAAATGAAACAGACATCAGAAGGCTGGAGGCAGTAGAGACGAAAGTTCTTTGGATGATGGCAAGTATAAAGTGGAATGATTTTAACACAAATGAAGTTGGAAGAAGAGTAGGAGGTGAAGTCAGGGTATGGGATTAGCTGCAGTAGAAAAGATTATGATGGAGGGGACACTGTAGAAGACAAACAGATGACAGATGCCAACGAAAATAATGCAAACACAAACCGAATTCAATCAGACCTAGAGGCTGACCAAGTACTAGATGGTGGGATATTATACACAGGGACGTAACCAGTCTGGATTTTATGGAGGAACAAGCCATGGACAGGAACGAATGGCAACACAGTACTGTTCCCCGTGTCTTTAAAGATGCTTTGGAATGAGAAGAAGAGGAGACACCGGAGAACAACTGAAAAGTCCCTCTGAGCCTATCTGCACCTCCCAACTATTCCTTTGCACTACACCATGGGGAGTGGGATCTGGGCAAGTGGGATGTAGGCTTTGAAAATGCTGTGCAAGCAGAGAGAAGGGATTTGGCAGCAAGGCTCCTCATCCAAGGATTCTGAAGAGGCAGTAGCATGAATTTGTGGAGGAGGGAACAAGACCTTCTGGGTAGCTAATTACATAGATCCATATTATATACAATTTTAAAATACTCATTCTGCCCTCGGATGTGTACATGAACCTACCCCCACCCGCTTTGACTTCAACAGAAATTGCACATGAACATCTGATGGAAGAATTTGATATGGAAATTCTTACACGGCCTCAAACCCACTACCAGTATGCCACTAAAAATAAAGCTTTAAGAGCTTTGATAACAGCCCTGAGATTATTCCTGCTTCCAAGATTCAATAAAGCATGGGCCCAAGTATCTTGAAGAGCTCCAAAAAAGTATTTGTCTATCGGGGGCAGCATCAAATAAAACATTAAGATGAAAAAAATCACATTACATACTCAAATACAAAACACATTCATTTTACTCTTATATGTTTAAAGTAATGATCTAGGTCCTAGACCATGTCAGAGATGTGGTTTCAGAATGGGATAAACCAGTTCAATCACAGGGGATGGATCAGGGCCAATATAAGGAACATAACAGTAAAAACTTCAGTACAAATCGGCACACATCTCAAGGATCTGAAAACATCACAGACTCCTCCTTCAGTTTGGTTCTTGTAGTTACCCAGATATCATCAGAATCTCATGTCTCTAACCCTGTGTTTCAGAGTAACAAGAGGAGACTAACTAAGGTGCACTTTCTTATTTATACAGAAAACTAAACAGAAGTAGCACTGAGTTTGATTTTTCTTTTTCTGACATGGACAAGGTCTCTCTAGTTAAATGTGCTTCTATAATCCCGAGAAAGATTTACCACATCTTCCATGTACAGTTTTACTGCTGACCTCTGCCACTATTAAAGAGTGCTCAGATATTTCAAAAGCTATATGCTTAGCTAGTTACCAGACACAGTATTATGTAGATAAGTCTGAAATATTTCTGTTCCTAGCCTATCACAAACCAATTACAGAAACTAAAATTTAAAATGAATTGTCTTTAGCAACCATGTATTTCACAATAAGTGTATGCTCCTTGATCACAATTGACTGCACTATGTTCTAATTAATTTTTGTAGAATAACTTTGTTATTGTGTCTAAATAGATTTTCTACACAAGATTAGTCACACAAACTTTACACCTCATACCTAAGTTAAAAATTTACAGCATTCTAAACATATTTATGGAACAGCATTCTGTATATATGCCATTTAACTTGCTGGTAGCAAAGTTGAATTTCTTTGCTTTCTTTATCCCAACAGGCACATAATGAAGAAATGTGCATCAATATAGCTTTCATGTTAATGACTTGTCTCCTGACCTACTAGTTGTGCAATCAAGTCCCAGACCAGATCTGGATTAACTTCTTATGCAGTGGAGAGCAGTGCCATAGGTGATTACAGTATTAGATTTGCTAGATCAGCAAGACAGGATACAGTTACCTCCTCCACCTAAACGTTCTGAAATATGCAAGGGCAATGATGTCATATACATCTATAAAGTAACCTCAAAATGTCTTCTGTTTCATTCAACCACTGCCTGTGATATTACCTGCCTATAAACCTAAAACTTAGCCTTCTAGACAGATGTTCAAAGGTCCATGTTGCTTCCCCAGACTTGTTTTATACCTTCACCATGGAGTCTGGGATCTCTAATGCTTTGCATCAGACCTAAGAAAAGAAAATAACAGTAGACAAACAGTAGGATGGGCATAAGAATGGTCATACTGCGTCACAACAATGGTCTATCTAGCCTAGTATCTTATCTTCCGACAGTGAACAGTGCCAGATGCTTCAGAGGGAATGAACAGAACAGGACAATTATAGAGCGATCCATCTCCCGTTGTCTAGTCCCAACTTCTGGCAGTCAGAGGTTTAGGGACACCCAGAGCATGGAGTTGCATCCCTGACCATCTTGGCTAATAGCCACTGATGGACCTAACCTTCACAAACTTATCTAATTCTTTTTTGAACCCAGTTATAATTTTGGCCTTCACAATATTTCCTGGCAACGAGTTTAACAGGTTGACTATGAAGAAGTCCTTCCTTTTGTTTGTTTTAAACCTGCTGCCTATTAATTTCATTGGGGGCCCCCTGGTTCTTGTGTTATGTGAAGGGTTACATTACACTTCCCAGTTCACTTACTCCACACCAGCCATGATTTTATAGATCTCTATCATACCCCGTCCCTTTAGTTGTCTCTTGTCCAAGCTGAAAAGTAACAGTCTTCTTAAACAGCCTCATATGGAAGCTGTTCCATACCCCTAATCATTTTTGTTGCTCTTCTCTATGCTTTTTCCAATTCTAATATACCTTTTTTGAGACAGGGTTACCAGAACTGCACACAATATTCAAGGTGTGGGTGTACCTGGATTTATATAGCGGCATTAGGATATTCTCTGTTATTATCTAGCCCTTTTCTAATGGTTCCCAACATTCTGTTAGCTTTTTTGACTATCGTTGCACACTGAGAATATGTTTTCACAGAACTACCCGCATTAACTCCAAGATCTCTTTATTGAGTCGTGACAGCTAATTTAGACCCCATCATTTTGTATGTATAGTTGGAATTATGTTTTCCCATGAGCTTTATTTTGCATTTATCAACATTGAAATTCATCTGCCATTTTGTTGCCCTTTGTTTTGTGAGATAACTTTGTAACTCTTCGCAGTCTGCTTTGGATTTCACTATCTTGAGTAATTTTGTATCATCTGCAAACTTTGCCACCTGTTTACCCCTTTTTCCAGATCATTTATGAATATGTTGGCCAGCACTGGCCCCCCATATAGATCCCTGGGGGACACCACTATTTATCTATCTCCATTATGAAAACTGATCATTTATTTCTACCCTTTGTTTCCTATCCCTTAACTAGTTATGGATCCATGAGAGGACCTTCCCCCTTATCCCATAACTGCTTTCTTTGCTTAAGAGCCTTTTAGGAGGGATCTTGTCAAAGGCTTTCTGAAAATCTAAGTACACTATATCCACTGGATCCCCCTTGTCCACACAGTTGTTGATCCCCTCCAAGAATTCTAGCAGATTGGTGAGGCATGATTTCCCTTTACAAAAACTATAATGACTCTTCCTCAACAAATCATATTCATCAATGTGTCTGGTAATTCTATTCTTTACTATACTTTCAGCCAGGATCGCCTCTGGAGCTTTTTTTTAAAAAAAATGGAGTTACATTAGCTATCATCCAGCCATCTGGTACAGAGACTGATTTATGTGATAGATTACATATCGTAATGGTAGTTCTGTAATTTCATATTTGAGTTCCTTCAGAACTTATGGGTGAATACCACCTTGTCCTTATTGTTTAATTTACCAATTTATTCTAAAACTTCCAGTGAAGCCCACTGCAAAGAATTCATTTAGCTGCTCCGCAATGCCCTTGTCTTCTGTGAGTGCTGCTTTAGCTACTTGATCATCAAGTGGCTCCATTGATTGTTTGGTAGACTTCCTACTTCTGATATACTTAGAAAAATGTGTGTTAGTTTTTGTATCTTTTGTTAGCTGCTCTTCCAATTCTTTTTTTGGCCTTCCTAATTATACTTTTACACAGAATTTTTAAAAAGTGGGGAAGGAATACTAAGGAAGCTGGAGATCAAGATGGTGTTGGATGGGCAATTTCCCACTGGCCCATAAATATACTTCAATAGAGGGGTCTTTTGCACTCAGTTTTTTTTCAGGTGAGGTCCTTTCTGACCACATCTGGTGCTGTCCAGATGCCAGTTAATGAATCTAACTGAAGAGCATGCAGGATACTAAGAGTTTGCTGCCCAGCATTCCCTCCTTGATTACACAATTTATATAGAAAACTATGTTCAAGGCTTGGAAACTACTAGCACATAATGGTTGCTGTATTTGCCTTCAACCAATGAACTCCTCATATCTACCTCATTACTTTGTAAAGTGCTTTAAGATACCAGTACTTAAAGTATAAAAGCCATAGTACATTTTCTTAACAATTTTTGGTATATCTGTTTACCGAAATAACGAGACACCTTAAACAAATTGAAATAAGCATAAAAGCTAAATTCTATTGTCGTCTCAATAAGAGAGGAAACAGCATATTTAACTTTAATGCTAGGGAACACCAATTCACACGAGGAAATAAAAGTAATTACATAACTTCTTCTAGCACATCATGGTTTAGAAAAGTCAGAAAAAGCACTTCATGTTTTTTGGGGGAGGCAAGGGAGTGTTGCGTGCAATGTGAAAGGACTCAAACTATTCTATAACTCTGACACTTGGCTACCAAAGTCTCAAAGAGTAAGTGAGGACGCATGAAAAAAGCAGCAATAAACTTTTTATTTTAGACTGAGGCCATAAAGGACCTTGTATGTTAAAATCTCAAATATTAAAATCAGCTTTGTATTGCACACAGAAAACATTTGCAATGGGAACCAAATGGAGGTAATGTGGCCCAGGTGGTTGGAACAGGTACAAAAAAGCACCTAAAGAGATGTGTATTATATAAATTGAAGCTGCGAGAGGATTATACCTGGAATCCTCCAGAATAAAACAGGGCTGTGAGCTAGTATAAAAAAAGAGTAAATGGTATCAATGAAAATATCTCAGCATCTGAGATGTTAAGAAAAAGGAAAATAATTTGATTTACTAATACATTCTGAAGTGTTCATGCTGTAAATACATCACAGTTAGGAACATCTAAGTATAGCAACACACATACTATCTTGATTTAGGCAAGACCTGAACAAAATAGACATGGTTCTCCTCTCACATCAGTTTTCCGTGGGTACAACCCCATTGAGTACACTTTAATTTACTCTGGATTTACACAGGTGTGGGGAAAGAGTCAGGCTCAATTTCCCTCCTGCCCATCTGCATTATTCTGTAGCAGTAAAGTTAGTAAGAGATTTACAAATACCTTTAGTGCCTCAAAAATCACACGACAAATAGTCAATCTTCCTATAATTTAAGTGTGGATAAGTACACCCTTGCATAAGACACAAGGACAAATATGTTTAAGTGTCAGAATTATAATATTGTTTGGGTCTCTGTAATCCAACTTTTTAAAATATAGTATCCATATGCAAAAACAAAAAACAAACAAACGTACAAATGAAAGGTATATCTGCGATGCAAAAAACACTAAGTTCTCTGGACAGAAAATACATACTTAATGTAGCGTGAGTGTGCATAAGTCACTGAAGTTTAGAGGTGGTAGCAATTAAGGTTATTAATATTAAAATTAATATTAATATTAATAAATTCCAGAAAAGACATTATTCCCTGGAAGTTCTAGCACTGGACATGTAAGGTTACTAACTTAAGCTGCGATTCTGCAAAGATTTATGTGCATGCTTAACTTTACACGCTGTCAGTAGCCCCGTTTACTTCAATGGGACTGCTCACAGTGAGTAAAGAATATACACAGACATCTCTGCAGAATATGGACTTTAGGATGTTGTCCAGCAACATATGACACCATGACAGTGTATTAGTATCATGGACCCTGCAAGTTATTTTAGGACCCTTTAACATTCTGCAAAAATACTGGGAAGAGGTTAATCATTTCAGATAAAGCTACTCCTTTCAGATTCTGTTTTTTGTTTAGAAGGAGTCAAACTAGGAGAAAAACTATTCTTGTATATCCTATCCCTGACAGTCATCATCAAGGGTCAGGGTGGATCTCTTACATAAAAGCACATACAGACATCGCATGCATTTCACAAGCATGGGTTTCAGCCATCCAACTTACTTTACAGGGAATAATGGACCAGAAATTAATTAAATAATTATGAACACAAACAGACCCAAGTAATGGAAAATTCTTTAACCTCTTCAACTTTGACTTGTCATTAAAAAAAAATGTATGGTCAGACACACCATCCTAAATATAGCTGATACCAGAATACAACTTACAAAGACTGCAGTTATACTTTTCTCATTCTTTCCACCCTGGGTTTACTAGCCATTTGTTTGGGTATATTGCCTTGTGTGTTAATTTTTAAAATTTTGTTAAAGTGACCTGAAGCTTTTGACACACACACACACACACACTCTCTCTCTCTCTCTCTCTGAAAGAGTAAAAAGCCATTTGCAAACCATATGGAAATTTCATAGAGCTAGCTGCAGATGTGAAAGGAAACAGACTAGGGAGCAAACAAAGCATTCAAAGACTGGTTGCTGAAACAACACAGCTTTCAGACTATAATAGAAACAGACCAATAACACTTTTATATCAATATCACTGTATGAGCAAAGCCAGAAGAAATACAGTGAAACTCAGGGAGAGTTGATCTTTGGGAATACTGGTGCCTTAAAAAATTCTCCCTATTAAACAATAGCAATTTACACTCAAGGAGATCCCCACCTAAGTAAAATATAGCAAATACAAGACAACAAAAAGAAGTGTGACTTGCATCACCTCCTAAGTTGACACACTTCCTAATACAGAGACTTATTAGACATGATAAGCTATTATTTGACCAACAAAAAAGGAAGATATACTACTAATAAGCGGAATAGTTTCAGAAACTTAAGGTATCTTAATTAAAATGTATCTGCAAGTTGGGTGTATATTTTGTCAGGCATAATACTAGCTTGCCATCAGACAGCAGGCAGTCATTATCTGCACATCAGAAAAAGAAAACCTGCTCACGAGAGAGATCCCTTCTGGAACTATGCTGCTGCTCTGAGGATGAATTGACATTTTAACAATTTCCAGAGGTAGGATACAAACAGGAATTCAGAAGTGATGTCATAACACAGTTATTTAGGTTACTAACAAGTTTAGGCTGGAATTCTGTTTTTTTAACAGCACCATGTGTATTAAGGTCACAACATAAAACAGCAATTGAAGTATCTGATATTTATCAGGACGTGAGAAACTAGATTATGGAGTGTAGTGGATATTTTGGATAAAATCTTCATCAAAGTAAAACAAAAACATTAAATGACATAAATGAGGGTCTGAATTTCCAGAAGGGTTCAGCATTCACAAGTGGGCCAGATTTTCAAAAGTAACAATCTAACTAATTCTTCCTTTAGGTCCCTAAATGGGAGATGAGCTCTTTCGAAAATCTGTCCCCAAGGTGGGGAGGTGACGAACACTGAGCTGGTTGGGGTTTGGAAATCTTCAAAGAAACAGTCCAGGATCGGAGAAAGAGGGGAAAAAATAACTCTCCACCCCAAATAGCCCTGGTCTTTACCTGGGATGTGGGACACCCAGGTTAAAAACCTTGATCTCAACCAGGCAGAGTGGGATCTCAAATCTGGGCTTCCCACACCCTAGGTGAATGCTCTAACTGCCAGGCTATTGGATAAACTGGGTGAGGACTCTCTCATTTTTCATTAAAAAACTGTACAAGGTCTCCGTTTCCTCCTCTGTTTAGCAGAATGGAAAAATCATTTCCTGCCCAGCTCTAGTGAGCACCTTTGAAAATTCAGATCCACTTGACTTACGAAGTCTTTTCTACCTCAGTTTTGGTTTCTATTATTCTGCTTTCCAGCACTTCTACATGGAGAGCTCTCTAGATCCTGTGTAAGTATTTGCCAAAGATCCATACATGGGATGAGGTGTACAAATTTCTCTGAGTGCCACTGGGCAAACTTGTGAGTCCTACCCTAATTTCTAAATCCAGGAGAAACTATTGTCTCCCAAAATGTATGATGGGATAATAGGTACATTGTGAATACACCTCTACCCCGATATAACACTGTCCTCAGGAGCCAAAAAATCTTACCGCGTTATAGGTGAAACTGCGTTATATCAAACTTGCTTTGATCCGCCAGAGTGCGCAGCCGCACCCCCCCGGAGCGCTGCTTTATTGCGTTATATCCTAATTCGTGTTATATCGGGTCACGTTATATCGGGGTAGAGGTGTACTTACAAACATACTCTTTTTTAAAAAAATAAATCAGCACCTCAGCTAGCCCAGTGGCATTGGAGGCAGTATAAGCAGGAGTCCTATATTTCAAAAATATCCCTGACACACACTTTGCCTCAACCAAGTGCCCAGAGCGGAAAATGCTTGACTTGATGTTCAGAAAGGAATGCACACACTGCACTCCTCTGCCAATTTTAGGATAATACTGATGGCAGCTCCTGAAGCTCAAACCATCCATCCGACCTCTCCAGAGAAAGGCATTGTGGGTAAGAGCAGCTTAAAAGAACTTGTATTGTACAGAGAGAAATGATGGTTCTGAATTAGAAGGTAATAAACTATGCCTAGCTACCGTGAGGCAAATGAATGGGGGAAAAGAAGAGTGTTAATAGGCCACAACACAGAGCAATTATGTGTGTAAATAACATTTTACTGAAGTTCAGTGCCACAACCCAAGTCTGCACATTGTTTCTAATGGTAAAAAGCATGAAAGAGACAACTGACATTTACTTTAATGAGAGAATGGGTCTAAGTAAATCCCATGTGAAATGGAAATCAAAAACATCTGCTAAAGACAAAAATGGTTTGTTGGCTGACGTCAACCATGGGAAAGCCTCCAGAATATCAGCTCTGTGCTCACCAACAGGTGTTGCTGCAATTATGTGGAACAATCAGAGGTGACATTTCCAAAAGCATGAAGGACCAATAAGCCAACTGAAACATAAATATTTCTTATAAACTCTTTTTCTTCTCTATAGCAAACAACCCCTGTTCCCAACAATATTTCTAAATCATGAAGGATCAGATTCTACCAGTTTTACTTGTATTGAATATCATCTTTCTCCTTGAGCAGTGGCGCTAAAATCAGAGGGACCGTTCATGGAGTAAAAGATTACTCAGTATGTGCAAAGGGGGAGAATCTCATACTGACAGAGATAGATCAATCAGCAACATTATAGTTGTATACCAGGTTTTCCAGTTATGGCCTCTAACTCTGAACCAATATGATTATTTGAATTTATGCCCCTTATTGTTAATAAATATGATGTTTGTTTAATGCTGAAGTTCACATTTGGCGTATTATGTCCCAACACATTTTTCGCCCTCTCCTCCACGTCTCTGGTGAAAACTCCATAATTCCTGGCATATCACCAAATCTAGCCTCTGGTCTAACGGTTCATATAAAACTGGTGCTGAGGTCCCCCACAGCTTATCGTTATAAGCTTTATTCCCCTTCTCCGAGTACTTGGCCATATTTACTGTACATACATTACCTTCCACAGGCCAAGGTTATCACCTATGTCCAACACCACAAACACCAAGAGAGTTAGAGGCTTTTCTCAAAATCAGGTTTCCTTTATGATATGTTGTGCTTGCCCTGTAGGCTACCAGATGGTTTCAAATCAGATTTCTGATTCATTATCTGCACCAGGTCAAAACAAATAATGATTTTTTTAAGCAATTCAGTTTTTTTAATTAGTTGGCACTTTGGACAAAAATAGGCCTGTTTCTAAAAATCAGCCATTATATTTTTATAATTTTGAGTATAAAAACATAAATAAAAAGTGAGCCAGTAGGAAGTGCACAAGCTTCACTCCTTCACTCTCACAGAACTGTACCAAAACACAGCAGTCCCAATCTGCTATTTAGTGCCTGATCCTGCCCCACTGAAACTTTACCACTGACTTCAAAGGGCTCAAAATCAAGTCCTTAGAGACTTCCAATAATTAACACATATGATAGATTTTGTGGCAAATCAGGACTGGATTAAGGACACAAAACTTATTTTCTTTTGTGCTAAGGACCCCCAGAGGGAAAGTCTCTGCTTACTTGGACTTTCACACACATCTTCTCAAAGACATTTTTAATAAAAGCACGATAAAGATGTGATCTAGAAGTCTTGGCAAAGGACTGTGAGCCAATCACTCCTTACAGATACACTTCAAGAGACAGCAGTTGTAATTCACTGTAGTTGGATCACAATCTCAGTGTAATTACACTGTAGCTAAGCTTTTTGATAACTAATTTCCACTAATTGATATGATTGGAACTTAAAGTTCAGGACTAAAGCACATATTCTGCTCTCAGTTGACACTACAGCCCCTTTGTGAACTTGGCCAAGTCACTTAACCCTGGCTAACAGTATTTTCTTATTTCTAAAACGGACATACTACTATTTTCCTATACCACAGGAGCATTAGGTAAAGCTTGCAAGGTGCTTTAAAGACAAGTGCGAGGTATTAAATTACTTTAAAAATTTATGGGGATGAGGAAAGTAAAGATATTGTATCACACAAAATTTCCAGAAAGCACCACCAAAGAAACAAGACCTAAAAGTACAATTTTACTCTGAAAAGCGGTTTGGTATAAAAATGACATAATGAACTTCAGCATCTGTCTTTCCATGAATCTAGTGTAAATTTCCTCAGTTTACACGTGAAAAGGTTGTTCTTCTCTTGCCTGCTCTAGAAACTCAACGTGAAGTCAAGCTGTGCTCTTTCTAGCTAACAATTGCAGTTTACTTAACAATTGTGCTGATGATCAGATGAGCAGAGGATCAGATGAGCAGAATAGAAGCCAAGTCACTTTCTTATAGCGCTACAGAAGCCAACAGGAATAAAAAGTCATCAACGTTTATTTTTGAACTAAATAAGCAGATGTGTGTTGGAATGTAGAGTTGAGATCTGTGGAGGGGGAAAAAAGGTTACTTACCTGTAACTGAGGTTCTTTGAGACAGATTCTGCGTATTCACACTCTTGGGATATGTGCCAATCGATGCTGTTGAATGTTGCAGCCTTCTAGCATAATGGAATGCTCAATTGTATTCTACTGTTCAACTAGGAGGTAGCACTATGTGTAACATACCTTATTTACACTAACCTCAGCCATACCTGGCGGAACATTAGAGGATCTATGGCTAGGTCTACACTACGGGGGGGGGTCGACCTAAGATACACAACTTCAGCTACGCAAACAGCGTAGCTGAAGTTGTGTATTTTAGATCGACTTACCTGGCTGTGAGGCTCCCCCGCTGCCGCTCCCCCGCTGACTCTGCTTCCGCCTCTTGCTGCGGTGGAGTTCCGGCGTCAATGGCAGAACGATCGGGGATCGATTTTATCGCATCTATACTAGACGCGATAAATCAATCCCCGATAGATTGATCGCTACCTGCTGATCTGGCGGGTAGTGAAGACGTGCCCTTATAGTGAACACATCTGGTGCATATCTCTGGAAGCTCTGTGGCCAGTCCATATCTGGCATAGACGTTTGATCTGCCAACAGCAGTCCAGCAACCTACATATACCAGTAGCACATGACCAAGTAGTACAAGTGTTTATTCAAGGGTACACACACCTCATGCCCCTCCCCTTCGCATTTGAGCATGTTCTGAGGATGGGACTATAAAAGGGACACAGCAGCAATTGCCACCTCAGTTCTTCTCTTACAAGGCTGTAGGACCCAAGGATTTGGCTGTTGATCTCATCTATTTAATGTTCTCTAACAACTCATTTTTAACTAAACAGTCCATCCCCCTCAAAGGGAAGATCTTCGATCTTTGACCTTGTTTCTTAGGGAGGAGAAGAGGTGTGTAGCCATGCATGTCTTCCAATACTTATTCCTGCAACTACTGATCTTGACAATGCACCCAACACATTGAAAGACAGTCTTAATGCATGTTTTGCAACATTTTGACCCTCTTGAATAAGGGCATTCATCAGTTTGCCATGTTCCTCGGGAAGATTCTTTGTGAAGAGAGAGATCTTGTCCCAAAGGTGAAACTGGTACTTAGCCAAGACCAGAAGCTAGTTAGCTATCCTTGTGTTTAGAGACGCTGAAGAGAATATACCTTTCTTCCCAAACAAGCTATTTTTTACCATCTCTGTCACCGGAAGTAGAATATTCCATTCTTGACCACCTCATTGTTGCAGCTCTCACCACAGAGTTAGGGGGAGGATTCATGTAGCAATAAGAAAACCCTTCATACGGGATCTGATACAACCTATCAGCTTTTTTATCGATTGGTTGACTAGAATATGGAATATTCCATACTGATTTTGCTGGCTGCCAGAGACCTTCCAAAAGGGGCAGACACCTTGTCTGTAGAAGTATTCCCCAGCATATCAAAAACAGGATGAGGAGTTTCCTGAAGTGAATCAGAAGGTAATGTCATTGTAGACACCATTCTGCTGACTAATTCCTGGAATTGCATAGCTTCCTCGGATGGTGAGGGAGATGAGGCTACTTCAACATTATCCTCGGGGGAGGATTTGTCTGTAGGTTCTAAGTCTTGATGCACAATATTAACTTCTAAAGACACCTCAGCTTCTTCTTTCTCATCATACAAAATGTCATGGATTATAGTAGGGGACCTATCCCTTGGTCTCGGATCCCCTAAAGTCCTCAATCCATATGCCTTGGATCCGCTGATGCATTTTTGCCATGACGTGGAACCAAGATCATGACTTTAGGATACAGATGCGGGGACCTGCATGAAAGCCCCCACATGAAAGCCCCCTAAGCTTAATTACCATCTTAGATTAACAGTAAGCTGCCACCACCAAGCGTGTTCCAAATCTTAGGGCAGAGCCACTTGGAACTCTGCCTTTCCCCAAATATTTCCCAAGTCTCTAACCCCCCCTTTCCTGGGCAGATCTGAGACTAATTCCTCCCCCCCCCAAGTCCTTACCCCCCTTTTTCTGGGTAGGTTTGAGAGTATACCCTCACCAATTAGTCCTGGTGAACACAGATCCAAAAACCTTAGATCTTAAAACAATGAAATAATCAATCAGATTCTTAAAAGAAGAATTTTAATTAAAGAAAAAGGTAAAAATCATCTCTGTAAAATCAGGATCGATTTACAGGGTAGTCAGATTCAAAGAGCCCAGAGGAACCCCCTCTAGCCTGAGGTTCAAAGTTACAACAAACAGAGGTAAACCCTCTAGCAAAAGGAACATTTACAAGTTGAGAAAACAAAGATAAAACTAACACACCTTGCCTGGCTGTTACTTACAAGTTTGAAATATGAGAGACTTGTTCAGAAAGATTTGGAGAGCATGGATTGATGTCCGGTCCCTCTTAGTCCCAAGAGCGAACACACCCAAAATAAAGAGCACAAACAAATGCCTTCCCCCCACCAAGATTTGAAAGTATCTTGTCTCCTTATTGGTCCTGTGGGTCAGGTGTCAGCCAGGTTACTTGAGCTTCTTAACCCTTTACAGGTAAAAGGATTTTGGTGTCTCTGGCCAGAAGGGATTTTATAGTATTGTACACAGGAGGGTTGTTACCCTTCCCTTTATAGTTATGACAAGCCCATATCTGACAAGGAAACAATTGGTAATACCACAGAAGTAGTAACAAGGGTGAGATAGTCTTCCTAGGTGAATACGCAGGTGGTTCTCGGAGGTGGCAGTAACATCACAGAAGAGCCACATGGTGAGGAATCAGCTTTGTGTTTTTTGTGAGAGTGTTGTGTCAGATCCTTACCTAACCCTCTTTTTTTCTGCTGGTGAAGTGTGGACAGGATCAGAGGAGTTCAGTTTTGCAAGTATCTGTGTAGAAACCACTTCAGAAGATATCAGTGCTGATGTGATACAGGGGGATCTGTCAATTTCTTCAATACCTACTGAACAGAGTGACCTCCGTGTCTGACCTGTCTCGGATCCTCATACTCATTAACTGAAAGATCTGATGAGACCCCAGACCAGAAGATAATGCCAGGCCCTGAAAGATGCTTGGTCTTGACCTTCTTATTCCTTGGAATTGAAGGTCCTGGTTCCGTACAGGCTTCATGTGTAGAACTCCTATTGTCTAAGCCAGTTTCAGCCACCATCAATACTCATTTTGGATGTAGGTCTGAGGTTTTTGCTGCTGACTGGTCAGTCCTTTTGACATTGAGCTCAGTGCCAAAAACAATGACTTAGATGTAGAGGGTTTCTTGGAACCAGAAGGTCCTGGAGCTGATCCAGGCCTCTTATTTCCATGATCCGGAAACTCAGAGCCCTCGAATTCAGAGGTTTTAGCCAAGAAGGCTTCCTGCAGTCTGTTTTGCCTCTTCTTTCTGGCTCAGGATGTAAATATCTTGCAGACAGTACACTGAGAAGGAGAGTGACGTTCTTCTAAGCATTTTAGGCATGGCGCATGTGTGTCAGATACTGGAAAAACTTCAGGATATGATGCACATCACTTAAATTCATGTTTCTTGTTCTTCAGATCTGCCATAAACTAACAGTAACACTAAGGCTAACCCAATTGTGAGGACTGTAACTATTTACAGAAAAGCAAGACACTTATCTAATTTGCTAAGAATCATGAATCCTGAAGAAGGCTCACTCTCTCCGTGGTAGTGGTTGGACGGAACAGCGGCAGAAACCACTGCTGCACCCCTTTTATAGCTCTACCCTTTGAACATGCTTGAATGCAGAGGGGAGGGACACGGAAGGGGCACGTGAGTGCTCCAATAGGCACTGCTAGTAGAAGGCTGCATTGTTCAACAGCACTGGTCCCCACATATGACAAGAGTGGAAATATGTAGAGGACATGCAACGATAAATAACACTTTTACATAGTCCCTTTTCCAAAAAAAAACTTTAACGAGAGTTCCCATTTCCACAATAACTGAACTAGTTCAGTACCAGAACAACTACTGCATCTCCAAAATAGTGTCCCTTTTCGTTCAGCACACAATATGATCTGAAATTTCCCTTTCTAAAAACTTCTAAGAGCGATTGCAGAAAACCTGTGCCTGTCAAGAGACAAAAAGCACTCAGCTGGTATATCATCATTGGAAGCAGGCTGGGGAGAGCTAATAACTAACACCCGCTCACATTAGATATTTACTGTACCCCACCATGAAATAAAAATTGTTTTTGCTTTAAGTATGTAAGAACAGTAGCAAGGAACTTTCACACACCTCTCTGCCTCCTCACAATATACAACTCTAGGTGTTTAGAGACACAATAACAACCCACAATAACTGCTGCTGGGGCCCATACTGCTACCCTGTCAATCCTCTTTATTCCCCCCTTTTCTATACCACAACTGCATTACATTCAGCAAAAAGGACAGTGGGGCAAAAGTAGCACAGCAGAGTAGTCCTGAAGACATACACCAGGGAAGTACATGCACTCTATGAACAGTGCTGAGATTAACACTATGTTGGTGGCCTGTGTTAGAAAGTACTTGGGGCATGACACCCCTGAAGCATTTAAAATGGAGGTAATCCTGCCAGTTTAGTACAGTATCAGAGCACTGTCAGACAGGGATCTATATTAGTTCCATCCCTGAACCAGCAGTGGCTCACTGCACAGGCAGTGGAGGGAGGGAGGAATAGAGTTGAACATTTTGCATCACTTGAGTGACCCCAGTGGTACAAGTCACTTGGAGGTGCTGTGACTAAAGTAAATCAGAATTAAGTTTCTATTTAAATAGTAAGCAGATTTAGGGCAATCATTTGAGGAAAAGAGGGGAGGAATTAAACAAGCACATCTCCATTCTTATTACTTTTGGATAAAGGATGGAGTTAAGCAGGTGAAAGGGAAAATTAGAGTGAAAGAGGCAGCAGAACACACAATCTCCTCTGTCTCTATTAAGCGATCAGGATTCCTGAACAGAGGTGTTCTAGTTCCTTCTTAGTATAACACATACAGGTGATATCGTTATTCTTTTGTTACACTCTAATCTATTAATTTGTCAAGTGAAGGGCACAGTTTAATGTTTCGGCCTCAACACACCCCTTAAACACAAAAGGCCTAGAAACAGCCCTCTTATTGATTCTCAGCAACTTGTCTCAAGCTGCAAAGATAAGCAAGAGGAATGACAAGCAATGCTTCCGATAGCAATATAGTTTCTAACTTTTCACTGACCACTAGAGGGTGCATACAGAATTAGTTTACTCCGGAGCTGAAAGGCTGATTTGTACAATATTGTTATAACAGAGGGTCAAATCACTATCCATGACCCCAAGTGCTATCTTTTAAATTGTAGATGTTTTAGCTAACAACTAGGAGAAAGAATATTTCCAAAATAAAAATATGCCATTAATTAGCAAGAGAAAGGATTACAAGCCCAAAAATTCACTGGTTCTACATTAATGATTAGCTAACAAAACTAACCTCTCCGTTTGTAATTTGATTCACTCCAAAAGAAAAAGTATTCCAAGAGCCTTGAAAGATTTTAGTAGAACTGTGTGTCCTAGGTCACTCTGCTTTCCCCAATTTTCCTTTCTGATTGTCAAGCTCAATTTGCTGGCAGAGTTCTGACAATAAACATAGAGATATGTTTCAAGGCTAGTAGACAAAACTGCTACTGGATGTAAAGACAGATCATTGTAGTGATGAAGTTAAGGAGATGAGGTGATGGAAAATAAAAATCATTTTTGCATAGAGAATTGCATAGCTTTATTCAATTATTGCCAGTCATTTATTGTACTTTGGCAATTAATACTGAACATGTAGCTACGATTTTTAAATGTGAGGAAACAAAAGGTGGCTGGGAAGCAGAGGGATATTATTTATAGCTACTTGGGAGAAAAGAATGGTTTGCCAAACAGTACATGTACTGATATGTAATTTTCCAAGTCAAAGCTCTGGGACAATGTGCTTGTTAATTAAAAATCATACTTTACACTTGAGCTTTCTGAGGTGGGATGATATACAGTAAATAAACTATAATTCACTGATTTATTTCAAGTTCTACTAAAGCAGTATGTCCTGCTCCAGTGCTCTGGCACACAGAGCAAAGTCCAAGCAAAGGCTATGCTGACCTTAAGAGAAAGATTTTAAACATATGGCCTGTGGGGCCAAGAAACATATTCTAGACCACTAAGAAAAATCAGTATATTTTGTCCCCTGCTGAGAGGGAATGTTTCTAGAGTGCCAACTCAAGATGGTAGGCAGCAGGCCTTTCATCGTCGTATATATGGTTTAGAAAACAGGCTCACTCTTCCTCCAGGCAGTTAATTTCTAAAGTTCCATATGTGTTCAGGTTACGGAATAACTCTCCACCTTCCTATCTGCTCAAATCCAGAAATCAGCTGATAAGAGGTATACCATCTCCAACTCAAGAGCAGATCAGAGGATCCAGTCACTTCCCCCAAACACTTCCTTCTGTGAATTCAAGCAAGTTATTTGTACTCTTGCTCATTCAGGAGATAGATCAGAACTTAAATCTACATCAGACTTCCACTGTTGCCTTGGGCTAGCAGTATTATTAGCACTGGTGTGGCACAGTCTCAGACTTTTGACAAATGTGATTTTCAATAGAGGGACGTTATTTTAGAAAAATTCAGGATGGATTGCAGTAATCCTGCTGGACTCTGATTGGCTGCTTCCATGCAGCCTCTCTAGGCAGGCCTGAAGGACCCACCTTCATTACTACTTTCTTGGGAGGGGGTATATTTGGACCTCAGGGGCCTCCAGCAGGGGGCCATGAATGGCCTGGTACACACAATCCCTCCAAAAATAAACCAGAATCATCAACAAAACAAAACTTTGCACTGTTCTACAGCAGCATGAAAGTCTGAGATAATCATACTGATTGGACTACTTGATGTTCATGGAAAAGCCTGAATAAAATGCAATGGGATGTTTGACACGGCATACACGATTTCTAAACCAATAAGCATTAATGAATGAGCACGTGTAATTCTTTGCATCCTTGATCTGATCTAAATGAGCATTACTTCAACAACTGGATAAGAGAACAAGGCTTAGTCACATAAGACTGGACTTCCTACATGAAAGAAAAGAGATTAAGATCAATGATCAAGGAAACTTGGTGCCCACAAATATTACCTTCTGCAAACACACAGTCTATTAAATGTGCACCTGCATGCATGCTGAGTAGTCTTTTACTCAGACATTAAGGCCTTTTGTGGTATCTACACATTATGTTGCTGTTAGAAACTGAAGTTTCTATTTTTATCTATATCAGAAGGAAAGTACTCTGATTAGAGAGACTTTACAGTGACGTCTAAATGCAAGTCTGAGTGCCAAATACCCTTATTTTTCCCATTTAAAAAAATTTCCAATGTTAATTCAGGTTGCAGTAATTCATAATGCCTCACTGCATGTATGTACCACAGCAGAGGATACTTGCAAAAGATGGATAACAACCCAGAACCACTACACCCAGTCAAAGCAGGGTTCTATGTTCCTGGAGAGAAGAGGAGCTCTGCAAGAGAAGAGCACTTCTGAGCCGTATTGCCAGCGGGGTGAAACAGAGGGAACACAAGCAAAAGGAGGAGGAATGGCTGAACCACTGTCTTGGAGGCTACCACATGCGGCTCATATGCCACATAGGAGCAGAACATCAAGTCAGTCCACAAGGTAAACTCCTCTTCCCCTGATAGGCAGTATCATGAGCTCTCTTTTCTGTGCTTCACCATTTGCTCCCAGCTGGTCACACAGTCCTCTATTGTGACAATGCTCCCAAAGTCACAGGTAGGCAAATAGAGGAGACAGAAAGAGGCAGGTGGATAGACATTTCTCTGGAGTTAGGCAGCACTCATATTTATGTAGCATTTTGGAAAAAGGGTAAATTACATGGCCGTTTGTTCAGCTGCATTATGGATCGCATAGGGACCTGCCTAAGGCTAAATTTCAGGTCTAATGATGTAGACTGAACTGAAGATAGAGATGATAGAACACATACTACAAATATTGAAATAAATCACTCAGACCATTACAAAAGAAAAGAAACCTGAACAGAGAACGCCTGACAGTCCCTTTCTACAGATACTATCGAACTCACATAGTGTGAGTTTCCACTCAGCCTCCAGCTACTGTGTTTCTTTCAAAGTTCCTGGTTCTTCTCGCAACAAATAGCAAGTCCTTGTAAAACTGTAGATGCCAGAAATGGACATAGGCACTCAAAAAAAAAGCTAAACATCCTACATCCTAGCCAGAAGGGCTCACATATATTATTTGCTGTGAACACCTTGTAAAGGTTCCAAACAGCTCCAATATAAACAATAAAAATATAAAGAATGCATATATCTATATTATATGCATGCTCACGTACACACACATTCTCTGACTGTATTCCCCTCTTCCTCCCTTCAGGGGGAGGGCTAGCTCAGTGATTTGACATTGGCCTGCTAAACCCAGGGTTGTGAGTTCAATCCTTGAGGGGGCCAATTAGGGTTCTGGGGCAAAATCAGTACTTGGTCCTGCTAGTGAAGGCAGAGGGCTGGACTTGATGACCCTTCAGGGTCACTTCCAGTTCCATGAGATAGGTATATCTCCATACATTACTTTTGTAAAACTAAGTTCTTCGATGTAGGGACTGCATCTTGTTTTGTGTTTCAACCCTGCCTAGCACACTGAGGGTGCTAATGGAATACAAATACTACAGCCTTGTAGATTGAATCCCAATCCCAGGATTTGTTTGGAAAAAGAGAGTCATGTTTTGCTTGTACAATTTTAGGCTAATTAAAACAAAGCACAAAACTATCCGCAATCACAGTTAATTACCGTGAGGCTCTGCATTTAGCAGTAACTTGCAGTGAGGTAAATAACCAAAAGGATAACCTCTGACACCAAAAGCAGCCTTAGCAAAACAAGCACAAGAAACTTCTCAGCCGAAAATAGTAAAACTGTTGAAACATGTCACTTAACATTTCATGTCACAACTGCAGACAGACCTAAATACACAGCCAGGAACCAAAGGTAAAGTTCTAGTGGGAATTACTGAGAGGAAAATAGTTTTCTGCTGAGTACCCACGGTCTGCACATGTAGAAGCTTCGATGGAGCTGCCATTCCTTCCCGATCAGCTAGTTATATGGAATGATAGTAGCCTGCACAAATGGAACATGAAGGTAAGTGAAACAAATTTATAAAACAAAACACCTGTATTTTACACAATCCTGGCCTACACAAGTGATTTAAAGGTACATGGGTTGCTTGAGCTCTCACTTGACCAAGCCAGAGACCAGGCTGGCCTGACATTCAAGAGGAAACAAAGATAATCCAGATCCAAGCCCAAGCATTATAGAGCTGTAAAGAAGCATGGCAACTCCCCGTGCTGCCAACGCTCAGAATTCTATTGCATGTCTCATAATATTTGGTGTTTTTTCACAAACTCTCAGCTCCTGGAGTCATGTTTTCATTAAAAACAGAAGTTTCTAATCCTCGTGTTTGCTGAGGAAAGTCTAAAAATATGAACTTGACAGGCTCAAAAAACCAAACACAAATAGAAGGAACACATTAATTATTTTTTAAAATATCAAGATTTTTAAGTCTAATCTTATGATTTTGGGGAGATGACAGCTCTAGCACTGGAGTAATCTCATACACAGCACTGGCATGGGAGACAGGACAAGAACCTGGTGGTCTTTTTTCTTAAAGCTAATAAAGTTGAGGATTTTGTTTTTGAGGGGTTTTACTCGGTCCCACTTCTCCCCTGATTCCTAGAGACTGGTGCAGGGCCCATCATTACAAAAAACAGACTCCTTTCCCTTCTCATTACTCCCATTGCCATCGATTTGGTGAGGTCGTGGGAGGAACATTTTAATTCTGATTGGCCCCTTCCCTTACATCTGTTTCAGGAAGCAGCCCCTTCAAGAGTCCTCCCAGGTGTATAGACATCAGGCAGGCAGGCGAGAACTAATCCGTTTTATCTCATCACATCATCATTCCTACAGTTAGTCAGCATGAAGTTTGTGACTCTCCCTACCCTAACCCAGAAAGAAAGTCAGACTTAGGTGATTGCATACAGACGAAATGGGCTTTACTTGATTGGTCCTGCCTATCTGAAAGTGAGTCTCTCCCTCCACCTAATGACAGCAATATTCCAGTGAAACCATTGACCAAGAGGCTAACTTGGTTCCTCCCCCTGAAGTTAAAGCATCTATATATAGGCTTATGAAACTTAGGAGGGGGATTTACAATAAAAAAGCTACCTATAAAGGTTTACATATCATACATAATTTTATACTTGGTTATACCGAGATTGACATGAACACAAGGTGTAAAATAAATCAAACTTGAGAACAGTTAAACTTCTAGTGTGCTGATACCACTGCCCAATATACTGACCAATGTTGTCCCACTGTTTCCTGGTACTGCCCCATCTGTCTATACCCAACTGTTGTCTCTTGTCTTATACTTGGACTGTAAGCTCTTTGTACAGCACCTTCTACTATGGAGTCCTGGTCCATGCTGGGGCTCATAGGCACTACGATCATACAAATAATAATTAATAATAAAATTCAAACGAGAGTGTTTTAGGAATGGGATATTAGCAGTTTTTGACACAAGTCTGCAGTGTGTGCTTGCCCAAAACACACCTCATAAGCCACTTAAGTGCACAAGGCAAGCAAAACCAGGCTTTGTGCAACACCACAAGAACAAATCTATTTTCAGAGGTTGGTGTTGCTAGGTCTACGGAAATGTGGGAACCTACTCATTCACGACTTGTGAAATTCTGAGGCTGCGGAGTCCAGTCCACTGGCATGTTGTGCCCACGTACAGCAGAGTTCAGACTCTCACAACAGCTACATCCTTTCTCACCCCCAGTCAGCTGCCTCTTAGCTATGTTGCTGGGAACAGAGGGGACATCCACATCACCTTTAAGTGGTTAAATACATAAATATATTTTTATGAGATGAAATTGTGCTGGTTGTATTTTTATAAACCTCAAAAACTGATGTAACACCCCGTGTTTTATTAAGCTCAGCAGCGACCCAGCAGATTTTTACACATTTATTTGTAATGCCCATCTTCTGCTATAACTTCCATACTGAGAGGTGTTTATTTCTGCCTACCTACAGATCAGTTCTGTTATTGTTAATTGTCTTTCTACCATAAGTATATTCCCTTCTTCTTTGCTGGATTTTCCAATACAACCTCCCAATATTTCTAGTATCTGTGATGTCAAGAAGTGTTCCAACACATACAGAATGTTTGGGCAGGGGCACATCTTGTATACATAAAAGCATGATTATTAACTATGCATCTTTTCTCTGCAAGTCCCCATTCTTCATCTGGAGTTCTTGAAAATCATTGGGGTTCATAGCTAACTGAAAATAACAGTGAGATTTTAATTATTTTTCCTTTCTAATTCCCCTCCCCCGTGACACCCTGTACCTCAAGGTAGCCCCCTGTAGCCCCCATATCCATCATTCATAAATGGTTGTGATATTTCATATACAACATGCCATGTAAGACATCATATGAAAGGTGATGATCTGCTGAAACCCACTGTTCTGTCAAAATATGTATAGCGTTAGCATGTATGAAGTTATGAGATTTTGCTATATACAGGTAGTTGTTATTGAAATATGTTGTAATGTTGGGAGTCGTCCACTGTTAGTTCTCCAGTGACAACAAAGGAGGTGACTGACACAGGTGGGCGTTGAAAGATCATCATGACCGTTAATCAGCAGGGGAGTTGTAAACAAGGGATTTGTAATTCTGTAAGAGAGTTGCGCAAGCATCACACAACGGGGCACTGCTCAACTCTGTGTCTCAGCAAAGCCCACCAGGACACGTCTGGGCTAATATTTTCCATTTTCCAGGCACATGGACTGAGGGTATAAAACAAGGGACAGTGGCATCATGCAGCTACCTGTCTCCTCCCCGACCTACGCTGGAAGCAACAAGAACACTGGGAGAAAAAAGACTTGAACTGAGGAGACTGGTCCCAGGCTTAATGGGGAAGCCTGTGTACTAATAACTGTAACCTACCTGCAACATCCAGTGGGATTAAAAAACCTGCTTGATCTAAATAGTGCCTAGTCTAATAAGGTTTAAGATTTAGACTGTGTGCTTACCTTTTATTTTCTTTGGTAACTATCTCTGACCTTTTGTGCCTCCCACTTATAATCACTTAAAATCTATCTTTGAGTGGTTAATAAATCTGTTTTATATTTTACCAAAAACAGTGTGTTTTGGTTGAAGTGCTTGGGAAATATTTCAGCTCAGTTGACAAAGGCTAGTGTGTGTCCTCTCCACATAGAGGGAGAGGTGGACTGGGTAATAACCGTACACTGGTCAGGCTTCTGACCAGGGCAAGATGATTTATTCCGGGGGTGCAATGCTGGGGACTTGGAGATTTGCTGGTGCCTTTCTCTGTGTGATTCCTGCATGGCTCAGGGAGCACTGATGCAATTTAGCTGGGTGTGTGATTCCACATGCTGTTGTACTGAATGACAACAGCATCTGGAGGGGTTTGCTGCTTGTCACTAGCAAAGCATTGTGAGAGACGGCCCAGTCTGGAAAGTTAAGGGGGCACAACGGTACCCCAGTTCCAGATTGTACCCCAGAAACCCATCACATCTCCTCAAACCAAGTTAGTTTTACATCACAATAAAAAAATAAAGCAACATTAGAGGCTAAATATCCAAATGGTCCAAACAAACCAAATACAGCCTCATGGCTGCTACACTTCATCTTTAACTCACTTTGTTGTCCTTAGGAGTCTCAACACAGTGGATGGTAGATGGTGTTACATACCCTATGTGTTGCAGAGTGTTAACAGGTCATGTTAAGGCTATACTGTGAGCCTTTACCCTGCAGTTCCTTGTATTTTTTAGTTTGTGCCTCAACCTTAAAATTATTTTAATACATTTTTGTTTTTAACATATATTCACAGCGTATTTGTTTAAAAACCCTCTAGAGTTGCAAGTTACTCTCCCAAACAGTCCTCCAAAATCTTAAACCAGTGCCAAAGCCCATATTTTCTTAACTTAAAGAAATAATTTCAGGGCTGTCAACTGATAAATTTCATTCAGGAAAATGCTGTGTTCTTTATGCAACAAATTAATCTTCACTGAACTATGAATGGTAAACATAAATGTCTAAATGCACAGATTTTACCTGTGCCAGGAAAGAGGTTTAGAAGAATTATCCCCTTTTTAGGTAACCCAGCTTTTAAAATTACATCCTGGAATATGCAAACAAAGAAGACTAATGAACTCAGCAGCCCATATGTTTGGTGGAGGTTGCTGAAAAGTTATGGCATGTAATGGAAAGAGACTCATTTTTCAAATGCTGTTTGTAACTACCTGTGTGGAGGGAGAAGGGGGAGAATCTTTCTTCCACCTTGGTTATAACAGTTCGTTATAAAAACTCATTTCCTTTCTATTATCAGAGAACATTCTATAAAGGGTGTTTTCTATATCTCCTTGTAAGAATCATCCAAGCACCAGGGAGAGTTTCTCTCTCTCCTTCTAATCAAATATACTGTTTTACATGAAATGTTTGAGCATTGCTATTACCTACTATCCTACTCCTCCTGCATAGCCATCACAGCAGTGACTCTGACTGTCAACTTAGATAGCAGTTCACTCAGGAGAGCTTACCCAACATTTTTATTTAGCTTTCTGCTATTAAAAAGAACACAGCACACCCAGGATGACATAAGAACAGCTTATGGTGCAAATGCAAGCATCCAGATACTGCAAGCAATAGATGCTTTAAAAACAGCAATTAATAAATTACTAATAAATAGTGTTCTCATTCCCAAGTTATGACTTTCTGCTGTGAGGTGAGTGTTCCCACACCAACACCAATTGCCCTTTTCAAGCACATTACTAAATAAGAATCAACATGACATTCCCCAGTAACTATACACAAAATAACCACACTCCCAAAAACATCCTTAAACATCAGCAGTACTACTTATTAGCCAGAACACGTATCCTAGGTCTTGCTTATTGATGCAGTGCCCTCAAAGGGCAGCACACAGGCAAGGACACAAAGTAAATGTGATACCGAATTAGCTAATTACTTACCTTCAAGCTTCTTGTTTTAATTCTGTTTCCTCCCAGTCAGAACTTGGAGCAAGACTATTAGGACTTGCCAAGAGGAGATTAAACCTGACAGTGAAAAAAACCCCAAACTTTGTTTAAGGGCAAAAATCTGAAATAAAATTGCCTTCAGTTCAGCCAGTGATTTCTCTCTCTCTCTCCCCCTCTCTCCAGGGCTGCTACGTAGTGGTCTATAAATATTGGCCCCAACACTTGCTCAATGCTTTACTTGCTCATGGCACAGGTCTGTGTTACTGTACACCGTGGTATTACTCGGATGAAGTTCTCAGCTGCTCAGACAAAGCCATGGATTGGCTCTCTACCCTGCAACACTCTGTCTGCCTGGAAATACCATTTTGCTGCCAGCTTTACAGATGCTGTGAGCCTTTCCTGGAGGCCCAAATCAAGCACAGAAGGGTACTTATGAGCCTTGTCTGAAGAAATATAGCTTTCTGCAAGCAGGTGGAAAAAAGGGAGGGGAAAGAGGGAGGAACACTACCTTTGTTTTGGACAAACAGCATAATCTCAAACCCCCTTAACTGTGCTTTATAACTAAATATTGCTCAGCTAGGATCATAAAATTACTGCATAATGAGGATGTCAAAAATTTCTGGAAAAGCATTTTCTTTAAAACTAACTTCTTGAATAAAAATAATAATGTGTTTTTCATAGACTTAAAAGTGTGCAGACATTTCATAATTGGCAGTAAAGCACCAAAAGAACACTGAGTATATTTTCAGTGTGATGGAAATATACATCTTATGAAAATATTTGCCAACCCAGGTCAGATGCTTGGTACCCAAGATTCAGAGTGATGTTAATATACAGCATGAATGAATTAACAAAAGATACCAACAAAGATATCAACCCAAGCGCTTGGTGAAGAATGGCACTTTCATTCCAAGGAAGATTTCAAAATCTGGTTTCATTCTAAATTCTCTGTGAAATGCATTCACCTCTCGCCACCCAACTCTACTGGAAGCCTCAGCCTTCCAGGCAGACTGCCCTAGAGTGAGGGACCCTGGAAGCCCCGACTTCGAAGCAACCCATCTGGCAGGCTGTCCCAGAGTCAGGGAGACTGGACACCTGAGCAGGCAAGAAGCTGGGATCCTGGGAACCAGGATTCCCAGGGCTTCCAAGCTCCTGGTCCCCTGTCACCCGCTAGGTGGGCTGCCAAGGAACGGAGTGGATGATCTGGCAAGAACCCACGCAGGTTTTGAAACCTAGTTTTTATTGAAATGTCATTGAAATCAACAAGGTTCTGCAGAACTTTTTGATTTTGATGGTCTGGAAAACAATTCCAATGAAAAAATGTTTTGACTACATGTTTCCGACCAGCTCTAGTATATACTTATGGGCATCATTTAAAAAATAAAAAGTCTAGTCAACATCAATCATGCACATTGGTTTACTTTACTGCCATATTCTTTATGACTTCGTACAAAACCACGATTCCTTTTGCACTGCTGTGCAGGGAGTGTGGAAAATTCATGGAGCCCCTTAAGGTTCAGCATGCACTATTTCCTGAGCACTGGAGATGAGCTATACTGCACACCCCAAAGTTCAAGGACCTAGACGGCAGGGGACCGAGCTAGAAAACTACTGCCGCACACCTAGGAGGATGTGGAGGTGCTAAGCCTTAAGGGCACAACAGCCTACTCTAGTACCTCGAGGCATTATGCCTGCCTTTACCACATGCAGATACTTTCCAGTCACTACAGGTTGGCTGCTACACATCTGACCATGCACCCCAGTACACCTCCAGGGGTATGAAGCCATAACTTGGGTTTTCAAATGGGAAATACCACAGTAAGTCTAAGTAGTATTTGTGGTAGTGATTGACTTGCATTATAAATATACTACCCACTATGAATGGTCACCACTTTTCCATGTCTTTATTGAGACACCCCTCTTAACCTTTTTTATTAACACAAAAGTTTCAGCTAATGTCAATGGGAGTTTTAGGAAGTAAAACCTAATACAACAGGCCCAATCAAATTGGGCCTTCTAGGTAGTAATAGACTATAAATAATAATAGTCTGCAGGATTTTGGTTCACCTTGCAATCATGACGTTTGACATAACTTATGAGCATGGAGTTTTCATCAACCCACACCCTCACACCACATTCACTTTTCTTTTTTTAAGATGCAGCTCATAAGGTTGATTTTTGTGTGAGCCTTCATTCTTTTTACTACAGAGGCATGAAAAATTAGGCTTCTCATTAGTCATTTGCTGATATGGTACAGATACTGCTTCTGTGAGTTAGAAAACCTTGTTTTAGAAAGCACTTCACTGATACCACCGCACCATTTTCCTTTTAAAAAAAATGTGAATTGTGCTTCCATGAGTAATCACTAACCCTCGGTGAGCTGCCAGATGGAAGCTCTTCAAACTAAATTTCTTGTTATAAATTTCTAAAAGTACTGCACAGAGCACAAATGCATTTAACTGAATCTGACAGTATCATTATGTCATAGCATCAACCTTTAAGCAGCCACAAACAACTCCCTGGATAACCAGAAAAACAAACAATAGCTTAATAAAATCAAGCAAGCTACTTAACTACTAAGCACAGCTTTCTGTGTAATGTAAGATGGAAAACATATTCTTGAACATCTATAGCTTTAGGATCTTCTTGACCATCTATAGTTTTAGAATGATATATTTTGTTAGTGACTGACACAAGAGAAGCCAGCATTCACACAACATAAAGCACCAAAGATATCCATGCTTCTCTACCATTGGAAACCAAAACGCAAAGCTATTAACCATTAACATGCCATTTAACAGATAAAACAGACATATGAACAAAAATTAAGCGCAGGAAACCATAAAAGTGATGGAAATAATTTGTGTTAGAAGCAGCTTATTCTTTAATAAAACATGTATTAGCACTTCCCATTCTGAAAGGTCCTAAAGCAGTTCATGAACTGCACAGAAGTTCACCCACTGCTGAAGGCCAGCTGCCAAGTAGACAACAAGGCTATAGAAATCTGCACAAGGACATAGAGTGTGTGATGTGTCAGGATGTGGTGTTGTCTTAGGTGTCATTTTAGCCCAGAGTACTGGGGCAAACTCCTAATTCTTTTACTAAAATGCGGTGGGATCTTTGAAATCCATGCAGACATACAAAACCACTGTAAGGTCCCATTAGTGCTTAGAAGGCACTGACTGATTAGTCTTCGCTTCCAAGCACAGTTCATTCAACTGCCAAGAATAAAGGCTTGCCCAAGCCATGGTCCATTCCCAACCAGTAAGTGGAGGAGTTGATCATTGAGCTTGAGAAGCAAGGTTTTATTTACTTAATCCCCAATCCAGCACTCAAGCAGCTGGTTATCCTGATCCTTGTCAGAGAATTATGGCGCCGAAAATCTGAGCACCATGCCCACAGTGGAATGAGTTGTTGTTATTCTCCTATTCTTGCAAGGTATCATGGCTGCCTTTTCTTATTTAACTAAAGCAGAAACAAATCCTCTACTGGCTTTTCTGTTAGACACAGTTGCTGCTGTATTCAAATCTCATATCTGCGTGTACACAACATATAAATTGGGCACTCACTTGGGTACCACCGGAATGCTTCTTAGAGCTACCTAACGCCTCCAACCAAATCTTTACTGACAGGAGAAGTTTGGGCCTGTTATAGGATAATAACGAGGGCAAGAGAACACACTGGAGGAAGCCTCAATAAACTGACAGAGCTATGATTTGGATTCCTTCATACATCAACTGCCACTTACTCATGAAGTCATAACCACATCGCCGCACAGTGTTGAGCATGTGCACAAGTCATTGCCCAATCAGGGCCCATAGTTTGTAAAAGTAGTGAGTGTAGTAATCAGTGCCGTTGAAAAAGAAAAGTGAAGATTGCATTATCACCTTTTACTTGCATTTCAGAAGCTCAAATAAGTCTTTGTGATTTAAAAATGTATGAATCTTTGGGATAATGCTACTTTAGTTGAAGACCTCAAAATGTAATCATGTGACCCAGCACCAAAATTCTATCACTCTTAACAGTTGGACTGATTAGATTCACTTAAAAGGTGATCAATAGTTTCAGCACTTCAAGAAAGAAACTAATGAAAATGAAAAATTAATAACTTAAAATCATATAGGATTGCACACAATGAGGACAGCATGTGGATATAAGAACATATGCAAAATTCTCAGTTATCCATTCCTTCTTCTAGGTCTGGCAGCCTTTTATGGGCTTCTACAATGTGGAAACAAGATTCTTTTTAAAAAAATATATATTTTTAAATATACATCATGGTCCTTGTTGCTATTGTTAAGTAACATTTTAAAATGAAAAACTAGTGGTATATAGACTTCAGCTTATTTGGGAAGGAAAAATAAGAGGAATGATTTGTATAATTAAGAAAAGCAATACAAGGAAAAATAGTTTCCAGAAAAACTATAAAACTAGAAGACTGTAACAGAGAATAAGAACAGGATTTAGCCAACAAGCCTGGGCTTGGCAAATGAAAACTAGTTAACATGTTGAAAAATTTCAAATATTCTATATATTTTTGAAACATCTTATTCCATTTTCATTTATTACCTTTGTCAGGATACTGTAAATCTATGCTAAAAATTCTAATATATTGAAAAAAAGTTCAGAATTTGGCAACTACAAAAGCACCCATAATATCTCTTGGAAACTGTCTTTACAAACTCTACTTCCATAGAGAAATTAAATTGCCCCTAAATTAAATACCCCTTTATATATGTGCATCTGCCTTTCAGAGTGCAAACTGTTAGCTGGGTCTTCTCATACTCTGTAAAGAAGTAAAAAAGTTGAGACTACAATTTTAGCTGTGTTTAATGAAGAGTCCCAAAAAAGATTCTTCTCAAATAGAAAAAATATTCTAATAGAGATTATGGGCCCAATCCTCCAAAATACTTGGAACTCATTTGGAGATATCGAATTTATAGACAGCTACAGCCATGTGAAGAACTACTGTGCTATCTACCTTTCAATATCTCATTGTAATATGATAATTTAACAAATACAAGTTGATCTTGTTTGAGTTACACCTTGAATTCATTTCTGTTCCCTGTTTTTTACATTTGTAAAAGCCTAAATGCCTGTAGTTACAAAAAATTTAGGGTATCCCACAGAAACTTCATAGGACTGGGGCTTACCTGTAACAGTCAGTAGCCACATTTTTTGGTTTTAAACCAGGAGGCTAACCAAAGATGTTTGGGTACAATTTGGTCATTAAGCAGGATGTGTTGTATGAGAGATCTGATGTTCCCTTACAGCTATAAATCCAAGATATTAATCTTCCACAAGCCATTTTGCTGTTTTCTCAGATTAATACATGTTGTAGAACCTACAGTGGAAATTCCAGGGAAGTTCCTTGAACAGGCTATTGAAGCAAAATGACCAACTACTATGATATTCCATCGTGCTACCTTGCAATAGGCCAAGAAAAATAAGAAAATAAGTGCCCTTCAGTTTTTTTGCAATGTAGCAAAAAACTTAGGAGAACGTGTTTTAACCACACAAGCAGATCTGTCATCTAGAATGGATGCATATTCAAATGCAGAGGATGTGTAACTGTAGTTAGTCTTTGACCTCTTATAGTCTTCATCATGGCCTCCCCTTGCGCACATATTACATAGTCAGAAAGAAGTGAAACAACTACACAAGATATTCAGGGAACATGAGCACAGTTATGTGTGTGAGGTTTGGGGAATTTAAGGACAAAACCCAAGAATTGGTTGTCAAAAGGATCTAAAACAACAACTACAAGCAGTCAATACCTTCATTGTTTCAGCAGCACAGTGCAAGCGATCGTTCAGTATAATGAATCATGTACCATCTCCAGAAAGTAGTTCTGTCAATGATCCATCCTCGTCAAATTACTATTTTTTATTTTTCCAACTTGTTGGCCCATGACCAAAGAAGTTTGATTCTGAAGATTAGGGTTAGGGTTTGGCTACACTGGCGGTGTACAGCGCTGCAACTTGCTGCGCTCAGGGGGGTGAAAAAACACCCCCCTGAGCGCGGCGAGTACAGCGCTGTAAAGCGCCAGTGTAATCAGACCTGCAGTGCTGCACGCTCCCTCGCAGCACTGCAAGCTATTCCCCTCGGAGAGGTGGAGTACTTACAGCGCTGCGAGAGCTCTCTCCCAGCTCTGGCGGCGCAACTACACTCGTGTTTCACAGTGCTGCCGTGGCAGCACTGTGAAGTCCCGAGTGTAGCCAAGGCCTTAGTGTCAGTGGGTGCCTCTCGACAGTCACTGGGATGCTAAACACCTATGAAGAAACAGAGGAGAAAGAAGCTCATGAAAGTCACAATCAGGTTGTCTGGTAATCATGGGCCTAATCCTGCAGGCCTTACTTAAGGAAAATACGTACTGGACCCAGTTTGCTTTGAATGAGGCCTACAGAAGGAAGGATTCGGCTGCTACAACTAATAAACTGTCTTTCTAGGGTTGCCAATCCTCCCGGTTTCGCCGGGAGTCTCCCGGAATCATGCTTTATCTGCCGGAGGCTACAGCAGTCAAACCGAGAGATTTTAGGCGTTAAAGGCCCGGCACAGCAGCGGGGTTAAGGAAGGCTCCCTGCCTGCTGTGGCTCCGCGCCACTTCCGGAAGTGGCCAGCACATCCCTGCGGCCCCTAGGGAGAGGGCAAGGGGTCTCCGTGCGCTGTCCCCTCCCCAAGTGCTGACTCCGCATCTCCCATTGACCAGGAACTGCAGCCCGTCTAGGAGCCATTGCCAGAGGGACGTGCGGATCGCTTTCAGGAGCCACCCGAGGTAAGCGCTGCCCCCCTCACTCCCTCCGCATCCCAACCCCCTGCCCCAGCCCAGAGCCCGCACCCCCTCCCACACCCAAACGCCCTCCCAGAGCTGGCACCCCCTTCTGCACTCCAACTCCTGCCCAAGGCTCAGCTCAGAGCCCTCTCCCGCACCCAAAGTCCCTCCCAGAGCCTGAATCCCCTCCCGCACCCCAACCCCCTGCCCCAGACTCAGCCCAGAGCGACCTCCTACACTCCGAACCCCTTGGCCCCACACCCCCACCCACACCTCAACCCTCTGTCCCAGCCCGGTGAATGTGAGTGAGGGTGGGATAGAGCAAGCGACAGAGGGATGGGGGGCTGGAGTGAGTGGGGGCGGGGCCTCGGCAAAGGGGCAGGGACGGGGTGTTTGGGTTTGTGCGATTAGACAGTTGGCAACCCTATGTCTTCCCCTCACAGTGGACTTTAATTTTAAACTTTTAAATCATTTTAATAGTACAGTATTTTTGTTTTTCTTGAACATACACACACACACACACACACCACATTGATGATTTTGTGTTATTTTCATGTCAGCAAGGAAGGGTGGAGAGAATTGTGAAAGAAAAGAACAGAAAGTCATAGAAAAAAACATGTGGAGGATTAAATGGGGGGGAAGGAACTAAAAATGCAAAAAGAGGGATAAAGCAAAAGAAGTTCAGTAAAATATAACTTTATTAATTCCTACACCTATATTTTATTCAATTTACTGATAAAAATGAAGGCACCTAAAGAAGATGGAGGGCCAACCTATGATAAACTCTTGCCACAGTACAAAAGTAAAAAAAAAACATAATTATCAACCAACATGTCCTGAAATCATAGACAGGGATAGATATACTTTAGAAAAGGCTTCTCAATCCAAAACAAGCACCAACCACTACACGGCCCCAAAATACCTATCTCCAAATCTCTTGAAGAGCCTGCAAGAGCTTACAGCAGATCATCAGAGATGGTATTAGTAAAGAAGTGGGAGGGGGGGGTTCAAACAACCAGGACCCAAGCCATTTAGGGCTTGATAGATTAAAAGGAAAAGGGGTCGCAGTATGCATTCTGATGCATTGTTTTACCAATATACACATAGCACATTTTTCCTTTTGCATGTTCCCACGCATTCCTGTCTTTTATGTATGTACACTGGTGCAGGTATCCTACCAGAATCTAGCCCCAAAATTTGTGTGGGTCTACAAATAATTCCTAGCATACATCTAAACCTAGAAATAATGAAGGCAAATGATATTACAGTTGTTTAAAGGAAAGGTTTGAAACTGGGTAAGCCAGAAGAAATCTTCTGGCCTCGGATGATGTCATTTCTTCACTTCAACAACCAGTAAAATTTATGGAAATTACAGCAAGGATTTTCTCATATAGTATATTAATTGTCCATAAATTAGGCAAATTAATTTCTGCTTCATGGATGCTTTCCACTTTAAGAAATATTTAAAAAATAAAGTAATTTTGGTGATCTCACACTGAAATAAACTGCATCTCTTCACCCCTTGCCTCCTGTTTCTTTATGACCAGATAGATCAAGAATTCACATTTCTTCAATCAAAAAGGGAAGTGAGCATGACAGTAGTGAACCAGATAAGCAGTGAAGTGTAACTTCTGACAACACTGCTAAACAGGATTTAGAACGAGGAGCTGCTAAGGACAATTCCAAAAGTATTTCATGATTTTCGTTCTCATTATCATAGTTGAGTAAAAGCAAGCATATCACAAGATCAAAAAAATATAGTTTGCTTCCGGGGTCTCAAAAAGGTACAAAAGTACTTTTGCTACAATTTTTAGTAAGGCACCACTGATAAAAATGCATTTGTTAAGACAGTTAACTATCAACAGCCTCAAATCCGATCAAAGCCAATGGGAGCTGCCTTTGACTTTTGAAGGAAGCACGAATGGGTTCCAAATATTTCTTTTGTGGGCTTAATATTTCATATATCTTTAATGTTTACACAAATTTAAACAAAAAAATTAACCTACAGCTAAGTTTAAATGAATCTAACACTTTGGGGCGGGGGGAGGGGTAACCATATAAACTTGAAATTCTAGAAAGCCTAGAAACTCCAAGTTTATGTTTAGCTTCAGCTGGGGAAAAAAAAAAGATCTCAAATATTCAAGAAGCATTCAAATGCACAATTAAGGTTACACAGCTAGCCTTAACTCTGCCCCATAGTGCTAATCTGAGAATTACTATAAACTCAGAATTGTCTGAGATTTTGAAATGAAGGCTTCTAGGAATGCAGCTCTGGGCACAGGAAAGTTACAGGTCAGAACCTTCTTTAAGAGCCTGTTCCAACTCCTACTGAAATCAATGGGAGCCGACCCTTAGACACAAATATAATGAATCTTAGCACATAATTAAGTATACTGAATTCTGCATTTAAATTGGTTAACAGAGAGGAAGGCATGGCACTAAAATGTTCACCTGCATTGAAGTGGATATACTAGAAATGTTATTGGATACCACAAGCAATGAAAGATTTTGGAGTAACTTTTATGGAGTTTGTAACTTTCCATAGATTCATAAATTTTAAGGCAAGATGGGACAATTATGAGCATCTCGGTTTGTGACCTCTTCCTTAGCACAGGTCACAGAATTTAGCCAAGTGATTCCTGTAGATAGCTCCATAACCGAGGTTGAACTCAATCATATCTTTTAGAAACTCCTCCAACTTTGCTTTAAAGATTCTGAGTGCACAGAACTCACAGCCCAGCAGGGAGGTAGGATAAGGGAGGTATCTTATGACTAAGATACCTTTGTACCCCAATCCTGGGCTGCTCCACAGCCCCCAGTATAATTCAGACAGACCTAAGGGCCTACGTTATGACAGGCTCACAGGGCTGCCCTATGGGCCAACAGTGGTGCCTGAAATCTGCATAGAGCTATGTGCTGTGGACCCAACCCCATCATGCCTTTTCTTCTCCAGGACTTGCAAAGAGGCTCTTGAAAGGCAGCCTCATGGCCATCTTCCACAGCACCTGTACTGGAGAATTTCCCCTGGGCTGGAGACAGGTTTTTATAGCCCATTTACATGACTCCAGACCTTTCATACAGCACAAAGGGACTAGAGCAAATGTGAGGATCTTGCCCTCCAAGTAATGGCGAATGTACAATATCATCTGATAACCTGTTCCACTGGTTAATGACCTTTGCTGTTAAAAACGTGTGTCTTCTTTCCAGTTTGAACTTTACTGACTTCAGATTCTATTCCCTGGCTTTTCTTATGATGATCCCTTACCTCAATCCTGCACCACTTCTTTACTTCACTAGTTCTAGCATTCAACATTACATTTGTATCTGCTATTAAAGATGCAGATACTAAAATCTCACTTGTTTCACTATGATAGAGTCCCAAAAGCTTGTTTGTGCCATTATTTTCGAGTTAATTCAAAAAAAAAAAAATATTGCCCACAACTACTTGTTCTGTGTCTCTTTTTGTTAGAAGTTATTTTTCATCCTAAAATCACACCACTGCTTGATTAGGATTTTCTTTTAAACAATAGGAGCATTAGCAGCTTGCTCCTGCATCAATGATATCAATAGGGGTTTTGCCATTGTTTGGAGCAGGACTAAGTCATATATGACTCACTTCAGTTACCAACCTCATTAAGCCCCATAATAATCACTCACTATAAGACCATTTTATAACACTAAATATGCTTGATTTTAATGGAGTAGGGTGCAAAAGGAACATCTCAATACGCAACTATTTCCAGGAAATATGAAAGTCAAATGGAGAAACATACTCAATATATTCAATACATTTATTTGGCCACTGGTGTAAGAAGTTTTTGTGAACTGTGAGAAAAGAAGTCAGAACATACCTGAACTTTTATGGCCTGAGGTCAAGCATAAAGAATAGTACTTATCACAGCTCATAATAACAGTGCCAGCTCTTTACACTTTTCAAAAACCATTTCCTTATCTCTTAAAACTGGTTACTAGCAGGTCAATGGCTTAATGATAGTTTCATGTAATAATGTTTTCTCATTTACTTACTCTGCTTAACACTCTTTGACAGACAGACATAAAAATCAAGTTAGTCAAAACATATAGTACTGAACTTTCTTTTAATCCAAAATTAATTTAGCTGCTTAATAAAAGATGTGTTCTGAATAATTCAAAAGTAATATCCCAAGCACAACACTGTACTTCCTAACACAGAGGCTAAAAACAGCACCAAAAAGTAAGACACAACGGTAGCAAAATAGGCAGTACTTTGTTAGGTTGGAAGCAATCATGAAAATGAACATCTTCTCACTTGCTGAATTACGGCCTATAAAATGTAAAGTCTTTAAATAATTTCAGCTATCGAGACTAGCCTTCAATATCATACCCACAGTAACCAACAACCTTCTCTACTTTTCCTTTGGTGTCCCTCTGACTCCATCTTTTGGTCTCTGATACTATCTGGCAATATTAGAAGCTACTTACATTTTCACAAGCAACATTAAGTTTCAAACCGTAATGTAGAAGGTAGCGAGCTCACACAATGGAGAACAGATAAGGGTAGTTCTCCCCTAGTTAACAAATCAAACCCCCCAGTGCCAGATTTTATAGGAATGACTTAGTCTCCGTTATTTATTTACCCGAAAGCTGCTGCAGAGTTAACATCATACATGCTACTATTTACTAATGAGCTCTTCTAATAAAAATGAGTTTCAGGATGCCATGGTATCAAGCACTGAAATGAATGCCAACAGCTCCACTAGATGATTTTAGGTTTTTAGAGTTGAATTTACCAGACACAAGTGTCACTGTCTCCTAACTTCCTGTACAAGTTTAAAAGTCATTACCATACAAACTGGGGAAAGGTGAGGAGAGAAACGGGCTGTGACAGATTCTTTGAAGAAATGTATATGCACAAAATATGTAACTGGCATAGCTCATAATCTATACACCATATGTACGTTACATATTTCTGCATATACCATACACTCTCTGAGCATACAGGTCTGTCTCATCTTGGTTTTTACCCACGAAAGCTTATGCCCAAATAAATCTGTTAGTCTTTAAGGTGCCACCAGACTCCTTGTTGTTTTTGTAGATTCCGCAGTCAGCGCCTAAAGCGAAAATCGCGTATAGTCAAAATTATATTGAGTGTAATGGCGGGTGAAATCGCCCACACTACAGAAACAGTATTTGTTATTTTTCTCTTTTTTTTTTTGCCGACCGTGTAAAGCTGAAACCGCGCATGTTAAATGCACCTAAGATGCGACAGACCTGTACTCTGTGCACTGTAGCTACACGCTAGAAAAGCAGCAGGCGGAGGGAGAAGTTTGATTAAGTACAGTAAAGTCTATATATTCATGCCTCAATACTGGTGACCTCATAGCAGAATTTTCAGAAACCTTCTCCACCCATCACTAGCTTCACAGACTCAGCAGCTGATTTCCCAGTGAACCGCTACACACTACGTATCTATCTCCTTGCTGGCTGCACCCTACTATGATGACCCACCACCATTCCTTCCATGGTCATTTTTTCAAGGCTATCTCTAAGCCTGTGACCAAAGTACATATGTTAGCATCTGTTGATTTCCGAGAACAGAGTCCATTTCTCTCCAAGAATATTTCTAACATAAGCATTCATCTTCTTTTACGTCCAGGAGATACACAAGAGTCTTTCCCAGTACCACATCTAAAAAGCTTCAATTTTCTATTTGTCAGAAGTATTAATTTCCTTGATTATGGCACCTCCCAAAATCCAAGGAAAGGCTGCTATGGAAGGGCATTTCTGGTGCATCTGTACACATCCTCCCCAATCCACCAATGGAAAACAGCTGTCTCCTTCCCATATTAAGGATGATAAAATAATCTAGGCACACACATAGACTTCTGACCTATGGACTCACTTATACCTCAAGACACCTGGTTACAATACAGCTAAACTTTTTTTGTGTGGGCAGGATGAAATCTATGTCCAAGATTTCAGTCAACGTAAGAAGAAATGGCTAGATTCAACCCACACTACAAAATTTAACTCTGTTGTAACCAAGTGCTCTTGATCAATTATATTTACAGAGCAGATGAGTCAATAGAGGAGTTTATAAATGCCAGGGTTAAAATTCAGACTAAATTATTCCAGCCAATACAGAGTATCTACTGTCTCCAATGTACAGTAAAGAAATTTACTCTGGCCAATCAAAAGCTAAGAGATGGGTTTTAAGTGAGATTTACAGAACTGTATGATCCACTTTTGTTCAATACATGTTTTCTAACAGCATTAACCACTGTTAGGGGAATGTTATTATTTCATTCAGCTGACTGGTCCATTTGAACGCAACACCACTCCATTTACTAGATACTGATTCCTAGATAAATTAGATGTTGTATATAGTGTTGTCCTTTGAAATGACAAACACGTCTCCAGAGGGAAACACCAACAGCTGCTGACAATCTGAGCTTATCAAACAACAGTCAGTTTTAGGAACCCTCCACTTTCTCCTCCCAAACACACAAATGAGCTTTACTGCACATCCTAGTAGCTTCGCATATCAGATATTTTCATATTTGATAGCATCTTTACTGAACTCCTCAATAGCTTACAAGCACAGTACCATTAAAATGTAGCTATCACTGGATGAAAAGCTGCAATCAACTGGTGCAGCAGGAGAGGGAGAAAATTTGTGGCCAACACCACCAGGGCAAAACACTTATCTTATGCAAAGGGCCACGGGATTTTAGTTTCCCTTCAGACAAGCGTTATGGGTCTATTGATGTAATTTGAAAGTAAACAGCATAGAAGCAATTAATTCATCTATTCCAGAAGATGAACATTTGAGTCAAACTTGGTGAAATTAGCAATTGTGGTTCTAGAGAATCTAGTTATTTTGAAAGGGTCAGTATGTTTCTCCATTAAATTCTTGCTCTCCTGAGGCACCGTCTTACAACTATGCTGATTATAAATTTAATTAGGTGTTTTGTTTGTACTGTGTACACAGCTCTACCTTGGAAAAGAGGTTCTGAAAGGAAGATGGTCTCACACCATTGTCAATGAATTAGATTTTACACACCTCAAAGAATGTACATCTGTTCAAATGAAAAAGGAAAGAGCAAGTATATTTGTCTCCTTCACCTATTTTTGTCACTCTTAACTAGGTGTTACCTAGGGTTACCATACGTCCGGTTTTTCCCGGACATGTCCGGCTTTTCGGCAATCAAACCCCCGTCCGGGGGGAATTGCCAAAAAGCCAAACATGTCCGGGAAAATGCCGGCCAGGCACTTCCCCTCCCGCGGCGGCTCTGCTCCTCCCCTGACTCTTCGGCTCTGTTTAAGAGCCGAGCGCTACGGGCTTTGGGCAGCCCCTATGCCTTTGGACCCTGCGCCGCCGGAGCCCAGGAGGGGAAGTGCCCGGCCGGGGGCGCAGGGTCCGGAGGCATAGGGGCTGCCTGAAGCCCAAGCGCTACCGGCTTCATGGTTTGCCGGGCAGCCTCCAGACCCTGCGCCCCCGGCTGGGCGCTTCCCCTCCAGGGCTCCAGCTGCGCTGGAGAAGCGCTGGCCGGGGGCGCAGGGTCTGGGGGCTGCCCGGCAAACCGTGAAGCCGGTAGTGCTGGGGCAGCCCTTTTCGCATGGCTGGGAGTAGGAGGGAGGAGGGGGCGGAGTTAGGGCGGGGAAGGGGTGGAGAAGGGGCGGAGCTGGGGTGGCAGAAATGGGCGGGGCCAGGGCCCCATGGAGGGTCCTCTTTTTTATTTGTTAAATATGGTAACCCTATGTTACCTGATGCAGGAAGGTTCCCAGTGTTTCATGCATTCTTACATCAAGGTTCAATCTTACAATTTTAACTCATACAAGTAATCTCATTGCATTTCAACTACAGTAGATACAACATCTTCAGATGGAAATGTAATATTCAGGGTCAATGGATCCTTGTAAACTTTGCAAATAATATTTGCAACCTTTTGCTCACAGAGTTAATGCAAATAGAAAGACACATTTCATTCATAAAATTGTTAAGATGTTCTCTCTCTGAATATTTCCCTGATTATGAAGCAGATAAATATCCCCTTCTCCATAGCAAACTATGATGAATTAAGATTTAAAATATGCAGTGTGACTTAAAATCTACACTTATGCATACTGCATTATCAGTCTCCGATATAGATGAATTGTCTTGTTCAACTTATTATTTACTGTTTGTACTGCAGTGGCACCTGCAGGTCCCAAACAGGATTGGGGTCCCATTGTGCTAGACGCAAGGGAAGACAGTCCCTGCCCCCAAAGAGTTTATAATCTAATGAGACAAGAAACGACAGGTGACTGTAATAAAGAATGAACAGGGGAAGAAAACTAGAGTAACAAAAATAAGAGCACACGGTTACAAGGGTAAGCTATTGCACCACTTGAGAGCACCATAAAAGTAGCAATTGTTGATGGATATATGCCCAAACCTTCATTAGTTGGTTGGCTTTTGTAGGCTTTACAACAGAATTTTGACAGGAGGAGGGATGTGAACATAGTGCCCTTATACTGTGGTTCAGGAAGTGTTCCATGCACAAGGTACAGCACTGAAGAAAGAGCTGAGAAGGTTGTGGAAGAAGCTAACAGCAAGACAAGGCTGACCTCTTGGATATTAAATTAAAACTTTAAAAATTTGTGTAGTTTGTATCTGGCTCAAAGGCTAAGGGCCCAATCCCACAAAGCAGTGGGTCAACTGCCAGTTAGAAACTCTAGATGTTTGGACAAAATGATCATGACATGGGATGGTGACACATTCCTCGCAGACTAATGAACATGTGTAAAATATGTATGTTGTACGAACGCACTCTATGAACATGACTGCAGAGAACTGTGACTTTTAGATAAAATAGCTTACATGGGAATCGGTGGAGAGAGAATACTGAATATACAGTGGGCCCTCCTAGAGGACCATTTTTCTACCAGGCTCCAGTTTATGGGCATGTGATTGCTCTTTCAGAAACAGTGGCTTACCTTTGACTCTAAGGCTCTTTGTTTCCAAGTAATAAATACTTTGGGCTCCTGGGACTAGACAGGAAGATCATACATGACTCCAAAAAACCTTGACTGTTGACAGATTATTGTAAGTGCTTATTCATTAATAGCTGAAATAGTGTTGACTGAACACTTAATAAATAGGCCATTTGTTCTTTTCAACTGGAGCGATACTGTAACATAACTACTGAAGAAACAAAAACATTTTAAAAATAAATACACCAGAGGAAATAATCTCTGGAATGTATTTTCAGTTTTCCATTCATCCTAGCTAAATTAATAAATAGTCCACTAAGTGAAACCGGGTTATTATTAAACCAATAGAAATTAAGTGCACGCAGGACATGCATAATCACAAGTGATCTGAATGTCTACATAAAATGAGGCTTGGATGTATTATATGTATCTTGGTACAGTGTTATGGGTAATGTGGCATAAAGATTTATATTCCAATGGAATAAATAACCACAGTGTCCTCCTCCCGGGGAACACATTGAGCATGCAGATTGTGTCGGGATGATTGAATTTTATACTCCCAACCCCTGAACTTGATGAGATGCAGTATTGCAGCACCTCCACTACCACCTTTCCTTTTATTGCGCTGCTCATCTGATGGGGCCTATGTACCGTGGAGGTCTCCCTGGCCCAGATCAGAACAAGGCCTCAGCCTTCTCCACAAGATGTTTTATTAATCTAAGCTCATGAGCTTCACAAGTTCAAGGCAGAAAAGAGCAACAGGTGCTGCACATTGCAGCAATATGCATCTTTCCCAAACAGTAGAGACAGCTTTGATGATCAAAGCTCACAGAGAAGGAGCGAGGTCAGGAGACGATGTTTTTGAACCCTGGGACTCGGGGCATAGTCCCAGACTATGGGGAGGGAGTCCCTGGTATGGGAAAAACTAACAATACCAAAAACTCTAACAATGCTAATATAAACTATTTACAAATGTATTTACTGAGTAGAAGGATAAAAGCTGGAGAAATCTCTGGACATATGGATTCTGACTCAGGCCATGCAGCTGTAAGAAGGAAGTGGAGAGGTGCTGGCCTGTGCTGCTTCTTATGCCCTTGGTCTGGAACATGATGTAAACTACTGCACATGTGCCGATCAATGGACCCTGCTTGTTAGAATTTCCAGACTCAGGTGCATTGCACATATGCACACCCACGTGTGGAATACACGTAGGGATCAGCACTCCATGAAGAACAGATCGTTTTAGTGTGTTTTCATTTGTTTTTTGGTTTGGGTGGGCGTGGAAGGGGCAACCACAGAAAAGAGGAAGTATGGCCCAGTGGTTAGGATTCTAGCCTGGAATTTGGGAGACCTGGGTTTCAATTTGTTTGTTCCACCCCAGATTTCCTGTGTGACCTTGTGCAAGTCACTTAGGATATGTCTGCACTGCAACGATGGGATGTGATTGCAACACGTAGACATGCCGGAGCTAGCTTTCATCTAGCTCGCTCAGGTACCAGCAGCAGCATGGATTTCGGTGTAGAGGCTAGTAACCAGAGTCCCAAGCAGGCTTGTACAGCCCATGCTGAGCTCCAATCACACCCTGTGATTGAAGTGCAGACATAACCTTAGTCTGTTGGTGTCTCAGTTCCCATCTGTAAAATGAGGACAATAGTACTTCTCTACCTCACAGGGCTATTGTGAGGATAAATACTTGGAAGATTGTGTGGTGCTGAGCTACTATGGTAATGGGAGCCATATAAGTACCTAAGAGAGATGCATGGGATGGAAGTTCCTCCAAAACAAATAAATAACAGAAATAATACTAGTGATCCATACTACTACAGTATTTGCTAACATACAGGATACATGTATCACCAGACACATAGGGCTTTTCTACATAGGGTTTTAAGCTTGTTCAAGTCAGGTTAATCTGCTTCTAAAACACTAGTGTACACACAATGCACTGCATCACAGTGCATTCACTCCGCACTTACTGCAAACTCTGGAGTCCTCTTGCAAAGTGGACTACGTTTGCTGAGAATTAAATGAGTTTGGTCTGTTCGTGTCCACTCAACAGCTGCACATGACTGTTTGCATGCTTCCAACTGTCATCCCATACTGCTTTGAGGTCGATCATTACTGACATGTCTACCTGTTGTTCTCCCTTGCTTTGGTGTCAAGTTCCCAGGATGACCCTCCCCCCCATAGAAAAGCTGGTACAAAGCAAGATTTTGCCATGTGCTCCTCAAGAGCACCAGCATTCTTGTGAGTCTACCATCATTCTCCTCCACAAACCCCACAACATGCTTCTTGCTGCTCCTGGGAGTTGCACTGAGAGCCTGGATCCCCACTGCCATCTAAGAAGAAGGAACGGTGCAGGGAGCTCTTGTGGTCAGCCACTGTAATAAAGACCTGCTTGTGGACACTGCAACTCAGATGTCCACAAGTGATCACGACTGGGATGCCGACCAGGGTCTGATAAAGAGCAAGCAGCTCAGGAGAGTATACATTCAAATGAGGAATGCAAGGAAAACATCAGGCCATTTGACCTGTCCATGTTATGAAGAACTGGACAATATTTTAAACAGCTATACAGCCACCCAACCCAGTTTGTGAATCCTGCTACCAACTCTCTTCCCTTCCGCCCTACACCCACTGAGGACAACCAGCAACACTCATTGGAGAATAAATGGGAAAAGGCTAGAGAAGAGCTGTTCCCTGAGAGCCAGGATCTGCTTGGGACTCCGGACTCTGACGCAAACCTAGCTGAAAGCCAACTTGATTCTTGCCTTGCAACAACACAGCCTAATTCCTGCCCTGCACTGGCCAAGTCCAAATCTGAGCCAGCAACCCAGGCCAGGATCAAAGAGAAAGATTCTCTGGAGGTAACTTTGGCATGTTAGTACCTATCTTTACAATTAATTATTATTATTGGATCAACTATGCTAGCTTCTGTTCTGGGTGCCCCATGGCCACAGCCATTTTAAGCGGATGTAAGCTAGGAGCCTTTCCAAGTCTCCAGCCCCCCACCTCCCATCCTCCTGCTGCTATTTTGAGCCCTCCAACACCCCTCACAAGTTTGAGCCATGCCACTCCAGCCCAGAAGCCCCATGAACACGATGGGAAGAGCGAAGGCATATACCTGCCTCTGACTTTAACCACCTCTTAACTGTCCTGCCTTGCACTGCACTCTGGGTTTTGGCTGTGCTGTTGTTTTTCAAAATGTTTTTTCCACAGTTGGTGGTCTGTAGCTTCAAACAGTTTAAAATTCATTTATTATAACCCATCACTGCATTGAAGCTAGAAATCCCTTTATTTAAAGATGAAATAATTAATGTTTTTTTTTAAAAAGTACACAGGCAAGGTCACACATTCAAACACTCATAGACTATAGCACACAGTTCACAATGAACCCCAAACCCCTCTGTCCACAGGCTAACAGCTGGATATACAGCCACACATTTTCAGGAATGCAACTCAAAATAAGAATAGGCATCCCTAACAATATTTCCCCAGGTATTTTGGTTTTCTATGGGACTCTTTATTGGGTGCTTGAGCCACCAAGCAAGGGTCATTACTTCAGCCACCCCTCATTAAGGGTTTCTCCATTAGTCTCTCAAATATTGGGCACAATACAACATGCAGCTATAATAGTTGCATATTTTTTCTGCTCCTTCCAACCTACTCCACAAACAGCAGCATCTATCTCCATTTCAAATGGTCAAATGTACACTCCACTAGCATTGTGAAATTGCTGAGGTGGTAGTTAAAAAGTTTCTTCTTTCCATCCAACTGGCCTGCAAATGGCTTAGTAACTAGGGAAGCAGGGAATAAGCTGGGTCTCCCATAATAACTGGAGAAATCCCAACACAATTAATGTCCATACCAGGGGGCTAACAGTCCTTTCTCCTTACTTCAAATACAGCTGAGTTCTGAACAATTCTAGCATCGTGGACCCTTCCTAACCATCCTGTATTGATGTTTATTAGTCTGCCACAGTGGTCAACCAGCCTTTGAAACATGGAGAAATACTCCTTTTTGTTTATAAATTCTGAACCCTAGTGTGGGGGGAAATGATAGACACATGGGTTCCATGAATTGCCCCAATACAGTTTGAGAATCCCATGCATGCAAAGCCATCAATAATTTCCTAAACATTACCCAGCTTTATACCCAGCCTTTCCCAAGGCATGACACACCTCCATGGCAATGGCCCCAAAAGTTGATCTCCCCACACCAGACATCTCTATCATTGGCAGTGGCCATTTTTCAATCAAGACTGGATGTTTTTTTTCAAAGATCTGCGCTGGGAACTATTTTGAGGAAGTTCTATGGTCTGTGTTATACAGGAGGTCAGGTCAGATTATCACAATGCTACCTTCTGGTGTTGGAATGTATGACTCTAAAAGATTAGTACTGTATTAATGAAAACCTATCAATCTTACACTGACAAAGTGCCTTTCATTCCGAAAGATCCTATATTTGCACACTATACACAGGAACCACTTCACTCACCTCTGAAGTAATGCCACCTCTAGGGTGAAGCGTAGCAGCTATTTAACAGTGCACTGCAATGCGGTGCATAGCAATTTAGGAAAAGACAGCATACATCTAGAGTAGTTGTAGCTAGATATAAACTGGAGGATAAATTGTAGACATTCCTTGTAATTTTCTTCTTTCCTCCCTGTGCTTAACTTCTCCAACACCTGGTAATTCCTCAACCTCTTTCACAAAAGCTTTAGTTTTCTCCCTGAATACCTTTTACAAGTAAAAAGCCCAACGGGTCTTCTTTCTACTTTTCATTTTGCCATATAACTGTCCATCACTGTTTGTCAGAACCACTGGAATTGAAATAAGTAAAATAGCTGCCACACAACAATATCTATTTCCTTACTGCTTTGTATGAGAGCTTCACCAAAGCCTGAGTGATGAGCACTAACACTGGCTAACTAAATGATAGACATCAAGCATTTGAATACTTCTATTTATTTATATTTTGCTATTTAACACATCATTCATCTCCTTATTGCAAAATTATACTAAGGAAAGATACTTCCAATTATATTAAACTGTAATCAAGCCCAAAAAAGCAGCATAACTTTTAGTTGTATTATTTTATAGAGGTTAATTTTTTACAACTTTACCGTAAGGTAGCAAATTGGTTTAGAATCCAGATATTTTTTCAATAGTAAAAGAGCACTGCAAACTGTGTGTGTGACTGATGCCACATATATAAAAGATACTCAGACCTCCCACAGGTAGTTCATTTTATTTCTGACATCTAACTTTCCCAAATAGCTGCTTGCCTGCCCTCCCAGCTGGATGAATACTGCTGGATAGCTACAGTGCTCATGGCTGAGGGAAAAATAGAAGTAATGATATGCCGTGAATGGGGTTCATTTGAAGCAGACTAAACATTTGGTTTAGAGTCAAATTCCTTCCAAAACACACATTGCCAGCATATGTCCTGAAAGTCAGAAGATAGGTTCGGTGGAGGGGATGAATAAAATAAAGCTCTAATTAACAGTCCATTTTCTGGAAAAGGAAAATTCACTCCACAAGGTACAGCAGTTTCTTAAATACATTTAATTGATTGATTTCTTGGTGCAATGCTATAATAATTAGTTTTGAAACGGTTTTAGTTGTTCTAAGCCTCATATTACTCAAATGTACATGTATGGCCAGGCACAACCCAGACAGAACAGTTACAGACCCAGAAAATACTCTGCCTTGTTGCTATAGATATACTCTACCTGCTTGTCTCCCTGCTGCCATTCTTAGAATTCCACAAGCTAACAATAATAGTAATAAATTGAAGAGTGATTGAATGACCTGAGTTTAGGACTAAGAGCCTTCAGGACAGATTCTATACTTGTTCATATCAGCAGAAATCCAGAATAACGCTGATGCTGAAGACACCTGTAAGGTTACTCTGTAAAGCAGAATCTGGCACAGAAGCTCCTGTGTTCTACTCTTAACTCTCACACTGACTCCTCCTTGCAGCCGTGGGCAAGTCACTCTATATCTCAGTTTCCCCATGTGTAACATGGGGATAACACTCAGAGAGGGGGTTCAATTAAAGATGAAAAAGCACCATTGAAGAGGTTTCAAAATCCAGTATCATTCACCTCATTACAATACTACTCTGTCCTCCTGACTCACATTACTATATGGTTTGAGAGCAAGGTGCTCCCATACAGAACACTGGTTTCTAAACTACAGATCACTATTATTTTATGAATCCAGTAAGCCAAAGCAATTAATGTATTCAGTCATACAGCCTGGCAAAATGTTGGCTCCACTATACATCCTACTGGATGCTGACCACAATACAATAAATTCTAATGCCATTTTTATTACTCTTTAAAGGTCATAACAAAAGATTTGTAAACAGGGACACATGCATAAGATACTGATTCATTAAAGTCTACGAGTATTGTTGATTTTCTAAAAAATTAATATTTAGGGACAATTTGAACACTACTTAGCGGGTGAGCAAATCTGAAGATGGTTCATATAAAGGAGCTCCTTACAATTCAGAAAGAGAACTCTGTAGATTAGTCCAGTGAATCGTTCAACTAATCTCAGTAATAAATATAGTAGCAGTCTTTGTAGATGAAACACAATGAACCCAAGTTGTATTTGCTCATTGATTCCCTTTTTCAACTTTTCTACTTGTGCAGAGAATTGTGTCCCACGTTAACTACATATAACAGATATTATTAGATTAAGCTAAGCGCTGGTACAGAGTCATTTTCCAACAGACACATTTATTAATCAACCATAAATCTTATTCAAAAAAGAGACAGAAAGACCTAGTGGCTTTGGTATTTTTCAGCCCTTTTCTGGCTATTGATTAGCTCTTTGGCAAAACTGTGTTGAAATCTAGGAGTAGGGAGAAGGGAACTAATGAAACTGCCAAAAGTAAACATAAGAACTCAAGAATATATTTGACCAAATCCACATACCGTAGAGGCCAGGCAGTGTACTAAAAAGGGAGCAGTAGGAAAAAAAATATTAGGAAATGCAGGGAAAAGATTTTAAGTGTGACCAGCAATTCTTTGACCAAGGACCATAATTTGCTCCAAGTCAAATAGGGTTGTTTCCACAATTATTCATAGCCTTGGAGTCCTTACGGATCTTTTTCTGTCACTCTTCACAACAAGTCCTTTGTAAAGTGCTAATATTTAATGATAAAGAGCCCATGTACCACAGTGAAAAGTTATTTAAAATGAAACTTCAAAAGTTGAGAAACCACTGGTCATTTCCTTCAAAAAACAACCTTTTGTTGAAAACTTTCCTGCTCTACGCCTAAATTGCGACCAAATCTTTGATCCGATGGCTAGTAGTTGAAAAGAAAACAAAAAAAGGAAAGTACGTTCAGAACTCTGTTCCACACAGTGGCAAACTGATTTTATGACTTCCCAGTGAGGGCACACAATGTGTGGCCAGAAAGCCAATTATGGTCCACGGGGTTATAAAATGAAGCCTTCAGCCATCTCTCTCCCTTTAACTGTGTGACTAATTAAAAGTTGATTAACTGCATGTTATTGCTTGTTAACACAAGAAAGAAAAATCTATTCCGCTATCAAGGAAGCCAGCAGCTCAGGAAAGTATGCTTGTGTGGCTTTCTTATGATTTAAAAAAAAAATTAAACATACAGGGAAATGAGGGGCTTGATCCAGCAAGTCCTTTATGTGTGGGATTCCCAGTGATATCAATGGAACTCCCGTGCTTTGAAGGTTTGCAGGTTCAGACCCTCCGAAATCTGACATTACAGTATTTGATGTCACTAGGCTGAGCACCTCGATCAGTAGGCTTCCTTTATGTCTTCCTAACTGAATGTTGTAGGACTTGCTTCTGGGGAGTGGGTTAAAAAAAAAGTCTCATCACTGTCCAGAGACCAGTGCTTGGTAAAGTTTCCCTGACACTGAAAGCATCTGAACTGCCCTCTGAAAACATTTCTGGCAGGTCAAAATAAATTGGACATTTAAAAGAGTGGGTGCTATTAAAATAGCTCTTTCCACTTTTTGTTGTACCACTGAATGTTGACAGCATAAGATCTCTCAGAAGTTACACTCTCTCTCTCTCTCTCTCTCTCTCTCTCTGCAGGAGGGTGCAATTTACAACTTGTGTCAATGTATTTGTGCGCAAGGGTGAGGTTCACCGTTGGAGAAGAAAAGTGGTGTTTCCTTACAATTAGTAAATACAAAAAAAAACAAAAAACAAAAAAAAACAGGAATTTTCCTTTTAGATACACCTTTAATTATATTACTTTCCCCATCTTTTAGTTTCTTCTTCTAATGAAAAGAATACTACAACTTTGCACTAATATTGTGCTTTGTATTTTCCATGAAGTGTATAAACATTACCCTTTATACTTAAACAATCACTGATTTGGACCAATTTACTCCTAATACTGTCCAGTTTAAAAACCACAAAAAACAAATACAACTTCACCCACCACTAACCCTTCCCTGCAAGCATGCTGAAAACTGGAAGGAGAAATTGGATTATTTTTCTGTGGTAGTTTAATCTTCAGTGAAAGAAACCACAATAAGGCCAATGCTCAATAAGCAGAACTTGAGTAAACATGCTTTGAAAGGTAAAACTTAGTCCAGCTGCAGTATCTAGAAAAAAACAAATCCTGTTTTTGTTGCTGATGTGTAAAATATCAGATTTTAAGAACAGAACAGTAGATTTTTAAGTTGAGTCACACTTGTTCTAAAGACCTTCTTAAGTTTATAGAAGAGTCTTCCGCAACTGAAAGCTGAGACAAAGCAAAAAATCACTTTAGTCATAGTACTTAGATATAGAACAAGTCTATTACGTCATCGTTTAGTCATAGTACTTAGATATAGAACAAGTCTATTATGTCATCGGGCCTACCCCCTGTAAGGACAAAATATAGACCCCAGATAGGGACATATCAGATATTCAATTTTATCTGGGCCATAAGACTTCAAAATCCAAAGAAAAGTTCATTGCATAAACATCATGGGACTATCCAAGCCAACAGTAACATTTTATATGAGAGTAAGAGTGACTGCACAACTTTCATTTATATTCTTGAAGTTAAGACAACTAGATCTAAATTAGTTCTTTGCCAGATGACACTATCACATCTAATACATACCACTCGCTCATCTGCAACAAACTGTTTTTTTTATTTGTTTGAGAAAGCTACACACTCCCTCCTCTGGGAAAAAAATGGTCTTTATAACATGCTGACTGTGCTGGGGTACTGTAACTGGCAGAATGAATCAGCCAGATCTCTTAATTTCACTTAATTCTATCCCCTGTAAGGTCACAATTCAAATCATAGCACTGCTGCAAACTAAGTATTTTTCATTTTTTTAATCCCTTTGCTTTTCTTTTTTTCAGTGTTGCAAAGACAATGAGATTGAATTTCTTGCATGCAAACTGTGGCAGTTTTATAGACCTGATCAAACTGAAGGATCTCAGCACCTCAAGGATCAGATACCATCACTGCTACATACCATTGCTCCTTTTTGACCTAAGTGGCTAAGCAAATTTTGGGGCTCTGGGAATGTTCCAGATGGAAATAGAAATTGATGGAGTCTGTTATTTTCTTAGATGCAATCTTGTTTATTTGCAAGGAATGTATAAAGTCTACTCCTGAGGGAATTCTGTGCTACTGCGTGTGTGTATAATTAATGAGGCACACATTTTTAATTTTTTGCACAGAAAAAAGCTTCTGCCAAAATATTGCTGCAGTTCCACCTTTTCCCCACCAGAGGGTGCTGTGGCAATAGAACACAGCAGCAGCTCCCAGACAGCTAGGGAAGAGAAAGAGTCTGTCTTCTTTGCAGCACCTGTCAGGCCAGGTCAGGAGACGGGGCTATGGGGAGATGGACAGCGTGGGGTCCTGGGGGGGGTGTCAGACAGGAGCTCATAAAGGTTAGTGGGGGAAGGCAGACTGCAGCAGGGGCTGAATGGGAGTGGACGCACAGGGCCACAAGGGGTAGAGAGGTGCAGGGTCATATGGTAATGGGGGAGGAGGAGCAGAGTACATAGGGACAGAGGGTGGCTGAGTGGGGGTACAGAGACACATGGGAATGTGTGAGGGGTACGGACCCACATAGGGATGGGGGAGTGGGTGCAGGGCCACATAGGGATGGGGAGAGTGGGTGTCTGAGTGGGGGTAGAGGGACACATGTGGACAGCAGGTGCAAGTACACGTGGGGGTGCAGGAACACATGGGGACAGGGGCAGATGTGCCTGACTGAATGGGAGAGGCTAGGGGTCAGCTAGGGTCTGCATGGGGGAAGCTCCCTAACAATCCCTCCCTGCCCCTCAAAAAACCCTGTTCCATAATTTTCCCACCCATACCCAACAACCCTCCAAGTTCACACCCAGGCTCCTTCCCAACAATTTACTTCCCTCTCCTTCAGCTCCTCCATTACTCCTGACTCCCCCAAGCCTTTGCACTGCTTCTGAGGGGTGTGGGAAATACGTTTCTGTATTGTAGCGTTAATGAACTATTACTCAGAGTTCTGAATTAATGTGCCTAGTAAGGAATCTATTTGTCAAAAGACATTTCCCGAATCTTTTTTATTGTCTGTATTATTACAGACATACTTGCTGACAGGTATTTTGAAATAAATGACCAAAAATAATTGAAACTGATGTGATTATATTGTGTTATTTTGATAAATAAAATATGCAGATAACTCCACTTTTTTTTTTTTCAAAATCAGGTCGGGCCTGATTGGCCTGTCAAATACAGCAGAGTAAATCAGGAGTAACTCTGCAGAAGTTAATGCAATTACTCTGGGTTAAGTGAGAAAAAAATCAGGCCTGTTGGATCTTGACTTGTCTAGATTAGGGGAATACACTCACAATCTGTCATTTTCTTCATATTCCCTTTGTTCATCCTCTCCAAGCCAATCAGATAAAAAAAATGATGTTGATTAGCCTAGGAGAGCTCCCTTCTTCCCTCCAGCTAGAATATAAGGGACCTCCCACAGCAGTTTCACTCAAGACTACTTTTCATAGGTAGCCATTAACGGGGAGATGGTCCTTCCCATCTATATACAGAGCATTCAAGTTCATAGCACAGAGGTAAGGAAGAAAGGGGAACATTTAACTGTTTATGAGCACATGAACAATAGCAGCAACACCAGTCCCTCCTTTAATCTGCAGTAAGGATTGCCCCTCTCCTATTACCTCAAAGGATCTGGGGACAAGAGATACCAAGTTGGGAAAGCAGGCATGTCCCCCTTTGCTGTGGAAAGTGGAGCAGGGTCTTGCATCTCACCCTAGGATGACAACTACAGATCTGGAGCGTCAACTGGAGGAGATGAGTATGGTAGGCATTCTGCATGCATGTCCATTTGCATATATGTGCATGGTTTGAGGGAGGGAAAGAGGGTTTTTTTCATAAATTTGGGGGAGGGAAACAACCCAATGTTTGCTCAAAGTCCAGACTTTTTAAGGTCTTGGATTAAGGTATTCATGCTAAAAATAATCTAAAACTCACCGAGATTCACTGATGGTGAATTCCAGCAGACTCTAGACTACTAATTTATCTGGAAAAATTCCCTGAAGGGGAATAAGTATAAATGGCGTCAAGTTTTGGGGAAAGGATTGTGCAGAGGATGCTCACTACAATGTGAGGTAGTACTGAATTTACAACAATGGATAGAAAAATTAAAAGCCATTTGGTGCTAACTCATCCATCTAGAAAAACCAACACATAATATTTCCATTGCATTTACCGAAGAGAACACACTCACAATGTTTCACTTCTGTTATAAGAATATTCAAGATAGCTGAATATTCTAATATCTAATTCTAGTGTCATGACACCTCTAATAAAAGGTGTCATTACACTGCAGATGGCAGGCTTACTTTGCCCTTCAAGTTAATGCCTTTTCCACTTCCCAAGCAGCATTTTATAGTTAGCACTAAAAAACAGAAACTCAAGAGTAAAAGTTATTTGCATTAATTAAAAGCACATTATTTATATTATAATACTTACTATGACAAGACACTTAATCTTTAACTTATTATGTCTTCAATCTGGGAAGATCTTGAACGTAGATGATCACTTAGCCAATCAAGTGGCAGAGCAGGAAACAGAATCCAGATTTCTGAACTCCCAGATTTCAATGCTCCTGCACAGTGGTTCTCAAGATTTTTATGTCTAGGGTCCTCTGTACCATTATTCCCTCTCACAAAACTACCTCGCCCCCATTTCTGCACCCCCTTCTCCCAGAACACGGGCAGTGCTGACCTCAGTGCAGCACTGGAATCCTACGAAAATGGACACTGCCATTTTTCTCACTGGAAGGACAACAGGAGGACTGAAACTGAAACAAGAGAGCCATTTGCTCATTCCACAAGGAGTGGAAGGGGCAGAGCTGCAGTTTATCCCCCTCAGCACAGGGCCCATAGCCAAGTTTACAGGCTCTCCGGGCTATCCTGAGCTCAGCCTAGAAGAACCATCATAGGTGTGGTGTCGCAGAACCCTGAGTGCTTGGGATTACCTATGGGATTACTTTGATACCCCAGTTCTCACAGGGCTAACCCAATGGTCTCTGTAAGGGAAGGAGTCCTCAAGTATAGTTCAACAGCAATTCTTCTTCTCTAGGAGACTTATAAACTCTGAATGGAGTCTTATCCCATTCTCCTTAGCCAGAAGAATGGTTGCAGTAATACAGGATCTTTAAGCCTGTGGCATAATGGGAAAAATCTTCAAGGATCCATAAAGAGGTAACAGGATTTCCACCCTCTCTCCTCCCCACAGCCCTAGTCGAACATTTATCTTCTGGTAAATAGTCAGTCTCACAAAATAAGTATAGTGATTTTTTCTATTTTCAGATGCATGAGGCTGTGACACTGTACCCCGTATTCTTCCTAGTTGGATGATGATGATATAATTATGACATAATTAGGATGCATTTTCTACAAGATGGGTCATATGAGGTATCATTGGAAAAGTTATGATTTGCTGAATATGATTATCTTATTTGTATGCATTTATAATTTCTTTCTGTATCTTAAGTTGCGAATATTGACTATGTATCTGTATTTCACATGTAGTCACACCTGGGTAACACCCACTAGGCAAAATGGTTCCAGTCTAGATAGCCAGCTCTGAAGGGCCAATAGACCGTAATGGACCATTAGGAAAAACAATAGGCCTTAGGAGAAGCTTATCCCCACCTGGTGAGTCTTCCTGATAATGCTACAGACATCCTATAAGTAATGGCTGCTATGACTCAGCAAGGTATGCAAGGGCAGGTGACCAGGCCACATGACTCTGGGCTCTCCATTTTGGGAGCCTGTATTTTTCCACAGACTGGGAACCAAGTTTGAAACAAAGGGTTCCTGCCATATGCTAAAGCTATATAAGGCAAGGAGTGACATCATCTATTGTTCTTCATTCCCCACACAAGAGTACTCCTGAAAACACCTGAGGAACAAAGACTGAACTGGTAGAAGTGCTGGACCCATTTCTAGCCTGTGTATGGAAACCGAAGCTGTAAAGCAAAGGCAGCCTGTGCCTTAAGATTCTGCAAGCCTGCTTGTATCAAGGGCTACTGCATTTCCTCTCCACACTGAAGAGTTGGCGAACTGGATAATAAATTCATACCTGTCAAGGTTTTGACTAGGGCAGGAGGGTACAACTCTGGGGTCCTAGACTGGGAAGCTGGCGGTTGTTTTGGCTGTAGCCTCTCTATTGTTGGTTCATGCAGTGGCTGGTCAGCGTGCATGTAATTGCAGCTGGGTGTGTCTCTACCTGTGTGAATGCTGGTGGAAGTATAGAACCGGGAGCAGGTCTGCAGCTTGTCAGAGCAGCAGTGTGAGAGGGAGCCCAAGCTGGTAAGTCAGAGGGCTCAGTGGTACCCCAGTTCCAGGTGGCACCATCACAGAGGATACCACTCATTTCAATTTATGTAGGACCAGATTCTGCCACCCTTACTCCATGGGTAGAACCTTTGAAGCAAGTGTTTGGACTTCTGAGATGTCGCATCTGTGGGCCATATTCAGTAACTTAACTCATCACCATTTGCTACTCATGGAGCCAGGTATTTCTCAATGTGAGTAAAAATGGCAGAATCTGGCCCAAACTTTTATGTGTCAGTCTCTGCTTAGGAGAAACTCAGGACTAGCCTTAGAAGAATGTTGAAGTGTTATAGGTCAGGATTGGTATGCATTACTTGGCAGAGCTCTGTGACATTAAATTTGCACAGAATCTATCTACCTGGTTTTGGCCAGTGCTATCAGTCCTTGAATGCCACACTTAACCCCAATTTTTAATTAAAATAAATATTAAGTTTTAAAAAGTTCCATAAGAGATCTTGTAAAGTCAAGACTATCCTCGTGATTCTTACTTGTTAAAATATTCAGTGTTTTTACTCTCAAAAGCCTATTTAATTAATGTAATTTCTCCACCAAAAGTATCTAAGCCCCAACCCTTAAATTTTTCTTCATCAGATAGTCTCTTTAATACAATTTTCTAAAACCAAGTCAAGAAGCAGGAGGTACATTCTGCCTTTATATGCATTCATGTGGCTCCCCTTGACGGCAATGGAAGCCACATGTGAGCATCAGAATCTGTCCTTATAAAATACCAGAGAAAACCCAGGAAGGCAGTCAGGAGGAAAAGATGGTGGTAGACAGCTAATACGCTGGTGAACAGTAACTTAAATAAAGATTTCACTTTAATCCTGACTGATTGTTTCCTTCTGCCAACGAACTGCACAAGAATTAAATTCAAGACCCCAGCTTCTGATTTCAGTGCAAAACATCATCATGTGCAAAACATTATTCATTATTATTTCATTATAGTAATCAAAAGTCAGCAAGTCAACATGGCACATTCAGAAGTGAATTGGGACAAATTCCTGTCTTTCAGCCCTCTCCAGATGTGACTTACAATAACTCAAAGTCCCTTACATGTTCACTCATCGATGTGTAACTCTCATGTCACCTTAAAGGTGGACCCTATATACATTCACTTTTTTTTTTTTTTTTTTAATCAGACATAACTGGATGACAGACCTCTCCTCCACAAGTGCACTTCTGGCTGAGCCTCGTTATTTCGCGCTCCATCTACACAGATCACACAATTTTTCTCCTTTTTCTCTTACCCATTTGCAACTCTAATGGAGTTCCATCCAATCCCAGTGTTATTTTGCTCTTCAGTCTCTCTCCTTCATTTTCTTTATCTCTTGGCCTCACATGATGCTTCTTCTCCTACAGCCTTACTTCTACTACCTGCCCTTGCTTCTTTCCACTTCAGCTCCCAAATGCTCTGTGCTGCTCCTCTGAACTTCTGCCTCAGTACCTCCGCTTTAACCAGAGCTTAGAAATTCATTCACTGACTCACTCATGGCAAGAAGGAAGCTTTCCAGAGCAAGGGCCATAAACCTCTGCAAAATCTAAGCTTCCTTTTGGTTGCAAAGACAACTTTCCAAATGTGACTAGAGAATAAATATACAGTGCGAGCTTCCCAAGTCTACAGACAACTCCAATGCCTCTTCAGCCATGCATAGTTGTGCCAAACTGCAGCAGGACACTGCTGCTATTAAGAATCCTATGGGAAGCAGTGAACCCGTAAGTATCAGGTCAATTCACTCTGCTGCTGCTTGGCAAAGCTATTCATTAGGCAGGAATCCTCAAAAATTGAAACTGTAGGAAGGGTAGAATAATGAAGACACCATAGCCATCCACCTTTGCACCAGCCAAAATACTCAAGGTTGGGAAAATAGAGAGAGCCCACTTCTTCATTCTATCACCCAAAGTGGTTTCAAATGTATCACTCACTTGCTAGCCAGAGGCTGATATGAAAGACTGAGCCCCTCTTGCTCCCAGCATGGCCCAGGGACAGCATGCCAATGGAAATCCTAGCACTTCCCCTGCAGGTTATGACAGTGGTAGGCTTTTTATCTGGGTTTTAGCCTGTGGATAGTTTCCCTCTCCTATCTTTTGTGTTGGTATCTGGCAAGTAGGCGGAGTCCTCTGGCCATTAGTTGTCAGGTAAAACTTCCAAGCCCTATGTGGAGGAGTGGGATAGGTTAGAAAAGAGAAGTACAGTATTGAGAGAGAGAAGTTTGGGAGACAAGGAGAAGAAAGGAGAGACAGAAAATGCAGGGGAGGAGCTAAGAACCCACTGTTGGGACAAGTATTCAAGGAGATCGAGGGTGAGAGAGAAAAAGGAAACTAACCCTGACAATGCCACCATAAAAGATTTATAGGAAAGAAAAAGCGGAGTAAAGCCTGGAAGTACGAGCAAGTATGTTTAAAATAAGGGAGTCAATACATTATACAAAAGTGTGTGGAACAGAATGCTGACTGACATTACGTCACAGATACAATAGATAGCATGCCATTTTTTATTCTTTACTTTTCAAAGGGAGTTGTTCTGGGGCACTGCACGTATTTTTTCAACCTGGCTATTTGGCATCGGGTACATTTTTTAAGCCATGGCTTGAACTTCAGAGAGTTTCCCGGCTCCAGTTCCTCAGAAAGACATGAGAGCTCAATCTCACCTCATTCTGCAATATGCTGAGGGAACTGTTTGTTCTCTTGCTCCAACAGCATAAAAGGCTGAACTATTCAAGACTCTACTGTAGCCCTAACTGCACTCTACAGTTATAATCTAGTGCAATTGCCTGGCACTAACATACAGAACTAAAAACAGAGAGGAAACCAAAAGGAAAAGAATGAGACCCAGCAGCCGGCTCACTATTGGATTTCATTGCTTTAAAACTACTTGTTTCTCCACAAGACCTAATGGATCCAAGTTTCAGCATACACCTACAGTTATCATACCTGGTTTGGGCAGTGGCAGAAGGAAATAATCCTACTGCACATGGTAACTCGCCACCACATTAAACAAACAAGGGGCAAGTGTAGTTAAAGATTTTCAGATGGTTTGGTGGTGCTGCCATCTCCTCCCTGCCACCAACCTGCACAAAGCCAAATAGGTTTTGCACTGGGGTCTATGAAGGGTTAGGGGGAGATAGGAAGGAAGCCATTATATCACTGCTAGTCCTATAGCATGCATAAGTGGCAATCTGCAAATGCATTAGGCCTATGGAGCCACAGTTCACTCCCCACATCCTCGCAAGAGTCCCTCAAATATACTGCTTGCATGCGGTAAATCCAAGTTGTCCTTTGTGTAGCCTCTTCACAACTTGTCCACCCCTGCATCAGAACCACAGCCATTTCACTGCATTTAGGACCTTCAAGGCTCACAGTGGGAACTGGGAACAACATCTGGCTCTTAACAGGCAGTAAATGAAAGCTGTGTATTCCCTACACAAGTCCTTCGCTCCCTGTGGCAGAGGGACTTTTGTTTTGCCCATTGCTTGATAACCAACCTGCATAAAAAATCTCTTAGTCCCTGAAAGTCATTCAATAAACTGTTTTCCTTCAGTCTGTAGTAATAAAACTATACAACACTATAAACATTTTCCACATTTGACTCCAAGATATTTGGTTCTCTGGCTAGAAACATTACTTCTTTTGTTTTTAAGTTACAGCAGACCCCTTCAGACCTAATTTACCTCAGGACGCCAAATATTTTTGTCTTCTGTTTTTCACTATTACAAATGTTTCTAAAAACTACATAAGAGAGCTGAACGAACACTGGGACAGGGCCATCCTTTTGAGTTAGGCACATCACATATCAGATACATCAGAAAAATAAAGAGATGCCCAGAGAACAATATCCTTGACGAGTGCCTCTCAAGACACAAAAATAAGATTAGCATTAAGAGGAGGTATGCGCCTAATTCTCTCAAGCAGCGAAAGGAGAACAGATCCCATGGAGAACAAAACGTACTTTCCATGCAAAGATCAATTTAAAGCTAATTAAGGAGTTGAGAGAACTGTCAAAGACCATCAGCATTTTAGGTAAGCTATACTGAAGAATATACTGTTGAGACTGTAGATATGTGTTCCTTGTGCCACCCACCCAGTCATCCTGGCCTTGGAAGGAGCCCACCTCCACAAGACAAAGAAGCCAGTTCAACTCTCTGCCTTCCTGCTAAGGTGGCCAACAAGATGTTGCGATGGTGATTTGCCCTACAGAATTCTCTTCACTAGCAACTGGACTAAAAGCCATCCATTTGTTTCACATAGTGGAGGCTACTGGTATTAATGTCAGCAGCTCATAATAAATTGTGCTCACTACTAACCAGAGCCATCTTGAAACTGACCCAGGTCAATAGAGGTGAATAGCTTCCATTATCATTTATCTGAGCCGTGAGTATCCCTTCCAAACATCACATCATGAGGAAACAAACAAGACACAAATTATCAAAAGGTTAAACAAAACAAAAAATGCAAAATAGCAAACTTTGATTAGGACTAATAAAGAAAATGACTATGTTTTATTACATAAATGCTATGATGATATATAATGATGCTAGTAGGTGCTGTTCCATTATAGATGCAAGCAAAAAGCCTCGTTCTGTCAATCTTTAGCTGACTGTATTCTAAGTGGTTTATCAAGGGGCATGTGGATTTATAGTTTAAGGTAGAACACATACTCAGTTAAACACAGCTTTCTGGAAAGTTTGGTCTCAGGCATATCTCTACATCACTGTTGTAATTTGGATGTTCAGATGTATTAGTTTTTGAGGTACAGTTTAAATATAGTTGACTGAACTGTTTGTCGCATGCGTCTGCTCTGGCACTGGAGCTTAAAGGAAATGTGATAAAGATTTGAAAACACACTTTCTATTAAAATATGGGGACTTCCCATTTTACTCTATTAACAACATTTCATAATCAGCAGATCCAATGAAAAACATGCAAAGTGTACCTTTACTATACAAAGTACTGGTATTTATAAAACATGCTGATTTTCAATATTCTCCATTATGTGTCTTCTCAAGCAGAGATCAATAGTCTCATTAGCATACACATTTCATTTTCACCAAGATTAGTGGGCCACAAATTAGATCAATTTTAGAGCACTACCTTATTTGCATTTATTCTGTTACAAAGTTCAGATTATTACATGAAGGAATGCATTTAACAAAGGATTAATGTAAAGATTACACTGAGGCTGAGGCTTGGAAGTCTAATGTTCCTGTTCTCTTGGTGTTCAAATTGCAACTATATGGTCACATTTTTATCTAATATAAATATGAATTAACTACACCTCTTCCCCGATATAAGACGACCCGATATAATACGAATTCGGATATAACGCAGTAAAGCAGTGCTCCGGGGGGGACTGAGGGAGGGGGCAGGGCTGCACACTCCGGTGGATCAAAGCAAGTTCGATATAATGTGGTTTCACCTATAACGCAGTAAGATTTATTGGCTCCCGAGGACAGCGTTATATCGAGGTAGAGGTGTATATTGATTTCAATCAAATTACATCCAATGAAGTGGGCATTCACCCACGAAAGCTTATGCTCCAATACATCTGTTAGTCTTAAAGGTGCCACAGGACTCTGTTGCTTTTTACAGATCCAGAATAACACGGCTACCCCTCTGATACAATCAAATTACTGCAGATTTTAACTGGTGTAACCCTGATCAGAATGCATTCTATCATCATTAAATTACTTGGTTCTGTACATATAATATAAATTGTAATTATAAATAACTCTAGAATCATATTGCTTACTCCAGTGTTCATCATTAGCAAATAGCTTTAGATTTGCCATGTTTCTTTTATGGAATCAAATTTACTTTAGTGAAATATTTCTGTAGATTTCTTAATGACCTTTCTATTTCTCAGTGGATACTTTATTCAAAACCTTTTATATGAATTTATGCAAAATAAATTGCTCTCCAACTAGAAAAAGAAAATTGGGCATGATTTTTCGGAAAGATAATTTTTAAAAATGGTTATTTAGAATTGTTATTTACTTAAATAGGGTAATAAAATATCCACAACCAATTTCCACAGTACAAAGCTGCCAAAACTAGTATATAATACAGGTTACCAATGAACCACAATTTCTATAACAAGGCTTGACAAAAAATGCCAATTCCTCGATTGTTTTGTAAAGAGAAATGATCTACATACAGTTGGTAGAAAAATCAGTCCTGATCCTGCAGCTTGCTTCTGTGGCTAAACTTCAGAGTACATACATGCAGGCAAAACGACCGCTCACACTGTGTACATTGCAGGGCCACAGTCTGACAATAGATCTCCAATATTAAGGATTTAAAAAAAAATAAACTATAGAAATAAACGGATACTTATACATAGGGCTCGGTCCTGCTCGCAATGAAATTAATGGGAGTTTTGACAGACTTCAGTGGAAGTAGGACCAGGCCCACAAATAAATTAATTATATTAAATATTAAAAGGTATCATGAGATTGAATTTGTGTTAAACGTATAATTCAGATGAGAGTTGATTTAGGAGGCTGTGGTTAGAGTTTTTGTTACGATACCATGTGCTAGGTCGATTAAAGCTATCTACCCTTTTATACCACACTGGTCCCTGTGGTAACCTGGATACTTCACAAATTCTAAAGAGTAGCATTAGCTTCTGATATGTACTGGCTCATGTTCTGCACCCACTCACTCCTCACCCCCCAACGACTTAAGGTTCCTCAGGTGTAAATCAGCACAGAACTTAGCTTACTGCATTTAATCAGGTGTTACAATTCCATGCAGCAGAGGATGGAGGTGTGCCCTTTCAATTTTGCCTGTGGCTCTGAAGTGCAACATAGAGGAGATCAGCCACTCATTCTTTTCCAATAGTCATTCCTTGTTAGTTGAACATGAAGGACTATTACTTGATATGTCATCAAAGATATCAGTTAGCAATATTCTTGCTCTAAGCCACTACAACTGGCAGTGGGATGGGGTCCACGGAGGATGGTCTCCACAGAGTTGTCCAGCAAAATGCACTCAGGAATGTGGACCTCAGTGGCCCCTATATTCCTTTCTTTCTAGAGGGCACTACCATGTTTTTTTTTAAGCACAGCATGCCCTTTCTCCTTCGCCTCTCTCAGTTAGCCAGTAGAGTTTGGCGGGGCGGGGGTGGGGGGGTGGAGGGGGGAGATACAGAGGGACCACCGGACCGTGACTCTATCCTTGCCCCATATATCCACTCCTTTGCTTTTTTTTTTTTTTTTTTTTTGGAACCTATACAGGACTGGAAACAATCTACTGCTAAACTGTAACTATATGGCTCCTCATCTTCTGAGCCCCAAATGGAAGTGACCTGTAGAAAGGGTGGTGGGGAGGGGGGCGATGGGATATGACAGTGGACTGTCTGGCTTTGCCCATAGAATTAAAATCCACTTCTACGGAGCAATTTGGTTTCAGGAATATTTCCAATGATGACTCGTTACCTTTCCCTCCCAAACCCCGCACCCACTTTAGAAAAAAAGTTATATGCATGTCAACCTAAATAATATTCCTGCATTTAGGGAAGAAATGTGTCAACACATTAGCTTAAGGAGATCCTTGTTAATTCCCATCATGAGACTTCTGAAAGAGAAACCTAACCTGTTGCAAAATGGTTCCAAACAGCATGAGTTTGCAGTGTAATCTTTTCCCATTGGCATATTTAAGCTCAGACTGTCGGTTTGTTTTTTCAAAACAGTATTGAGAAATCATGTAATCAGAGTGCACAGTCATGGTTCATAGCACACACTGCCTCCTGGGCACAGGGAAAGCTTCCACTTGCTCACAAAAAATGGCCAGTGAAAGGAGAGGGCAGTTTCCCCTCACTCCTTGTGGGGAGGCAAGTACCATCTAGTCAAGCCTAGAGCAGTACTTTCTTTGGTATTTATATGGCCCCTGGTATTGTGGTATCTGAGAACCTCAAAATCTTAAATGTATTTATCTATACAACACCCCTGTGAGATACTATTTGCCTATTATCCCCATTGTACAGATGGGGACGTGAGGCCTCAAGAGACTTAGTGACTTGCCAAAGATCACACGGGAAGTCTTGTGGTGGAGCTGGGAATTGAACCCAAGTCCCGTAAGTCATATTCCCTTCACATTTGCACTCTGGGGAGCACTCCCCCACACCCCCCGCAACAAATGTCTGGGTGTTCATTCATTGCCAGGCACAGATGGGCCTAGAATGCTTTTCCCCTAAATACTAAATCAATTATTTGTAAACACACTTTTTAAAAAAAAGTTCTAATTAATTAATTTTCATTGTATTACATCATCATCATGTTGCTGCAAGATTCTAAAGTCTCAGTGACTAACCTAAGGATCAACTAGGGGATAAAATGGAAGAAATGAGGCTAAATTAATTCTGAACTACATTTTAAAAAAAAACACTCATTTCCATTAATTTGATATCCACCTACATATTACATGGGTACTTTCTAGAGTTAGGCAGCCACACAGCTTTGCAGAAGCATTTGATCCTTAGCTATTCTAGACCCAAGTGGAGGTTCCCAATCATGCCAAGGTGCACAACAGTTGTGAGGTGGACCATTGTCCACTAGGAAACAGCATGAGACCACCAGAACCATTTTCATTTGTAATTTCTACCTTCTGAAAAGGTTGCTTAACTCAACTTTAGTTCAAACGCATAAGTTATTCCCCACCCTAGATGGAACAGCTCACTTTTCATCGCCGCCTTTGATCTGGAATCAACAAGGTGACTAGACAGCAACATATGTTTTTACACATACTGAATATCTGCTATGGTAAATGAACCAAGGGAAAACAACAGCACTCAAGAACATTAGAGTGACTTGGGAAAATACCCAGATGATTTTGTTTGATTAAAGAAATATTTTGGAAGCTTTTGACAGATATATGGAAGTCATTTATCTGTAATTGGAAGGTCTTCAAGAGGTGCAGTCCCTATCTGTATTACCCTGTTGGGGTCCATGGGATCTGTATGTATGGCGCCCTGGAATCATGTGAGAGTCTCACTGGCCTCTTCCGCAAAGCAACAACAACCGACTCTCCCAGTGTATACAGAGGAGGAAGACACTGAGCCAGATCCACCATTACCGGCGGTACTGACAGGTGTATCATCGTCCTCATCCGATGGAGCAATCACCCGATCCCTGCGTGATGACCACAGGCAACACAAAGAACTTTTGCAGAGGGTGGTATCTGAACTTCAGATCCCACTTCAAGAAGTTTATGACACACAGCACAAGCTCTTTGATACCCTACAGCCAACTGAACCCAATTGGGTAGCTCTCCCAGTAAATGAGGCAATCATGGAACCAGCCAGAGTGGTATGACACACACTTGTATCATGCACCTCTACTCCCAGAAGAGCTGAGAGACAATACTTTCTCCCTTCAAAAGTGGCAGAATTTTCTATGAGCACTTGATTGGGTCCTCAGCTATCAGCACTTCCTCATCACTCCAACCTGAGCTCCAGGGAGAGCGTTGAGCAGGGCGTTACCTCTCCACTTGCTGGATGCCAAGTAGGACTTCTCCATATTCTGATATAGGCTATTATAGGAACAAATTCTGTGTGTCTATAGTACAACACATAAAAACTATAACTCTTTACCAAGAGCTATGTGAAATTACATATATTCTTTGAAATATTTAAAAATTTGTATATTTCTTATGCCAGCATTAGAAGAGGTGAAACTCCTATGAAGCTAAACCATGATAAAAATGGTGCAATAGAGTGATCAAGCAGTCCACGTTCTCCTGTTACATGATTCTCCCAATTACATGGAGAGGCAGAATGGAGATTATTCTTTCCATCTGGGTTGCTGAACCTGCAATTCTATTTTACAACAATGAGAGCTCCATCCCACACTTTTCTTGTGTGAACTCCAAAAGTCATACAGAAATAAAGGAAGTAAGTTTCCATGGATTGGGCTAGAGAGCTTTAAAGGACTGGCTATCTATGAAAGATCTGAACAACAGCACTGCAAAAACCACAGTAAAATACTTCAAGTGACTTGCCATCTGTGCCAAAAGTCTGACAACAATATTGTTTTCATCTTCTTAAATCATGCCCAGTTTAGTTTAGGAGGGAGATGAGGGAACAGGACCAGCCTTTAGCCAAAATGCGACAACAGACTCTGCAGTTCTGTAAGTTATCCCCTATTGCATTATGAAATGCTTCAGACATGGGGACCTGTTTCATTACTGGTCTGTTAACAGCTCCACAGCTCTGAGTTTGGCTGCATTCACTTCGTTTTGCATCAAGCTGGCCTATCGCCGTCATTTGTGAAATGCTGCTACAGTTTGTAACCTAAAACACAGGAAAAAAAAAGGTACACAGCAGCTGTTCATATTTTCAAGGAAGTCTGTTTTAATGATGTCATGGAAAAAGGCTGGAATCTAGTAAAACGTTTCAGACAGGCAGGCCATTCAAGCCCCTTAAACAATATGCGTACACATGTTGCGCCATGTACATTACATTACGGTATAAAAAGGCAAAGACTGGAGAGTATTAAAATATTATTGAGGACAGGCAATTAGGGTCTTTTCATAAATTTACTTTAATAAACTCAGTTTACTACTGGAACTACCCAATAAAGCAACATACAAAAGCTACAGTACTAGCTGCATATCAAGCAAGCCCATTTTGATCCATCAAACAGTTGAAAACTATTTTAAAGCCACTGGCTAGCTGGGACTATAAGGGAATTCAGAACATCTCCCAAAAAAGATTCTGTACACAGAAGTAAAAGTAAAAAATTAAACACAAAGCATCCACTTGTACATTCTTTAAGAGGTAAGAAGGGTGGTGGCTCAAATACTGCATTTACATATATATCAGTGCAGCTCTCACTGCAGTTAACGGGAGCCCCACATGTGCATCCAATTTGACCCATTCTTGGCAATCAGACTTTCTGCAACCACATGTGCTCGGCTATTCCATCTCTTGCAACGGCCTGTTTGTACACTACTTTCTGAGCTCAAGCAGTGTACATGGCATCGCACAGGGCTTGCTCACCCCCTACTCATCTTCTAATAGAGGAGCATTAAAGAGGAGAGGATCTGCAGTGGGATGTGAAGTTGTCAGAGGCAAACGGGAGATACTGCACATGTTCTACAGTCATTTGGGAGCCTACAGTAGTATTTATTTTGCCCTTATAATGGTCCTTACAGATTTTCTTCTGCTGGGGATCCAAAGATGTTTACATGACACTAATGTGGTGTGAGGCAGGATAACTGGACATTTCTGATAAGATGAGATCTTCTGTTTCTAAATTTACTGAGAGAATTTAAACATTCAAGCTGACTCTCTTGCATATTCAGCAGCTGGATAAGTAAAACAAGGCTGGCCCTGTTTAATGCTTGTAGCCACAACATAAATACATAGACCTAAAAGAACCACATTCTGCTATGTATGGGCTCAAGATACATAGGATACATATCTTGGAATACACTCAGTAGCTGGAATATAAAATGAATTAAACTGTGATATAAATTAGGGACGAGGTCAAACATAAATCCTTATCCGACATCCTTAAATTTTTTGTTGTTGTTGGGGAAGGAAGGTCAAGAACCGAAACCTGGAACCAGATCACAATTCTTGACTGGCCCAAATTTCTTAACAGGCTGAGCCAAAACCTCAAATCCAAACTCCCTTTCAACTTTGGGGGATTCAAAACACAGATAAAAATTCTGGAACACAGACCCCTCTCTAGTGAAAAAAAAAAAAAACCTGCACAAAGACACACAAAAACCAGGCAAGTGTTCTAAATGACTTGTTGGGATTCTTCCAACCCCAGTTATGATACTCGGAAAGTAAGTTTGAGCTAGCGGCTGTAGAGCATCTCTTCACAGTGCTATGTTGTCTGCAACTGCAATCAGCAGCCACAGTTTATACAGACACCTACCGGACTATTGAGGGGTTACTCATACGTCTAAGTGTTTGCAAAACTGAATCCCAAATGAGGAAAGTCTTCACAGATGGCAAAAATTTTGATACTCCTGGTTATGATTTACGCTTTTGTAATACAGACTAGCTTAGAAATGGCCAGATATAATAGTGTAAATCTGGAATAACTTCATTGACTTCAAAGGAATTAACTAAATTTACACCAGTATACGTGAGATTGAGATTGGCCCTATGATTTATAGCAAAGCACGTTTATACCTTATGTAATTTGTACAATACAATACATTTGTACAATCTTGAAAAGATGTTCAAGAACAGTAACTCAACAGAAATGTCTCAATAATGCTACCAAGCTGAGTAACGCAAGCCTGCTGAGTGACACTTTGCATTTATTTGGGTGGCAGTCTTCCTAATCTGTCTGTTAATGAATTGGCTTGTTACTTAACAATGCTTGCTGGGTTCTTCCCTGTTCTCTTGTAGGACTTCACGTAGCTCATGCTATGTGCACTAAAACATTGCATAATCGAATACCCGATGAACCGTGTTCAAAAGAATTACATTACATCATGGCTCCTCCAAGCATTCGATATACAATCTGTGTGTTACAAATGTTTCAAAATACAGTTCAAGTTGTGGGTGGAGAGGATGAATGTGTAAATGTGGTGGGGGAATGGGTGGGCAAGACCAAACAGATATGGCCCTGCTCAGAGCTTCCTACTTATCCTTTAGTGAACTCTTACATCTAGTTCACCGTCACAGAGACTATAAATCTAATAAATATTAAGGGCCCAATTCTGCAAATCAAAGTGAACATAAGCCCAGCAGCAACAACCTTTGTAGGATGTCTCTTGCATAAGGGGAGCCCAGGTTTACTGAGCCAATATAAGAGCAGCTATACCGAAACCACATTTGCTACCAGTACAATGATTACGGCTGTTACATTCCTAGGCTCCAGCAGGGCATGGTTAGCCAGCATAACATAGAACTACCAGAGGACGGGACCAGCTCCCACCAGCTCTGAGATGATATAGGGCTTAAAGGCTAGTTAAAGAGAACTTTGCACCCACTGAGCTAAACTAGTTGCACACAAACTGGGTGTCAGGGTCTGGCCCCATAGATCTATACCAGGCAATCTGCAAGGGAAATATACAACTCTTCCCTAATTAATAAAATATGTATTTGAGTCTCACACTGCCATTGATCTACTGCTTATAATGACTTAGACCCTGATTATACAAATACTACTGATAGCTAAAAGTGAGCTGGAGCTACTATCACTTTGCTTGAGAAAATTTAATGGATCTCACTTTTACTTGACAGTCAGCTTGCTCTTTATGGTATCAATCCTGCTCCCGTACTCATGAGGATGGCAAAACTCCCATTGACCTCAATGGTGCAGGATCAGACCCCATTTCCCTTAAGTTCACAGATCTCGTAGGCTAGACTACATTGGTATGGGTATATCCAGTGGAGATTGCAGACTTATGTTGGTAGGGTGGCTCTTGCAATGCTTGTGGATGGAAAACGACCAAGGGAGAGGCCAAAGACTTGATACATAGACAAGATATCAATAGACCTCAGAGAGATCAAGCTACATAACAGCCTGGCATATAATCATGAGTTTTGGAAGAAGGCTATAAAAGTGGCAAGAAAGATGACAATACTTAGTAGCCCTGATCCTGCAATCAGCACCATGCAGGCAAACCCATGTGCCCATGTAGCATTTACTGTAGGACTGGGACCAGTAATACCACTTTGTAATATCCTAAGCAGTTGCTTTCCTTTGTTAATATTTATACACTTCAAATATTTGTAGACTGTTAACATGGTTGTTCTTTGAGTAAACAAACTCTGAAAAAAATTAACTAATACAAAAACTACATAAAAATAAATGTTTTTTTAGATTAAAAACAGAGCTGTAAATTTGAGGAAGTTTCCTCCTAAGTATTTCATGATAAGTCAAATTTCAAAAAAATCTACTATTTGTGCTCTGTGAATTTCAGAGACAACACCATATTGCTTATTGTCAGGTGACCACTCCCTTTCTCTCCCTCATTTTTTTACTCATTCTGTGCACATAGGTGTCAGATGGGTCCCTTCATACATTACATTTGGCAACAACAATGATGCTAGTACACTAACAGAGAGAAAGACGGGAACGAGTAATATATAGCCAAGTTGCTTGTCACATTACCAGAACCCAGCAAAACCCAGTGGGACTCATTCTCCAGTGTCTGCATCTTATGTAGTCATTTACACCTGCGCAAAATGTAAAATGCTACCAAATCAGAACTCTCCACCCAAATTGGTAATAACATTTCTCACCCACTTGGTGCAGATGTAAATGAATATATAAAGAAGAAAGTAGTAGAGAACCAGCCCCAACCTTTGCTATCAGTTTTGTGGCATCCAGGACTGATTATAAGTAGAAAACTTTTCAAATGAGTTTGGGTTCTTAAGCTGTAGATTCAAAATCAACAGCATTTTAATTTGTTTTATAGTTTATGTCAAAAGGAAATATTTCAAAACTTTGCCTTTGGAAGATGAGAAACTTTGGGGGGCAGGGGGAAGTTTTCCTAGCAGAGATGTGAAGATAATGGAGTTTGGAAAACAGAAGAGAAAATAAATTACTATTTTAATGATCTCAAAAATGTGTCAAGTTGAAAAGTACCCTCTTAAAAACAATGCTGTCCGTACACAACATAAGATTCTCAAGGCAGGAATTGCCCTATGTCTTCGAATAGTATTGCATCGACATTTAAACAACAACATGCCTATTTTTATAAGAGAATGTTACAGTTTTATTTTAAACTTAATAGACATCCAATTTTTCCTTTTCAAAACCTGGGCCTAGGTAACAAAGCATCAGGGTCCTATAAACTTTCTAACACCAAACGCAAATTAAGCAGTGAAATTGCTCTAGGAAAAGTTCCAAGAATGTAAGAGTCTCAACATAATTTCTATATCTTAGGCTTTGACTTTTCGTCACACTCAAACAACATAAAATATCATACTGTCAAGAATTATTACTTCACTATGGAAGATTTTCCGTTATTTCCCTAGTTGCAAGAAATTCCTGGCTCTTGGCATGTAGCTCTCAAATTAGATAATAGAGGTTCCGTTGATAGAGTAGCTCAGAAACTGCTGATTTGCCTGAGATGCTAGACCCTAGGGTTCATATCTCATAAGCCATCGCAGCATATATTGTAAACTATTGTGAAATTTGTCACTTCACGGGCTGTTTGCTATGGAAGAGTGTACGCTAGTAATCAGTATTGTGCCTGTCTGCATAGAAAAATGTCAGTATAATAGCTGGTGTAAAACAACGACACTCCGTTTTATTTTCTGTGCCAGCTGTCATCTCAGGAGTTTATAACAGCAACTCCAGTGAGTACAAGACCTACACACCGAAAAGCTCAGAATCCTCCCTCCTTTGCACAACTCAGGGTTTTAACTGTTTAAACAAAGTACTGCTGGTTTTTCCAGTACAGAGCTACTGCTTGTTTATCTCATGCGAAAGATCAGAGAATGACAACCTAGTTCTGTACAAATGCTATTATTCAGCAATACCCCCAAAGGGAAGGAGGAATGTTTCCTGAATACAAATTGTAGATCCACCAATTCTTGTCTGAAAATCTAAAATGGGCAACGATAGCCAGATTAAGTCAAGCCTGGTGCTACTGGTACTCTCTGTGCTAACTGCAGAGCCACAGTACTGATATTTACACTTTGACAATTTAAAAGTGTAACTTCTCAGTTGGTTCCTATTATTATATCTGAACGCAACATCTTACCTTTCATGTTTTGGGTGGCAGCCCGCATATACGAACAGAAACCACCTTTCCCCATGGTAGATCACTCAAAATACATTTTCATTCCATTACAAAGCGGCATATTTTCAATTATTCTTATTTAGTTTTTCTTACTACAGCTCATAAACTGCCATTCTTCTTCTGTGTCTGCTTCATGCTGGTGCTTAATAATAATAGTTATGTCCTTAATATAAATGAAATGACTGATTCAATTAAATGCATATAAGTCCTTACCTGCAGAATTCCCAATGTTCAAGAAATCTTCTTGTCACTTCTGTGCTTTAAACAAAACAAGAACATTCCCTGCTGGGTGACCTACAATAGAGCAGAAAGATATATCAAGACAACATAATATGGTACATTTAACATGAGCATCAAATTACACTTTAATGAGAAAATTAACAGTTAAACATTTAGCTATTATCTTGCTGTAGCATGCCTTTTATGGATACTTGTGCCAAACAGTAAACGTTTGGCAGGAATCAAACAACATGAAATGCACATATTAATAAGAGGTGCCTTTCCCCTCTTTCAACATATACGCTCAGACACAGAGATGTTTTGATTACCCTTCATTCTCTACTTGTACGGCTCATGTTGAAGTTATATAAATTAAATAATTAAACTCATGCTGACACTAAACCATAGTATTTTTACAACTAAACAACACAATCAATAAAACTAGTCACTTGAGTAAGAACTGTAAGATTGAGACCAAAAGCATTCTAAGTTGCTATCAACTTCTGAGTCTTGCAGGAAAAATAAAAAAATCCTTCTTACTTTAAACTTTTATCTGATTTACATTTTACTGAACACTGAAACCTAAATATTAGGGTGACTGAAGCCTAAATATTATTTCACAATCTGAAACACAGCAAAACAAAGTAATATTATTGTATTAATGCACAAAAGCCAATAATCACACTGCAATCAACAGACTTCAATTCAACAAATTCAAGTACCAGGTAGTGATTTAACTATGTAATCCCCTATTAAGAATGGAAGCTGTGAGTTTAATCCTTCACTTGTCATGCTGGGCATGTTCCTAGGTGTTTCAGCCAGTTTCCTTGACTGCTATTTAAAATATATATTCAGTGCTGCTTTTGTATACAATAAATTTCCAGAGATTTTCAATGATAATTTACCATTACTTAATGGACATTTTAGCTGACTTGACTACTACAGAGTCATAAGAGACTTGATTGAGACTCTTACATTGTGATGATGGTTTTGTTCTAGTGCTGCTCTTAACAGACAAGTGGGATCACCCATTCTGGTCCATTTTTTTCCAAACACAAGAAAGTAACACACACAATACTTAGGGCCAAATGATACCTGCTCTGGAGTGGTGGGAGATAAACCCGAGAGCCCAATTCCACACCTAATAAACTCATATTAGATGCATCTATAATGAGGCCTCTCACACCATCTGAGAGCCCAGTTCTTCCACCCTATTAGTGTTGAGTAGAAGTTTAGAGCTTGATCCTGTAAACACTTCTTCATGTGCCCACTTTAGCCATGTAAGTAGTCCCATTGAAGAAGTCATGTGAGAGTGTTTGCAGAATAAAGGCCTTAGTCTGCAAGTAGTCCCCTGAAGACTCATTAGATAATTAAACAGTAAGCTAGTAACAATTTTAATGATAGTGGGGCTACTGGCCCACTGTAATACAGTTGAAATCAGTGAGGTATTTATGGGAGTAAGTGTCTATTCAAGGGAGAGAGTGGAACAACTGGGCCCAGAGTATGGGGTCTCGAAGAGGGCAGGAGTTGCTTGAAGCACAACATATTTACTTCCTATTTGGGAGGGGGTTGGAGGAGGGATGGGGTAATCAAAGTGGCTCTGAACAATAAGATACAAAACCAAATGAATTAAAAAATGTAGATCCAAAATTAAAAGTTTCAGTTATAACAAAATATGGCAGCACACAATCTATTTGGGGTTCAAAGTGAGTGATGACCTAACATTGCCCCATGAGTCAGGAAGAAGTGTAGATGTAACTGCAATATAAATGTCAAAGAAAAGAGTCATCGATCTAAGATGAAACTTCTTTCCTGCAGTATGGTTGTATGTTAGTGAAGCCCAATTTTAATGGCTTAACTCAGTGCAGAGCCGCAATCACAATGGAAAGCCAAAGTTAACAGGGTACCATTTCTTTTCTCCAAGACCCACAATTTTTGTTGGCCTGTTGAGTGTCTAGTAGTGGCATGACTAAAATCTGTGATGAAAGTGTTCCTCTTTGCAGATAGAGGGTTGCTAAACACCTAAAACAAATTCAAATCTTATTCAAGAAAGTAACATTTACAATACAGTAACATAAGAACAAAGCCGTCAATATTGATTTCTGAAGATGAATCTTTACAACGGGGGTGGGCAAACTTTGTGGCCCAAGGGCTACATCTGGGTATGGAAATTGTATAATGGGCCATGAATGCTCACAAAATTGGGGGTTGGCCTCTGGGGTGGGGCCAGAACTGAGGAGTTCAGGGTAGAGGAGGCGGCTCTGGGCTGGGGTAGGGGGTTGGAGTGCAGGTGAGAGGATGCTCTAGCTGGGGGTGCAGGCTCTGGGATGCAGGAGGAGGCTGGGACCGAGGGGTTCGGAGGGCAGGATGGGGATCAGGGCTGGGGCAGGGGGTTGGGGTGCGGGAAGGGGTGAGGGGTGCAGACTCTGGGCGGCGCTTACCTCAAGCAGCTACCAGAAGCAGCAGCATGTCCCTCCTCCGGCTCCTACGTGGAGGTGCGGCCTGGTGGCACTGTGTGCTGCCCCATCCGCAGGCGCGACCCCTGCAGCTCCCATTGGCCATGGTTGCCAGCCAATGGGAGCTGTGGGAGCCACGCAGAGCCACAGCACACGCGGAGCAGGACAAGCCCCCGACTCCACTCCCCGGCTGGAGCACCGGAGCAGGGTAAGCCCCGGACCCCGCTCCCCGGCAGGAGCTGGAGGGCCTGATTAAAACATCTGAAGGGCTGGATGCGGCCCCCGGGCCGTAGTTTGCCCACCCCGGCTTTACAAAATAGTTGTATAGTACATTAAGGCCAGGTCTACCCTAGACACTTTTGCCACTATAGTACTGTCAGTTAGCAGGGTGATTTTTTTACATTTCTATACAGGTAAAAGCCCTATTGTAGACACATTTATACAGACCAAAAAAGGTACTTTTGGCAGTATAGCTTATTTTGCTCAGGGAACTGATATAAACTACACTGGCAATAGCACTTTTTTGCAAGATTAATCTATACTAGGAAGGTTCACCAGGTTAGCTATACCAACAAATCTTTTCTAGTGTAGATCTGGCTTACGTCCACTAAACAATTAATGTATTTTCTCTTTTCCTTCCCACTTCCTTCATTTTCATAAGTCAATAGTGCTGTACACCCTATTTAATTCCCAGCCCTGCCGTTCATGAGACAAATTAATTAGGCTGTTAAAACACCAGTTATATCCTGGCATTACAATTCAGGTTAGCACCTTCAGCAACCAAGTTCTGACTATAATTATGCTGGCATTTGCTCCTGGAAAGTATGGGAAATAATTACTACAAAGCTCCAGTCAAGCTGAAGGCAGAAATAACTTCTCAGATCAAGATCAATTTGATGGAATTAAGCAGGATCCCACCTCCAGTCAGTTATCTTTATCCTCATCACTAGATGACCTCAGAAGAAATAGGAATAAAAAGATAAAAAGACTTAAACAAGGCAACAAAAGGTAATTATTCACCCCTAACATGCTTTAAGGAGAAATACGCACTCCTATAAATCTGGATTTATAATTATTTGCTGGGTAAGATGTGGTAGATTAATACAAATATTTATAGGTGTCCACTACAAAAAGTATACAACTTTGAGAAATCACATTACTATGCCCACAACAATTAGCTACCCTAGGGTGGACTGAAAACAGGTTTTAAGGAAAAAAATAGTGATATCTATATTTAATAAAGCACAATCCTAGAATGTTGGTATATAACAAAACAATTATCTACCTTTCCTTCAGGAAGATATTTGGCTTCATTTTCAGTGAGATAATACCATGGCAGATTGTTATACTGTAATATTTTAAAAATAGTAGGAGACCTCTCAAGACCATGATGTGTCTGTTTTCCAACTAGCCTTTTGCTTTTGACTTAACTTATTGGGCTAAATTTTGGAGGGAGACAAACCTCCCTGTACACATGCACCAGCTATTTTGCATGCACAATCATTCATACTCACAAGAGACATTACTTTGACACACAAACGCTATACTGAGAAGTCATGAATGACTGTGCATACAAAATTGTGAGAAGAAATATTTGGGTGATGAGCCCTGATGCTGAAGATGTTAATTTTTAACATCTAAATTTAAACAGAGTACAGGTCAATTTTTATATTTGTGGCTTTTTTAATCTTAAGAACAAAGAAAAATTAAAATGGTAAACACTGTCATTTTTTAAAAAAAGGAGGCCTCATCATGGGGCATACAGTGGTGAAAATAGGTTCATTCTATTTCATTTAGCACTGGGGAAAGACATAAGGTTGGCAGCCCCGCAGACTACAGTCCTATATTTTTTTCCAAGGACAAGTTCAACAGAGGCAGTGGCAGAAACACTGCCCCACGTGTGTACCTCAACACTGCTCACATCTGGGGGTGAGGAACCCGTTCTTTCCCCGTGCCTTTTTAATTCTCAGCGTCACCGCAGAGCCTGCTAATAATGGTGAAAATCACAGTACGATGTTCAGTATGTGCTTCTTGAAATGCGGACCCTATCTAAAATGAACTGAAACAACGTAATCAAATTACATAACAATGTCACATTTTTCAAGCTTGCATTCAAGCATTCAAAATGGCAGCTAGAAGTACACCCACTACCATTTTTAAATGACATTCCTACAACTCTGAGGTATAAAATCCTGAATTGACCACAATAGAATAGAATATTTTGCCGACTCAGTGGCTCAAGAGTTAGTAATGGGATTCAGAGACTTTCTAATCTATGTCACCACTTGAAATCCAAGCCAGGTTCATAGTGACTTACAGGCATAATCATTTAATGGCTATTTGTTGATATATGTGAAATGAGTTGGTGGTTTCAGTTCAGTTCTTAGTGGAGAGTATCCACATCACAAAACCGACTATCCCAAATGACACTATCTTGTTGGCAAGGAGGGCCAGGATTACATGGGAATTCAGAATTAAACTATTTGCTGAGTCTCATTTCCAGAGCTGGTACTTCCTGGTCAGCATTCAGGTGCATTAACAGCTCAGTATGGGGAAGTTGGGAGAAAGGAGTTCAAATTCTGATTAGTTTTCTCACTTTCAAACACTTTCTTTTGACAGTAAACTCCTACATTAAACATGTTCCTGCTCAGAATACTGTAAAGGTGCAGATAAAAGGAAACTAGGCCTAAAAAAAGGTGATAGTGTCAACAAATTGAAACTGTTAGCACCAAGCTTTACTTGCTTGAGTTAAATATATATAATGGGGGAATAAATTGTGACTATTCACAAACATTTTTAAATGCTTTGCCCATGCTCAGGTCTCTACTGTGTTTGCTTCTGCTAATATTCATGTCATTGACTTTTACTAACATAAATGTTCAAGGGAGGCAAATTTCAAAGCTGCTTATCCAAGAATATGTACAAAAATATTTTTTAAAATTCATATTGGAAGTTGTGCACTCAGCAAACCAAAAAGAATAAATCATATGACTTCAGACCATTCACTACCAAACAATACATCTTTAAGAGAGACATCAAATACTCACCTACAATGACTTGAATAACAAATTTGAGAACACTGCAATCTGATTAAGGCTATTCTGCAGCCAGCCAAAGAAGCTAACCTCAGACAAACTGTGAATTATTCACTTGGAGCCAGTCTCTCTGCTCGTTTGTTAAAATAATTGTTGTCATAATGCTATGTTTACTAGACGGCACTACAGTTTTAATGTGGGTCAAATCTGCATGTAAACAAGTGAAATTTTGATACTTGATAATTATTTGTATTTAGTAGCAGTTACAGGCCCCAACTTCAGAGACTGGGGTCCCACTGTGCTAGGTACTTGTACATGCACATAATAAGAGACAGGCCCTAACCCGAAAAACTTACACTCTAAATAGACAATGCAAACAAAGGATGGGAGAATGGAAGTAGTACAATACCCCATTTTATTTTAGAAACGGAGAACTGAGACAGAGGGACATTAAGTGTCTTGCCTAAGGTCACTCACACAGGAAATCTGTATACCCCAGAATTGAACCCAGTTCTTCTAAGTCACTATGTAGTGCCTCAACAACATTGAAACTATCATTTCAGCCAAGTAGGGATGCTCTAGGAGCTACCTGTTCTGAAAGGATACAACATTGTGCCACTAAGTTAGCCAGTCAGAAGCTCTATCGATCCCTCATTCACATTCAGAATACACGTGCAGATCTGAGGTAAAGTTTGCTAGCTCCGTATGTTGTGGTTTGAGGATCCCTTTTATGACTTAGCACCCGAGTAAGAGCTAAGAGCCTTGCTTCCTTTACAGTGTCATATATATATCAAAATCTTCATAAAAGACACATTTAAGAACACATTTATTAATTCTATTTGGAAACAGCAGGCTGGCCCCCTTTTTTTTTTTTTTGGCATGAACTACTAAACTTTAAATCTACAAAATCTTGGAGGAGACAAGTTTTCTAGTCGCCGATGCCAGTTCTCAACTATCCAGGGTTCTTTTTACTCAGCAACATCAGGAAAGTACAAGTGCCATTACATGCATCCTGTGACTACACCTCAATGATAATAAAGTTATAGTATTCACTATTACCTTTTGCCAAAATACACCATAAGATAACTACAGTTATTTCCTTTTCTAGGCATAGGGGAAATCAGGGCATCGCGGATAACGTTCTGTGATAACTGTTGGCTAAGGCTGCTTTTAACAATAGAAAGCCCTCTTCTAGTGTTTAAGGGAAAGTGTGGGAACGTACAGTATATTTATAAACACAGACAACAGATTGCACATTTTCCCACTAGCAGAAGTACTGTTCACAAATCAAAGGAGTTTCTCAGCCTGAAGTGTCAAATTTCCTTCTACGTGACATTGCCAGCCAAATATGGCCAAGTAGTTTTATTCTGTGTATGATGACTAAGAAGTAACATTTTCAAGTTCCCTAACTAAAGAAATATGTGAAGGGAGAACAAAGTTCTCCTGACCCTAGCTTGGCATGCTGACGGTACAGGAGTAAGTTCTAGCAGAAGAGCCAGGAGAGTTAGAAATCAGACTGGGAGCTGGTCTCCCTTTAAGCTTTCTATACTTCAATAAAAATAAAATGCAATTGTTTTGTTATCAAGAAAAGTTCATTCGCACAGATTCTGATCTCACACTGATTTTATCCCACTATAACCAAATCACTTCTACTGGGAGTTGCAGCGGTCCTCTTGTTGTTGTTTTTTGCTGTGAGCACAGAATCAGACCCCTACTCTAAATGCATAACTTTATATATATATATATATATATATATATGAGTTCTTTAATAAATAAATTAACAGTAATACTACTTAGCCCTTACACTGTGTTTTTCATCAGTAGATCTCAAAACACTTTACAAATGGTCATTACTATTAGCCCCATTTTACAGATTGGGAAACCAAGGCACAAAGAGATGAAGTGACTTGCCCCAGGTCACCCAGTAGACCAGCTTCAGAGCCAGGAATAGAACCCATATCTCCTGAGTCTCAGTCCAGTGCTCAACAAACCCTTCTCCTCCCCCCTGACCCCAGGTGTGAAACTAACCAATACAAATTAAAGGGGTAGGAATTTCTACATACTAGCTTGATGTTTTAAATTATGACTAAAACAGAAGGACATCTATTTCTCCACTCGGTACGACCGTACATTTTTGCAGAAGGGATGAGTTTTTGTCCATTGTGCTTATACGTTATGGATGAGTGAATCTAAGACGATGTTAAAAAAAAAAAAAGTGAACAGAGTTTGAGCATAGAAGTTTCTGGTTATCAGGGAATAACGTACAGATTATCAAGGGTGCAAAGTTTGGTTTAAGATCAGGTGGCATAAGGAATACATAATCTGCAATATCCCCGATTGGGGGTAAAAGGTTGATGGGTCAAAGTACAGGCATTGAGATATGAGGGTATGAAGTTCATAGAGCGCTATGTTCGGGTGTGGAGTATAATGAGTGGATATGATGATGAGGATGGATTGACCCTCATTTGGTGAGATTTAATGTTCAGGGAGTTTATGGTTCCAGTTCATATGATCCAATGGAAAAGGTCACTTGGTCCCTTTCTTGCAGTGGGAGAATGATGTCACTCTGGCTCACGCCTCCTGGTACTGTTGGTGGCCGGTGATGTGCTCAATGTAGATGTCCCTGAACCATCGGACGGTGTCTGAGACCATGAGGCGCCGCATGAGCCGTGCGTAGCGTCGACCGACCCCGCAGGTCCGCAGCACACGCTCGTTGCAGGGGTCCCAGGCGCCCAGAACTCCGACAATCAGGGTGTCCATCTGCACCTCGTAGCCCTTCGCTCTCAGGGTGTCAGCCAGGGGGGCATACTTTTCCAGATTATGAGCTCGGGCTTCACAAAATGCCAGGGTCCTGTTCTCAAAGGAGACCGTGACGTCGACGAGGATGATCTTTTTCTGGGCCTCGTTGGTGACGACCACGTCAGGTCGTAGCTGGCTGTCGGTACCAGGGATGGTGCAGTTCACGGAGATCTCCCTCAGGCGTGGTGCGATGGCTTTCACGAGGCGATTCTGGATGGCGTTGTAGCGCAGCTGCCAGGTTCTGGAGTGGGGTTTGCAGCTGCACAGGATGTGGGGCAGGATCTCGTTGGAGTAGCAGCACTTCCTGCAACGCTTGTCTCGGTTCCCGAAGCGGACAGCTCCGTTGACACTTTCCCTTAAACACTAGAAGAGGGCTTTCTATTGTTAAAAGCAGCCTTAGCCAACAGTTACCACAGAATGTTATCCGTGATGCCCTGATTTCCTCTGATTTTCACAGCATTCAAATAAATACTGGACTCTATTGCATCAAATAAACACTGGACTATATTATCAACTTCTTCTTCTAATAGAAACAACCTCCAAGACCCCAAATATTGGCTAACCACCTAAGCCAACCACTGGTGAGCAGCTACTGACACAAACGGTCCCATTCATTTCACCACAGTTGTGTGTATGAGAAACTGCTCACCAATGGCAGCAAGGGGTTCAGAACCCAGCCCGTAAATGAGTGTATGAAAATGAGTAAGTATGTGATGGACCTGAGCCTAGATTATGCACAGCTTTGATTTCTTTAATCAATTTTAACAAATGAATCAATCCCACATGGAATTAGAATCTTCCATTTTAGCTTATTAATTTAAGATTTTCCCCACAGATCTCAGGGCATCTGAGTAGTTACAAAACAAAGTGCCCTACCCCCTTACATTTCCTGGAAAGAATGATATATCAGAAACTCCAGGTGGAGTTTACTTACATTTTCCCCTGCTGTTGGTTTTCCCATGGAAGTGTGCAACAAAGCCCTAACTGTTCAGCAAGGATTCCACGAGGTGAATATCACACCAGGGCATGGTCTGAGCATTTTTGAAAATCGTTTGTGTGGTTTTTATAGATGAATATAAAATACATATTGGAAATTGGTACGTATAATAATCATTGCTTCATAGCAAAAGTCAACTACAATGACATAAGAAAACAAAAATGAAAAAGAAAAAATATCAATTTAAAAACAGCCTATATTGTTTAGACCATTAGAAGGAATACCATTTACCTTGGGAGACAGTTACTCTTCAATTATATTTACATAAACAGTAATACAACTCAACAGTGCAATAAGTTTTCCCCACATCTTTGTTTCAGATAGTTGACAAAGACTCTATTGTCAAACTTTGAAGAATGATCTGGGCTTCCAACAGTAGCGCCACCAGCTTTTCTGCCGCCCTAGGCGGCGGAAGGTCCCACCCCAAAATGCCACCTGCCACAGAGGCAGCGGAAGGTCCCGCTGCCGAAATACCGCCGCGGTCGCCGCCCCCCAAATTGTAGCGCCCTAGGCGACCACTTAGGTCACCTAATGGGTTGCGCCAGCCATGGTTGCCAAACCTGAACAAGTTTGACAGACAGCTCCAACAATGGTCTACAAGAACAAATTCTAGTTCTCTCGCTCCAAAGATTAAAAAAAAAAAAAAAAAAAAAAAACAGCTTTGTACAGTTATCACTAAGGCTACTCCAATTTGTAATTTGCACTCTATAATTTTGGTCACTTGAACATGGCATCCAATACATGGCATCTTATACTGCTACAGACCTCACTGTAAGACTTGTTATGCCTCATCCAATAGGCTTTGTATTACTTCTAACCCAGAGAGAGCTAGGCCAGGGCTAGTCAATTTTTATTCTGGTCAAGGTTCAAATTGCTTGGTCAAGGTACAGTCAAGGTCCAGAAACCAGAAAAAATACTAAAAATATATAACAATAATGATGATAAGTAAATAAAAAGATTTTGGGATCCGTTCAAAAGCATCTTGCAGTCCATATTTAGCCCAGTCTGCCTATTGACTACCCCTGAGCTAGGCTCACAAAAATGCTGTCAGGTATCACTTTCCGTCTCAAAAACATCCTGTTCCCAACCCCAGGGGACAGAGAAGTTGAGTATGCCAGGAAGAAGCTTTGCCAGTACCAAAAGCAACAACTCCAGGGCTCAGACAAAAAGTGGGAGGTGGAGAGAAGGCTGCTTTCTACTCATGTCCTGCTACAGAGCTTTTTTGTTGTTGTTGCTGTTACTTCAGCTTTTTAAACATAATGAAGCAATTGTGTGTTCTGAGCACACTATTTCAGAACTAAATGTTCAGGGACACTGATGAGTTCTCTTAAATCTGTAAGATTGCATTACAAAATATTTGGGTTCATGAAGTTTTATCCACCTCAGGAACAATAATATATACTGAAGAGTCTGGAAGCAACAGGACCTACCTTGATGAAGCAGTACTTGAAATTTCAGTTGCTATTTTAGGGGCCAAATCTAGAAATCTTTATTCAGGCAAAACTTTCATTTAAAACAGTAAAATGCAGATAGATTTCAGATTTTAGCATCAGATTATTCCCAGTTTTTCTTTGTGCATGTTTTTAGAATAAGAATGTATGAAGCTCCGTAATGCTTCATGTTTTATTCAGCAAGCAGGCTATGTTTAATTTAACCAGACAAAACAAATATTTCATCATTTTAATTGGAAAATCCCTCACTCAGACACCACTAGAAAAGGACTACCCAACCAGGGGGCTCACAGGCTGCAGGGAGCCCATAAATCTGTTACCGTGGGGGCCCTGGCATTGTATTCAAAGCCATTTTTAAGAGCCAGTATGCTAGGCTGTGTGGGGAGCCCCATAAAACTCTTTAATAGAAACAGTGCACCTCTACTGCGAGAAAAGTTTGAGAAGCCTCGTATGCCAGTAGAATATATAATACAGTTTGCTAACAATGTACAAAAAACAGCTCAAGAAAACAGAATTGTTAATAGCTCTAAAACAAGTCAAACCATTTGTGTTTTGCCATATTTGGTAAAAGACTTAAAATTTAAGCAGTCACAACACAAACAAATGACATATCTTGTCAATAGAAGAATTTCTTCCCCCCTTCCATTTCTCCCCCTAGAGCAGATGAGGCAACATAAGTATAACTCTCTCATCTCCTCTGATGCGCCTTTCACTTTTAAAGTATGTATTTTCAAAAGATCTCTTTCGAATACTAAAGAGGCAGTGCTACTGAAACTGCAACAGGCTGGCAGGCAGCAGCAGGTGTATGGAGCAGTGGCATATAAAGACACATCAGTAAGAGATAGTCTAGGATGAATTTCCCAGACTACATGCAAGAGAGACAAAAAAAATCTAATAGGGAAGCACTGACTATCCCTAGGTACTCAACTTCTCAACCCTCTCTTAATAAATTACTCTTGAAGGGAAAAAATCAAATATAATTAGCAATAAGGAAACCCAGACCAGACAATGGATTTGATTACATTTGCCATTCTCTTTTCCATTAATTTCTAATGTAAGCACCTTTTTCTCATAAGCAAAAGCTATCCAACTTTCTACTAACTATTATTATCTACAATGTAGTTAGGGTGACCAGAGGGACAGTCCCGATTTGTGTGTCTTTTTCTTGTATAGGCTCCTATTACCCCCACCCCTACCCCCGTCCCAATTTTTCACATTTGCTGTCTGGTCACCCTAAATGTAGTAGCATCTACAGTCTCATAGATCATTTCGAAACACGGGGGAAGACATAGTCCCTGGTTCCCAGTATAAATGGGGATGAAACCATTGACCCAACTGTTGATTCTCAGCTTTAATTTGCATGGTTATATAACAAGCAATAAACACAAAGTCAATATTTAGATGAATGACACCTTTTCAATTATAAGTTATGCCATTTTAGTACTATAGGTCATTTTTTATAACTGAAAATAATATTAAACCTGGAGCACTGGAAAGCATATTTTAAAGTCATTTCAGTATCTATTTACAGTAACTATACTTATCCCTACTTTAAAAGACAAGAAATAACATGGTCACTAGGGAATCACCTGGTTCAAAACAAGAAACAATATGAATCCACAAAAGAAGGAAGAAGTTATTACATTCACCTTTCCTTGTTGCTTGCTATATGTCAATCCCAATGCACCCTGTAGTTTTCCATCACACAGAAACAAAAACTGCCTTTTCACACAGAAACAAAAGTTGTATTTTTATACAATGGTTAATCACTTCTTTATGACTGAGTAGACCAGGGGTCGGCAACCTTTCAGAAGTAGTGTGCTGAGTCTTCATTTATTCCCTCTAATTTAAGGTTTCCCGTGCCAGTAATACATTTTAACGTTTTTAGAAGGTCTCTTTCTAGAAGTCTATAATATATAACTAAACTATTGTTGTATGTAAAGTAAATAAGGTTTTTAAAATGTTTAAGAAGCTTAATTTAAAATTAAATTAAAATGCAGAACCCCCCGGACTGGTGGCCAGGACCCGGGCAGTGTGAATGCCACTGAAAATCAGCTAGTGTGCCGCCTTCAGCACATGTGCCATAGGTTGCCTAACCCTGGAGTAGACAGTTTATATTTCTAGCAAAGGGAAAAGATTCTTCTAAACAGACCCTTTTCCCTCTGAAAGTCTGCAACTCCACAGCAAAAGTAACTAGTATCCACTACTGCTATAATTCACTGAAAAATCCTACATTAATCCCCACAGAGCCACATTACTCTAAGTCCCAAGTTAACTCTAGCCAGAACTGCAATTTACAAGTTATACTGAAACAATATGAGATTACCCTATTAACGTAGTATATACTGTACTATATTACATTCTAACTCACTAAAGGCCAAATTCTGATCCCACCAAAGTCTAAGGCAAAACATCTTCGACTTGAATGAGGGAAGGATTTCACCCTATAAATGGTTCTGCTTTCTAGGATTATGGGACTTATTGGATACTGTTCATCAAGAAATCGTGCTTGTTGTGGTACTGGAATTAGTAAAAAATCGTCACTATAACTTTATGGTGATGACTGAAAGATGATTGATCTACTGCCTGTAATTTCAGGGGCACAGAGTGAAACTCCCAGGGAGAGAGAACCATTAACATGCAAATGAAGAACACTTGCAATCTGACCAAGATGTAGGCAAGATCAAAGGAGCATTTGAATTTCCTGGTTTGGGGAAAGGAAATTAGTAAAATAATCCCAGGTGTCAAAAAGAAGGTGTACGATTATCAGTATTCAGTACAATGGTTACTGTATTGAGACAAGACAGAGATAAATTTGTTTCCTAAAACAGGACACCTGAACAAACGTTCTTTATCCTGACATGAAAACAAACTAAGAACTCCTGAGTTTACATGCTAACATACCCTACTTCAAAGACTCCCTTAAAACACATCAGGAGCAGGAAGTCTTGGTGGGGAGGGGAGGGAGTTAGGGTGGTTCTCTGACACCAAGCAGATTTTGTGCCAAGGTACACTGGATTCACAAGCTATGGTGCTGGAAGGACAAAAAGGCTATGAGATAATAACAAACAGTAAGCCAAAGATGTGAACATTATTTTTTTCTTTTATAATTTCTCATTTCTGTAAGAACGGTGCCTTATCTAGCTAAACTCTTATCTAGTGCAAGACAGGATAGATTTTATACCATTTTCCATTTGATTTCCTATGACACTCTCATACTCCTCACCAACTGTTTTAATTGTTTAGAGATATTTGGGTCTGATATCATTTTGGCGTACTTCCAGGAAGTCCCTTCTTGGAAAGAAGGAAAATGAACTCATGACCTCTGACAGAAGGGGGACTCAGTCAAAGGACCAAGGACTTGTCTTCATTGCGGAGTTAACTCAAGATCCATCCACACACAGAAACCCTTGTGGTAATTTTAACTCAAGTTGGCCAACCCATCACAGTGTACAGGCTAAAGCTTGAGGTAGCACAACGCATCAGCCGCAAACACAATCACTCTGTACAGGGTACGTGTTATTTTGCAGTGTTGCTGCTCTCACTCGAGCTTGGTTTACTTGAGATGATTTTGCTTGAGGGACGATAACTTAACTCTGCAACGAAAACCAAGCCAAAGGCAAAAACTGTCTGAGGTATTGCCAAAATGTTTGCTACCATCGTTAAGGTACATAAGGAAATTTGGTGACTGGCAGGAGCATAGAGGACTGAAGCTGACAAATACATAGACTTAGCAACAAGCTACCATGTAAAATTATTCATATCCCTATTGTGGCCAAGTTAACAATGCTGTGGGAACTGTAACTCCACATAAGCACTCACTGCTGTCATGTAGAATAGTGCATGCTTGCACAGATAATCAGATGTTAAATTACATCAACACTGCTAATCTTTGAAAACAGAATATTAATAAGATGAAGAGGTTTAAAACATTTGTATATTACAATTAGTGGGTCAAATTCAATGGTGACAAATAGAGGTGTACGTCCGACACTAGGAAAAGGCGTTCTTTAGCGGGTTTACAGATAATAGTGTAACTTAACCAATTTGGAATTCTGTATGGAATTAGCCCTCATCTAAGCAGCGTGCCCACTTATATCAGGGTTGAATTAGCTCTGGGAGCATTGCTCATCATGAGGTTTAAGTTGAGGGAGGAGGAAGGATGCCTATTTTATATTCTATGATCTTCTGTAAACTTCTACATCCCTCTCTTCCGCACCTACAAGTTGTACTTACGTTATACATTCAGGTACAGTAACTCCTCGCTTAACATTGTAGTTATGTTCCCGAAAAATGCGACTTTAAGCAAAATGATGTTAAGCGAATCCAATTTCCCCATAAGAATTAATGTAAATGGGGGGCTTAGGTTCCAGGAAAAAAAAATTCACCAGACAAAAAAGACTATATTATATATATGTATACACAGTATAAGTTTTAAACAAACAATTTAATACTGTACACAGCAATGAGGATTGTGAAGCTTGGTTGAGGTGGTGGAGTCAGAGGATGGAAGAGGTGGGATATTTCCCAGGAAATGCCTTACTGCTAAATGATGAACTAGAACTCAGCTGAGCCCTGGAGGATTAACCCATTGTTGTTAATGTAGCCTCACACTCTACAAGGCACCAGGAATGGATGGAAGGTAGACAGCATGGCAGACAGAGACAGAGGGAGGGATAGCTCAGTGGTTTGAGCATTGGCCTACTAAACCCAGGGTTGTGAGTTCAGTCCTTGAGGGGGCCATTTGGGGATTTTGTTGGGGATTGCTCCTGCTTTGAGCAGGGGGTTGGTCTTGATGACCTCCTAAAGTCCCTTCCAACCCTGATATTCTGTGTGTGAGAGAGAGAGAGAGATGTGCATTGGCCCTTTAAATACGCTGAACCACTCTAAGTACATTGCCTTTTTAAGTATATCAGGAAGTTGAGACAGCAGCTGCTGCCAGCATGCTACCTCCTTCGTGAGCCCTGTCGTGCCCCCCCCCCCCCCACCACTGCTCTCTGGAGATGAGGTAAGCGAGGGGCAGGAGCAGGGAGGGAGACACCCTGACATTAGCCTCCCTCTCTCCCCCCGTCTGCACAGAAAGCAGGAGTAGCTCCAAGGCAGAGGGCAGGAGCAGCACATGGTAGTGGGGAAAGGGACAGTTGAACTGCCGGCAACTGATAACCTGCTGGGCGGCTACTGCACAGGGAACTTAGGGGAGCGGGGAGCTGCTGGTCCACCCTGGTTCCAAGCCCCCACCAGCTAGCTGCAACAGGTTGCTCTTCCTGCAAGCAGTGGACAAAGCAGGCAGCTGCCAAACAACGTTATAAGGGAGCATTGCACAACTTTAAACGAGCATGTTCCCTAATTGATCAGCAACATGACAACAAAACAACGTTAACCGGGATGACTTTAAGTGAGGAGTTACTGTACAACTTTGCCACCTAATTTATGACCAGTCTGCAATCAATATACTATTTATCAGCACACCACTGTTTAATCACCACTGGATTTGGACTTTGGTATTGAGAACAGATCATACTGTGGGGGGTGGGGGGAACTTGGTTTCACTAATTAACATTCATAGCTGCTGCTTAACATCTGGATGAATGCCTGTTTTAAAAAAATATAGCCATATTATAGCCTCTAGTAATGCTGCATGTTGCTAATGTTTAATTTTTAGTCCCATAAAGTTACTTGGCATTGCTGAAACCAGGTCAAATGATTCACATGGTTAGAATCTTAAAACCTCTGGTTATAACCTGTTTAAGAAGGATTGCGTGGTTAAAAGAGGCTGGGGGTGGCGCTCTTCATTAAAAACACCTTTACCTGCTGGGGTTATCAGTAACTCTGAACCACAGAATCTTGTGTCTATGTATCTATGGAACAATGTACTAACTAACAAAGCTGAGGAGGCGGTACTGGTGGGGATCTGCAGAAGACCACCAAATCAAAACAGAGAACAGTTTGAATTACTTCTTACGCACCTACCTGTAATGTGTGAAAAAAATGTATCAATTTGAGAGGCTTCAATTTGGGTAATTACAAGTCATTTACCCTGACAGCTCTCCCAGACAAAATCATGGAAAAGCCAATAAGGGATTCAATTAATAAAGAAATTAAAGAATCAAAATATAATTAATGCCAGTCAACATGGTGGTATGGAAAATAGGTCTTGTCAAGCAAACCTGATGTCATTTTATTACGAGCTTACAAGTTTGGATGACAAAGATAACTGCATAGATGTAATGCACTTTTGTAAGGTGCTTGATTTAGTACTTCATGACATTCTGATTAAAAATAGCACTAGACAATATCAATAAAGCACACATTAAATGGATTAAGAACTGGCTAAGTGACAGATGTCAAGAAGTAGTTATCAGTGAGGAATTATTACCAAATGCTGGTGTTTCTCGTGGAGCTCCACAGAGTTCGATATCAGACTCAATGCTAATTAACATTTTCATTAATCCTCTGGAAGTAAATATAAAATCACCGCTGATAATATTTGTGAATGACACAAAGATTGGAGGAGTGGTAAGTAATGAGGAGAACAGGACAGTCATACAGAGCAATCCAGATTGAATGGGTCCAGCTTACCAAACTAACGATGCAGCCAAATGAAAAGTTAGACATTTAAGAGACAAGGCATTCAGCCATATATACAGAACTGGGGACTGTACCCTGGTAAGCAGTGACCCTGAAAAAGATGAAGGGGTCATAACAGACAAGCAACTCCATATGAGCTCCCAATGCAATGCTGTAACTAAAAGGGCTAACACAATTCTTGGGTAAATAAACTGAAGAGTAGGATTAAGGAGGTGATTAAGGAGACCTCTGTCTATGCCCATGGTGAGACTTATTTTAGAACTCTGCATTCAGTTCTGGTGTCCATGTTTTAAAAAATATGTTGAAAAAGTAGCAAGGGTGCAGAAAAGAAAAGTACCACAAAAAAAGATTTGAGGGCTGGAGAAAATACTTTACAGGGAGAGACTGAAAGAAGTCAATCTGTTTAGTTTAGCAAAAAGACAAATTAGAGTTGACTTGATTACACAATGTATGTACCTTCATATGGAGAAGACAGCAGGTATTAAAAGGTTCTTTAATTAGGTGAGATAAGAATAAGATCACTTGGCTGGAAGCTGAAGCCAGGAAAACGAGAGAAAAGGCACTTTTTTCTTTTTTCAACAGTGAGGGTGACAAACGACTGGAACAAACTACAAAGGCAAGTGGTTGATTCTCCACCTCTTAACGTCTTCAAAGACGGGTACCTTTCTGAAATACATGCTAAAGCTAAATACAAGTTATGCTTTAGCCAAACACAAGTTACTAGGCTCAATACTGGAGTAACTGGGTGATATTTAAAGGCCTAGGATATTCATGAGGTGAGACTATATCTCATTAGATCCCTTCTGCCCTGAAGTTCTACGAATCTATAAAAGATGATGTAAAAGAAACTGTTATAAGTTAAAGGCATTGGGATTCAGTGCTGATAGCAGCATATTCACCTTTATACAAAAATGTTAATAAAAAGTAAAAAGAGGTAGAGAAAAATAAAAGCAAACAATCGTTCACCTTCCCATGTTAAATTATCTCGAACTGTTGCGGACAGGTTGAATTGCTGTTTTCATCCTATCAGTAACAAAGTATAACATTATGTACAGTACAACATGAAACCGATAAAATTATCTTTCTTAAATAAGTTAGCACTGGTACTGATCGCCTGATATAAAGCCAGAGAACAACAACAACAGGCAAACAAACAAACCTTGAGACACTAAAAAATTTATTAAAGAAAAACTAAAATAAGTGCAATTGTTCTTAGGCAAGACATAGTGTAATCATACGTTAAACAAGTGCCGTATGTCCCAAGTAAATTGGATCACTTTTGCAAGTGATTTAACTGTGGAAGTAAAGTTAACTTATCTCCTGATGTACTCAATGGTTGGGAATACAGCTAGGAAAGGAGTATCACGGAAGACTGGGTTAGAGGATAAGGAAGAAGACTCAAGCGGAGAAGGTCACCAAAAAGAGAAGGAAGGCCAGTTAGCAGGATGTACTGGGAGGAATGTCAGCACTGGGAAGAGACTGTTCAGAAACAGAACCCACAAGGTTTTATGAACAGCAGCATAGGGAATGAATCATGGGAATGGTTTGAGAGGGAAAGGGAAAGCATCAGGAACAGAACTGTTTTTCCCCACCTGAACTAATGAACATGGGTTCACAGGCCATGAAGATTGAGAAGGGTTGCATTCAAATGAATTGGCTCCCCAACCTCCAAAAATAAATAAAAAAACATTCTAACCTTATCACAAATCCATAGGTTTGTTGAGATAGCATTGCCTACTGTGTATGATTACGTATGTCCATATACAGGTATGTCTACACAGCAAAAGCTGGGCACAGGCTAGCCTACCTGAGCTAACTTGAATCCAGCCACTGCAGGTAACAATAGCAGTAATGACAGCACAGCCCAGGCTTCAGAGTGGGGTAGTGAATGAAGTGTGTTCCCAGGATGCATGACAGGCTTGTTGAAGCCTGTGCTTTGCTTCCTTCACTATTGTTACCCACACTAGGTGGAATCAATCTAGCTCAGGTAGGCTAGCCTGTGCCCAGCTTTTGCTGTATAGAATAAGTACTCCTGTCAGCCACTATCCGAACAGAGCAGATCTCTCTGTTGCACTGCTTCCACAGAATTACCGCCTGCACCAGGAGTTGGACATTTTTCTCTCTCACACAATAGCGAAATATATTCCAGTGTAAAACTAATACACTTTACACTACCTGATGGCATTAATAACACATGGATGCTGCCAAAAATACTGGGTATGCTGCAGTGTTGCTGATGGTGCATTTTGCATGGGACCAATGCCTTGCAAAATAAATCTTTTCTATTTCATGTGGTGCACACATATAATATATTACTCCCAGAGATACAGACACACAAAACAGGAATCAGAGACCTCTTTATGGAAATAAAATAAACCCAGATATCACGCCATGTGATATACCAGGGCTGAAAAAAAAAAAAAAAAAACATGTTTGCCCCAAAGTGTTTTTCTTTTAAGGAAACATGTCATTTCCTTGGGTGATCTGCCACTGCCTCCATCCACCTTCCAGGTTATCTAGTATGAGCATGATTTTTGCTGGGCACTCAACACATTGCCTTCGCTTCCTGATCCAAACTGTAGTGTTGTCTTTCAGATAAGACGTAAACCCAAGGACTTTGACCACGTGTGGCCATTAAATATACCGTAGCACATTTCACAAGAGAAGGGGTACTAGGCCCAATGCTTTGGCCAGGTTTCTGCATACCTATCTTCTAGACTTTAAATTGAATAAAGTATTCTTCTTCACTTCCTACTATTATTATTTTATATAGATTCCCATGCAAGTCTTTGGGTCTGTTCATAAAAAAATATCAATGAATTTGTTTCTTAATAAGCAAACTTCAAAGATTCTTGTATGAAGAGTCCCAAAAGTGTGCATAGGGTCTTGTAGCAATAAATTCAAGCCATGAATGATCACAGCACTTCGGCCACGACCAATATCACGGCGATGTACCCAGCAGGTAAATATTGCCTTGCCAGGGGAGGATCAACCTGATCAAGGGCCAATGGCAAATCAACAGTGCACCAAACAGGTCAATATAATTTTTATAGCTCTATAAAGAATGCAGAACAAGTCTGAACTACATAGAAAACTAGTCTGGATCCTGACGGTGCAGGATTGTCTGATCTCAGCAACATGCCCACTGATAGCATACACCTTAGCTACGAGAAGCCCACAGATCCCAATCCATATTAGTAAAAGTGCTGTGTCCCATGCCCCACAACCCCATCCCTGAAAAAGATGCTCTTAGACAGAACCATGCTTTGGGTCGTCCAGCATGCTTTGTATTGTGTCAATCTACTTACATTGTAAACCGGTAGAAGCAACACTTGGTTTTACCAACTTAACTTTTGGGTCAGATTCAACCTGACACTGTCTCTTTAAAGCAGTGCATGCATAGTAAATCATGTCACTAGTAAATAATCTGTACAGAGTGTGTCTATTTCAAAATACCATTTGATTTTGCACTTTTAGGGTAAGTTTAACTCACATTAAACAGCAGATGTATAGAATTTACATATGTTCACAGATATTAATGTTCTCCTTGACTAGTTTCCAAAACTAAGAAGGTAGTTTTATCACATACTATGAAAAGAATATTACATAATTCAGTAAATTTGTTGAAAAATCTGGATTATTTCATCCTATTACTGTGTTCTCATGTTTCAGCAAGATACAAAGAATTAATTTTTACCTCTATCTTTTGAATGAAATATGTTTGAGAAGAATTCTGTAGCAGATGAAGGATCTCCCAGTTTATAATTCATACTGTTTTATATAGATGAATATATGTTCCTCCTGCTGTGAGCATACCCATATATGTTGACTTAGCAAAACTTATCACTTTACATGCATGAATTATGAGGTTTGCAACAATATAATTGGCTCCCACTGCAAAAGCTGCCACATTTGGTGAAATATGAAGGCAGGTGGTTTTTATATGAAAACAAAATATTATGGAACACTTAAAACAATGAAAAAACTACAAATATTTCAAGTTAAAAATCAGAAGTGTCCAAAGCCCATTTACATGCAACAGAACAGTCACCAATGACATTTTTTCCCATTATTTGATATTATGTATTTTGGTTTTGTGAAAAGTGAAGTACATAAAATTCAGAATAACTTAGACTCAATTCCCAAGTAGAAACAATACAATCCTTTCATTATTCATTATATAAAAGAATGTATTTCACAGCTCTCTTCTATGACTGGTGTCCTCAAGTAGAAAGTTAAGTCTATGAAAAAAATACAGTCTGTGAGTACTTGTACAAACTGTTGTCTGTTTACCTGCAAATGATAAAAATATTAACAGCTTTTACAGTCCAAAGCTAATATAAACATTTATGACCCAATCCCACAAGGTGCTAACTGATTTAAAGTCCATGGACTTCAAGGGGATTTGCGGTGCTTAGTGCCTCACAAGAGGTGCTCAACATTTGGCAGGCTTGGACCCCTATAAGCGTATGCTTGGATTTTTTCTTTAATACATTTCCATCTGAATTAAATACAACAGCAGCAGCACACAGAAAACAAGATTAAATGTGTTTAATTTCAAGTAATGCAATACATTTAATTTAAGGCTTATGGGCCAAATCACGGTGGTCTTCTGTGTTTGAATAAGGAGGTGAGGAAGGGAAAAAAGAGACTCTTCCCCAGCACAACCATGCTGCAAAGTCCAGGGGAATGTGAAGGCTGGCATTAGGAAAGCACCAACTCTCTCTGTCTGACACTTCATTACATTACCTCCGCTCCTAGCTACACAGTATGCTCAAGAATCATCTGACTTTTTACATCACATTTTACAACAATCAAAATGTTTGCCTCTTTAATACTCCTCCCCACCCCACCCTGCCTCCGCCAAGCCAACAGGCCTCAATTCCCATGAAAACCTTTGCTAAAAAACAGACACTAGATATTTTGCTGTATGTATGCCACTATTTTTGTTAACATGCTCACACTCAATGTAAGTAAAAAGATGGATGAAGACTAAAATCTCAAAACCAACAGGGGAGGGGGAAACTCTTTTACCTCACTCATTGGTTTAGCCTCTTAGTTATTCCTATCACTAGGAATAAAATAATGCCCTCAAATCTTGGAATGTTAATTTTTCCATTAGAACGGGCTAGCGTATTGAGATGTCCAGCATTTGTGTGTTCAGCTGCAGGTGCCCTTTAAATGATCCCTTTATTAAATGGCTGAATTTTTCAGACATGACTACCCACCTTATAGGAATGAATGTCTTGCCTCTGTTACAGCATTTGTTACAGCCTGAGGGCCCCTTGGGAAACTAAAGAAAATGTCCCTGATACCAGAGGTCACAGTAGTACTACAGTTGACATCTTTCACCTCACATGTCAAATGCTCCAATAAGCAACACACTTCCCAATTAAATAACTACTGACAAAAAGATCTGAAGTTATCTGTAGGCCTCCGTGTAACTGATTACATGGTAGTATAAGCAAGTGGGTCACTCAGAGGTCAAATTCTAACTTACATTCCTTTACTAATTAAAATAAAAAACTATACAGAATTTGTGGATAGAAACTGATAACTAAAGCCTTGGAAAATATTCTGGTTGCTTTAAATTAAAATAAGGGTTCTCCCACCCCACCTCCAGCCTGCAAGAAAAGTTGCTGTACTGCCAGCCATACGAATTAACAGTACTTAAAAGCATTCCCACTATAAGCTTTCAGCACTGAGCCTTTTAGATGAGAGATCTCATCTCAAATTTGTATCAATAAAATCAGAAAATATGATAATGTACCAAAAATAAGACTGAGGAAAGACTTTCTGCTTAGCTAGTGTTTAATGCACTGTATGTGCTATGCCAATGGGTAAGCTGTAAGCCATGAACTCATGAAACCGGAACACAAATGCACCAGGCCAAAGGGAGTTTTGAACTGTCATTTGCTGATTGATGCCAGCTCAAGTCCCTTTCAGAGAATAAATTACTTGACTTGAGAAAAGCCATTTAGACCATAGTACTTTCTAGTTTACAAGTGATAAGCATTTGGAGTGACTTAGGCACTTAGTAGCCTCTGTTTCACTGAGCCTTCATTGCTCCTAAATGCCTACGTCACTTTTGAAAATGAGACTCAGACTTCCAGGTGGATGATTTGGAAAATTTTACCAGCAAGCTAGGACAGCAGTTCTCAGACTTTGTCAGATGCTCATAACTTTATCAAACGTTTCTTCTGAATCATTCTCTTAGCTCAAAGTGAATGATTTTCCTAAGTCCAGGGTAACACTGATTTATGTGTTACTGAGTTATCAACTAGTGAAAAACATTCATTTTCCATGTGTGTCGACCAGAAATTTTGTAATTGGACAAGTTCCCACACGAGATAATTTTAAATTAGGCTTGTTTGTTAGATCTCATTGGGTACAGCTACACTGCAAAAAAAACACCTGTGACAGTGAGTCTCAGAAACTCTGGCTCACGCTATAGCATTGAAAATGGCAGTGTAGACACTCTCATTCAGGCTGGAGCTCAAGCACTGAAACCCAGGAGAAAGGTGGGCTTGGAACCCAAGCTCCATTCTGAGCAGGAACATCCACGCAGTTATTTTTAGCTCTGTAGCGCGAACCTGAGTCTATAGACTTGGGCTCTGAGATTCACAGCCATGGGAATTTTATTTTTTATATTTTTTTTTGCAGTGTAGATGTATTCATGGAGACTTAAAAATCAAGTGAAATTTAAGGAAAATCAGTCCACGTGTTTTTAACATTACCAGGGTTTAAATTGAGAAATTTTCTGACAGCTGTGGCCGAATTCTCTCACTCTCTCTGTGGGGATTCTGTAAGTTAACCCCAAAAAAGTGTCGAAGTCAGCTTAAGGAGGCAGTCCCATCTGGGACCTTGAGCAGGGTCTGGTTTTCTCCCATGAGTAGATAGACAGCGGTTTGTTGCTATACTGAGATAGGAAGTTCCTGAGAAAATGAAAGAGCTACCCTGTTTTGGGTTTGCTTTGCTTTGGTCTGTATATTTGTGCTTCTTAAGTTTAATGATTGTAATGCTACATGGAAGGAATGCCTCTACACACAGTACCACTTTATATTATTTCAGTTAAACTAGAGCTACTGAAATAAACTGAAAAATCCAGAGTGAGTTTGTGTTTGTTTAAACTGTAAACTATTTCTTCAGCCATTCAAAATCTGATCTGGCCAGAGTTTGTATTACTTTCAAGGTGGACAAAGACAGCAGGCTAGTCATCTGTTTATAAAGTCAGTTTCTACTCAATTTCACTTTCAATTTCTCATGCACTAGCACAATGCGGCAATGTTTGCAAGGTGAAAACTGCAGATAGATGAAAATCTAAAAATATATCCAGGCCAATATGAATACATTTTGTGTGCAAGATTTATGAGATACTGACATATGTTGGGCCATGCAAGAATGAGACCATATTTTTACAGCAATACTAATGTTTTAGAAGTAGGTTTCAGACGAAGACTTTTGGGAATGGGCACAAGCAGGAAAAGCCAAGCCAAGACAAAGTGAAACACAAGGGCTAGTTAGGGGGTGGGAAGACAATTGGGTCCTTCAGTATAATGGGGGGACTTTCCCCTTTGGTGGGTAAACTGCTGGCCAGTCAGAAAAGCCCTATCTAATAGTGTTTCAGGGTAAATCAAGGTTTGAAAACCTTATGTTTAGAAACAAGACCCCAGTCCAGTGAAGTTAAGGACAAACAAAAAGTTACTGTTCCAGTCTTATTACAATAAATTTCTGATCTTCTCAATAAAGTGCCTTTGTGCCTCTACATTTCTCCCAAGCTTCCAGTCCGTTCAGAATCCAGCATGTAACTTGTATATACTGATACCAAGGAGCCAGAACTGAGACAGACGTTGTAAATATTTTCTATGAAAATGTTATCTTGCAATTTCCTAATACACCACCACCTTCCCCAGTAAAAGCCAGTATCTGTAATGACAGACATGACAATGACATACATGAATGTGTGTCAATGCCTCATACAGCAACGGTACACTGGGACTGGGATATTGAGGGTCTGTGCCTTTCCAGTCTCAGCTTTCCAGACAGTCAGCTAGCTGGGACCAGCCTAAGGCTCAGAATAAAGCAGACCTCTTGGAAACACCTTCTGCACTGAGTGATCATTGAACACAAGGACTACTGTTCTCCCTCTTTCACCCTGATCAGAAGCACGTTACTACCTCAAAATATTTGCTAGCTGTCTCCACAATGATACCTATTGACCCTATTATGAAAGTGTCTCTTGAACACCAGGCAAAAGCCTGAAGCTGAGGATGGGAGTGGCACTAGACCAATACCAAGAAGACAACTGAAGTTTCACCTATTGGAAGGTATCTTACACAACGCATAAGCTGGAATAAAGAAAGAACTACAATCACCAACAGAATTAAATGGTTCGTTAGGTCAAATTTAGATAAACCTGGGGAAAACATTTTAAAAATGAAAGGTACATTCAATAAAGATATGGCTTTTTATGGTTAAGTCAACAGAAATTATAGATGGATATTTGCATGTTATTAAGGGATGATTTTATTTTCCTGGTCCATAATACTCCTATGTACCTAATTTACATGGATTTGGTCTCCTCAACACGAATAAATGGCACTTCATAAAAGTCGGCTTTAAATAGCAGCTTAAAATGTGTGGCCTATTAACAACCACTAAAATTGGTTTATTATTACTTCTCCCCTCCCAGAAAAGTGAACAAAGGAACTTAACATTTCATTAAATTTAATATTTCTTTTCCTGATAAATACTTCAGAGCTATAACATAGTCAAAACTGTGGCTGTTGAAAATATTAATATTAAAAAGTGGACATACAGGACCCAGTTAGGGATGAAAATACATCCAGCTTTCATGCCACTTGGCTCAACCCCACAGAAGCTGATTTTTTTTTAGGTTTCCCCAATGCAGAATCTGCAAGTATTTTTTCATGAATCATCCCTTAAATTATATTTCCATATTTTAAACAAGTATCACATATGTAACTGTGATTTTAAGAACTGCTGTATTGCAATAATGCATCTCTTTGGGTACATTTATTGTACCCACTGCTATTAGTTTAAGTACCATACCTGAGAAGAAATAATAAACCCGTCTGCGGTGAATGTGAATCAGTTATTTTGGCAACAGAGTAGTCTGTTTAGTAATGAAAACAGAGGTTGTCCCTGGAGAAAGATTTGAGGGGTGGGGGGCAAAGAGGGAGAAGTTCTGACAAGCACTGGCTACAGGAGAAACACACACTTCTTTAGGTAATTTTTCAAGAGGAATTCAGAAATGTCATGGAGCTAAAATGGAAAACTAATTTTTTTCCACCAAAGAAATCCTACTGGTATCTCCATTTAGGGTTTCTTTTTGATTTTTTTAAGTGAACAGAGGAATTCCAAAACCCTGGAAATGGATTATTTATTTTTCAATGATGCTTTTTTCCTAGCATTCCATTGCATACACGTGGAGGGTGGTTTTTAGATTACGAGGAAAACAAATGAAGCAAATATACTTTCCTTGAAATGTAGTCCAGAAGTGCTAGGTATTAAGCTGCAGAGGAAAAGCAAATTAAATTCTGCAGCAGACTATGAGGTTTCTCAAGCTCTCAAAGGTTTCATACAATTCCTGACAACCTCCCATTTCTGCAAGAACCCAATTAGTTATTTTTTAATACTGTCTACCCAAATATTCATGCAAACTCCATTCTGTCTTAACAAGTTTGCAAACCATACAGTAATAGCAATTTTGCTTTAGCTATTATCTCACTCTCATTTCATTTCTGAGAAGAAAGTGACTGTTCTATACTCTGGTTAGTGTTTCTTAGAACAGGGGTCTGCTCACTGCATTGTTAGCAACTATTGACTCATGGCAGGTGATATTACTAAAGTCTTATCTACAGCTGCCTTTCAAACTAACAAGGAAAGAGCACCTATTTTTAAAAAAACAACAACTGAAAATGGGAACTTTCACATTTACAACATGTCACTGTTTATTTCTTATGCTCAATAAAAAGGGTCAAGTTTACCACCACACAGATTAAAAACCAATGACATTTCATGATGCATTTCAACCTTAAATAAGCATGGGAGCAAATAAATAAATAAATAAATAAATTCACATCTCCCAGGCAGTATGGGTTACCAAGTCATTTATCAAAGTTAATAGCAAACATCAGTTGTTCTGGGAAATCCTGTTGAACAAACACAATTGCACACAAAATGGAGCATCATTTTCCATATCATTAAATTGATTATCTTTTAGCTGAAAATTTTCCCTAACTTCACTCCCAAAGGCCCGGATAGCACACATGCAACATAAGCCGAAGCTTCGGCATGGTTCATTATAATCATAATTGGACACTTTTGGGTTATACAACTGAGGGAATTACAGAAATGATCCAACCATATGCCTGGGTACAAAACTCAATGGCTCCACCTCAGTCCAGCCCTAAAACCAACACATGCTGCAGGGGAAACTCTGTGTGTTCCTGGTGCTCTGGTACGTAAGGGAAGGCCTCAGCCTTCAGTTCCACCTGCACACGGGCTGCTGTGCTCTTCACTCGCTGCCCCTCCTCGTCTGTAAAAGGAAGAGGGCTCCAGCTCAGGGCTCCCTATACCCCCTTCATCTTAAAAGAACGGTGACTCAAAGACAGGAAACAGCAGTGGCTCCAGCTCCCTCATTCTCCCTCCCATTCTGAAAATCAACTATCGGCACCAGTCCTCACTTCCCCTCCTGTTAAAGGAGCATGGACCGTAGGCTGCTAAGCTCCCTGCCTTCTTTATCCCTGAAGGGGTAGATGACCACTGGTTTGACTAAAACCTACCAGTATAGCGGGGCAGTCCCTCCAAAGTAGGACAATGCTGCGCTACTTGGTCTCTCTGAAGGCCAATCTTACAGTTGCTCCTTGTGGGCTGACTCTTGTACCCTTACAGAGCCCCACTGCAGTCAATGGGGTTCCTCATGGATAGGGCCCTACCAAATGCACGGCCAAGAAAAACATGTCACAGACCGTGAAATCTGGTCTCCCCCCATGAAATCTGGTCTTTTGTGTGCTTTTACCCTATACTATGTATGATCTGGAGAAAGGGGTAAAAAGTGAGGTGGCAAAGTTTGCCGATGATACTAAACTGCTCATGATAGTTAAGACCAAAGCAGACTGTGAAGAACTTCAAAAAGATCTCACGAAACTAAGTGATTGGGCAACAAAATGGCAAATGAAATTTAATGTGGATAAATGTAAAGTAATACACATTGGGAAAAATAACCCCAACTATACATACAATATGATGGGGGCTAATTTAGCTACAACTATTCAGGAAAAAGATCTTGGAGGTATCGTGGATAGTTCTCTGAAGACGTCCACGTAGTGTGCAGTGGCAGTCAAAAAACCAAACAGGATGTTAGGAATCATTAAAAAGGGGATAGAGAATAAGACGGAGAATATCTTATTGCCCTTATATAAATCCTTGGTACGCCCACATCTTGAATACTGCGTACAGATATGGTCTCCTCATCTCAAAAAAGATGTACTGACATTAGAAAAGGTTCAGAGAAGGGCAACTAAAATGATTAGGGGTTTGGAACGGGTCGCATATGAGGAGAGATTAAAGAGGCTAGGACTTTTCAGCTTGGAAAAGAGGAGACTAAGGGGGGATATGATGGAGGTACAGTACATAAAATCATGAGTGATGTGGAGAAAGTGAATAAGGAAAAGTTATTTACTTGTTCCCATAATATAAGAACTAGGGGCCACCAAATGAAATTAATGGGGAGTAGGTTTAAAAAAATAAGAGGAAGCTCTTCTTCACACAGTGCACAGTCAACTTGTGGAACTCCTTACCTGAGGAAGCTGTGAAGGCTAGGACTATAAGAGGGTTTAAAACAGAACTGGATAAATTCATGGAGGTTAAGTCCATTAATAGCTATTAGCCAGGATGGGTAAGGAATGGTGTCCCTAGCCTCTGTTTGTCAGAGGGTGGAGATGGATGGCAGAAGAGAGATCACTTGATTATTACCTGTTAGGTTCACTCCCTCTGGGGCACCTGGCATTGGCCACTGTCGGTAGACAGGATACTGGGCTGGATGGATCTCTGGTCTGATGCAGTACGGCCATTCTTATGTTCTTATATGTACATACTACCCTATGTATAGTATAGGGTAAATGCATACACAAGACTAGATTTCACAGAGGAGACCAGTGCTTCTCAAACTGGAGGTCTTGACTCAAAAGGGAGTTGCAGCGGAGGTCGCATGGTTATTTTACGGGGGTCACAGTATTGCCACCCTTATTTCTCCACTGCCTTCAGAGCTGGGCAGCTGGAGAGCGGCAGCTGTCGGCCAGGGGCCCAGCTGTGAAGGCATCACCCCGCCAGCATCAGCACACAAGTAAGGATGGCAATATCATACCATACCATGGTATGATATCTGAAGATCTGCCTTCAGAGCTGGGCTTCCAGTCAGCAACCACTGCTCTCCAGCTGCCCAGCTCTGAAGGCAGTGCCGCCGCCAGCAGCAGCACAGAAGTAAGAGTACAAGTACCACATCCCCCCCTACAATAACCTTGTGACCACCATACAACTCCTTTTTGGGTCATGATCTCTACAATTACAACACTGATTTAAATAGCTTAAATAATGAAATTTATGATTTTAAAAATCCTGTGAGCGTGAAATTGACCAAAATGGACCGTGAATTTGGTAGGGCCCTACTCATGGACACAGCGGTCTCCCAATGCAGAACAATCTGCAAGACCAGGGTCTAATATCCATAGGAAGCGAACTTTTTATGTGGTCCACAAGAAGGGTTATTAATGCTACTGTTGGAGTTTTCCCTCCCTTCCCAAATTAGATTAAACCAATTTCCCAGTCTACATGCTCAAGCTAGGATTGCATGGAGACAGGTGAATGGATGTTAGAGAATTTTTCTAACGATGTTGGTCACCAGTCTTATAAGGTACGTAACATTTAATGGTATGAGCATTATGCAGTCTGATCCTGCAGAACGCTGAGGTCTGTGGGAGTAAAAAGTGCTCAGTACCTCACAGGATTGAACTCTGTAATAGCTGCAGAGCCTAGGGACAACAACTGTGTTAAAGAATAACATCAACTTTAACTCTAAACGTCTTTTCTCTGCTGTTGAAGGCAGACTCTTGATATTATTTTAAACACAGTTATTTTATAGTCAACATAGTTGAAACTCAGTGTAATTCTGACTTTTAAAGATACTATTTTAGAGATGAGCAAAAGCATGAATTTTATCTTTTGACTTTCTATCACAAACAAGTACCTACCTATCATTCAGATTAAACATAGGCACTGTTATTCCAATTTACTACTGTTATCCCAGCTATTTCCCTCTCCCCCCCCAACCCGAACCACTGCCTCCCACCCCCCTTTAATGGCTGCAGGGTAAAAATACACCTTCAAGCAGACTGATGTAAAACTGTACACAAAGCAAGCAGTGAACAGAGTTGTGGGTCTGATCTACTACACTGTAGTGTCTTTCTAAAACTGTGCATATTGCTCAGCATGGAATGTTATGATTGGATATGCTACAGGGTTCCAAATAAAAATCTTTGTTTTCATTCCACTCTGTTTATATAACGGTTCTGAAGATTACAACTGGCAGGTTATTTCTAACCCCCATTTTCTCTTTCCCTTCCACAACCCATATCCCTCCCAAGCCAGCCCACACTCTGAGCCTCAAAAGTAACAACCTGTCATTCTCCAGAGCTATTACAGTAAAATATCTGGTAATAAATCACCAGTACTGTACATGCAAAGTCATAACTGTGAATCACAACTGGGCATGGCAAATTTAGTTACTGCATCATGATTCGGCATCCAGGAGAAATTGGCCTGGTTAACTTTAGCTTCAGTAATGTTGTAATAATTAGCCAGTGATTGTCTGCCTGCATCTAATACAGGGCACTGAATGTCACCCATTTTTTTCTTACAAAACAATCTGTGAAGTATAAACTGACAGGTCCTTGTATTGTTATACATCATCACTTATGTCACACCACATTTATCAGGAGACACAAAAAACAATCCAGGAAGGATAAAGAATTGAAATTTCATATATGGTCTTTGGAGTTGGAAATGTCTTCTTGTTCTGCATTTGTACAGTACCATGAACTAGGACAATAGGGTCCCAGTCCATGGCTAAGACTCCTAGGTGCTATAATAACCAATGAGAGTCAAAATTTTCGTATCTACTCACAAAATTTTCAATGCAGCGCTATTTACATATTCCTCGCTGATGTGAAATGTAAGGTATTTTGGAACCAATCTTGGAACTAACATGAGTAAGGGATGCAGGATCAGGTCCAAACGAATAACTTAGAGCTGAACTGAACCCTGCATGGCTCCCACGCCACAGCGAGAGAAAAAAACTTTCTATTAAACCCTGAGCTAGGATAGCATGTAGAATGCACACAAAGTGAGCCCAGCCACTGGAAAGGAAGTTAGGCTACCTGACAGAGTCCAGTGGGTTCTGGCTAACAGCTGGCAGATACAACATGAAGCAGAGAAGTTTTTTTGTGAAGGGCAATCAGTAATGAGTCTTTAGGAGCTGTTATGTTCATGGCATACAAACAGAATGTAGATAAAAAATATAAAACTCTTTCTGGAAGGTAGCAATGTAACACTACTTTTATTCTTAGAATCCAGAACACATAATAACCAGAAAGAAAGACACACAAAACAGGCTGCTCTGCAAGGCAAAGAGGAACAACTCATTCACTCACCCCACCTTGTTCTAGGCTGGCTTTTTCCAAACTAACTGCGTCTCCCAGATTAGATCTCGTGCTTCACTACAGAGCACTCCAGCCTGTAAGCAGGACCAGGAAACATCCCTTACCATTCTTTAAGCAATAGCTTGCAATTCCAATGCAGTTCTTAATACACCAGAGTAACATTTGTAAAAATATATTTAAAAAGTCAAATAAATAAATAAATAAATATGGCGCCACGTGGAATGTAAATTATATACATTTGACTTCTTAAGGCCTGATTCAGTGCCCAGTGAAGTCAATGGGAGTCTATTAACTTTATAGGCTCTGAATCAGGTCCTTGGGCATTAAATGTTTTAAAAGGCAGCAGGGGTGGTTGGCAGGGTATTTTCCATGAGTGGCCCTCAAATCTGGAAGTCACTTCCCACCCCGTGGTCCAGGAGAACCTAGATATCCAACCTGGAAAACTCATCTGTTTTTTGGGTTTTAGATGAGGGGCTAGATTGAGTGCTGTAGCTCTGCTCACCTAACCCACTGGTAGAAGCAGCAAGGTTAATGGAAGAAGGATTCCATCAACCTAGCTACCATTGCTCAGGGGAGGGATGGTCCTTGAGCAACGGTAGATCTGCTTCCATCACTGTATGCTGCATCTGCACTAGGTTATGCCAACAGAGCTATGGCATCATAGTTATGCTGCTATAGTCCCCATAGTATAGACATGGCCTTGGTACAACCTAACTAACTAGCAGTAATAAGTAATAATAAAGCACTGGAAAAGCTTGAAAAGCTCAACCGTGTAGCACTTCTCAACAATACCAACATACAAAAGTAAAGCTATTTTGCAAACCACCAGAAGTGGAACTTCTGTACTTTTGTCCAAGAGCCAACTGCTATCTATTGTACAAACTGTAATCCTTTATATACAATCTTTATTTTCAACCTTATGAGTTTCTTGTCAAGGAGCTCTTTGAGGATTTCTTGAACGATTCCAGTTTGTTTTAATGAAAAGGAAAGAGAATCTCTCAAATTTTACACTGCGTAGGTCTCCTAGATAAGCTTATTATAGCTCTCCTGACAGCTAGTCGATAACACTCCTGAGAAAAAAAAAATTTTTTTGGCTTCGATTACAGCATTTCCTTTATTGGCTCTTTTTTTATGTGCCTATTAGGATCATGAACTGAGAAGGAAAGTTTTTTTGCTAAGTGGAAAGCTCCTCTAAAATTGGAGAAGGTGCCCTAATATAAAAATCCAGCTTCATGAATCTTTTGATGCTTCTTATGCTGGAGGACAGGCAGATGGGTGATTCTGGCCATGCAGCTATCACAAAACGATTCAAGATTGCTAGTTAAACTTCCTTTCCCTTGGGTACCACATTTCCTTCTGCTGGTTCAGTAGCCTGTTGCACACAAATCCATATATGCTCAAGCAATGTTTTACTGCTCATGTCAGGACTCACTGGGTTTCACAAATACTTTATTTGAGCTTTGACCTGCACTAATTGTTGATGTGAAGCATTCTTATCAAATGTCTTACTGCTCCAAAGGCCAGGCAGATGTTTTTAGGATTAAGAACGCAACACTGGCCTTCAACCAGTTCACAGGCAAAATCTAGGGATAGGAGAAATCCGTTCGGAGGCGGTGTGCATACAGTAAGAAGCTGTCACAGAATACCCAGACAAAACAGTCCAGAAAATAAGACTTAGGCCTTGTCTATCCATGCAGCAGCACACAGGGTACATGTAGCTACACACCAAAGTGAAAAGTAGGCTGCAGCCACACTGCGATATGTAACTACACATGTCAGTGAAAGGCTCTGGCAGGGGAGAGGCAGCACAGAAAGGCTCTGCCAACAGTGAACTGCTGGAGCCTTTCCCTACTGCCAGAGCCTTTCACTGTGGTGGGGGAAAGACTCCAGCAGTGGGGAGGCTGTGGGACACTACTCTGCTAAAAATAGCAGTGTAGACGTGGGAGACACTACTTGGGCATGTAGAGAGTTGTGTACGGTCTATACTCCATGGTTCCGGCATATTTATACTCTACTTGCCTGAGCAGTGCCTCACAATCTACACTGTTTTTGATATTCATGCTAGGTGGGCATGCAGGGTCTGTGCTCTACACACCACTGCAAATGAGAAATATACCATTAGTGCCAAAAAATTGCCAGGGAATTTATGGATATTCCTTACCAAAGTAACAAACAAACATACACACCAAAAAACGCATATTAGAAGAATGTTAAGGTGAAGCACTCAAGAATCAGGAAATAAAGTTAAGGTTCCCCACATAGCTTTTGTTCGTATGAAGGTAGTCTTTAAATTACACTATCACCTGATATTTTTTTCTTGCCTCATTCAGAGCCTAATCCAGCTCCTGTTGAAATCAGTGGAAGCTTCACTACTGACTTCAAAGGAAGTGAATCAGGTCCTCAGAGCACAGAATAGATGCGGCTCAGTGAAGCAGCTGCTCAATATTTCTTTTTTATCCTTATCACCTCATTCAATACCATCCAAATGATGTACTGAAATCAAGATTTTTTTGAAACAGGATTTTCTGTGGTGCTTCTTGCAGTGAATTCAAGCCTTAATGAATTTATCCTGAGGTCAGGAGGTCTCTCAGAAATACTAATAGGCTTGCCCAAAGTTACACAAGAGATGACAAAATGGAACTCTAATTTCATGGTCTCAGTCAGATGCCTCAACCTCAAGACCTTTCTTCCTTTTCCAGTAGACACCTAAGCCATTCACCACCCCTCATGCAACATCTGCAGTGAATGAAGCAAGAATACTCTGCACCCCGGACTAGTTCACTCTACAACCCTGTCTCATACTCTCTCCATCATATGCACAGATTGAGGTAGGAGTCCTGCAGAACAAAACAGTACGTGACCATCCAATAAAAAGACGAATGCAATACATGTGCACAAGAGTGCAGCGTTAAAGCTGTACATACAACCTGTATTTTGTTATTTTCTCACCTTCCCTTTTCATTCGTAACACCTTTTCAACGTAGGTGTTTCGTGGAATTTCCTACACTTTTAAAAAGAAAATTAACAAAACAAAATGAAAGTGCTCTGTTCGGGGCAATACAGGCAATGCATAAGACAGGAGTCCTTGCTTCATTCCAGGCACACCTTTCTGTATCATATACAACACGGATCCCTTGACCCCTGCCTTCTTCCACACTCACCTATGCTTATTTTCTGAAGCAGATAGGGCTCTGTCTAGGACTTCTTTACTAAGCAGGCATAAGGAGGTCAAGATGCTTACGCTACACGTGCCAATAGCATGTTGGCAGGCTGTTAACAGACCACATTAAAGGAATTCAGTGCACACGCCCAAAGTCCTTTTCATAAACTCATATAATTTTCACAAATTGCAACCAGACCAATGAGCCACACACACCTGTGACTTAGGGATTATCTCCCTGCCAAATTCAGAAGTATAAATCAAACCACTGAAGCACTATAGTCATTGAAAAAATTGGTTGCAATACGTTTATCCTCATGGGAAACATATATTTTTTTCACTCTTTGTTCTTAAAAAACAACAACCCCAAAGCAAAACACACACACACACACACACACACACACACACACACACACAGCTGAAATGTTTTTGCTCAAATTTACCAAAATACTGATTCCTGGGTTGAAAATAAAATTGCCAGATTTCAGCCCAAAAAAAGGTAGAAAATCAAAAAAGTCATAATAAGAAGCTGATAATTGCTACAAAGGGAATGCATTTGTAACTACAGGCATCAATGCAATTTCAATAAAATAACTAAACTAAAACAACAAAAGGAAAATTAAGTGTATCATGCAGAAACACAAACCTCCATATATCCCAACAAACACAAAAATGACTTCACCACCTAAATATTTAGCTGCCATGGTTTTCATGCTAGTTTTCTGCCCAGGGGATTGGGGTTTCTCAAGATCTCTTCCATTCAGTTCCCCAAGAAGTCAGTTCATCTCCAGTCTCTTCACTCAGGTTCCTTTATTTGGCAAACATGCATGCCTGTATAAAGGATAGCAGAGTGCTAGCAAAAAATGATCATAAAGCTTCTGCCATCTCTTGATGTTGACTGTCTGACTGGTTGTATGCAGTGTTGTTGTAGCCATGTTGGTCCCAGAATATTAGAGTTAAAAGATGGGTGAGGTAAGATCTTTTATTGGACCTATCTCTGTTGGCGAGGGGGAGACAAGCTTTTGAGTTCCACAGAGCACTTCTTCAGGTCTGGGAAATGTGCTCTGAGGATTTATGATAATTTTTTGCTAGCACTCTGCTATCCTTTAGGCAGGCATAGACAATCTAAGCTAACTGCAATACCTTACCCACCTCATTTTACTAGCCATGAAAAGCATGGACTGAACTGTAAGATCTCCCCATCCAAACCCCCTAACCTACACACAGCATCGCTGAGAAAAACTTACTGAAATTCAACAAGACACAATTCTGGACACAGATTTGCCCCCCAAAAATGGTGTGAACCTGATCTGTCTTGTTCATGCAGAAACTGGTCTCCCACTCCTTTCAAGGCTCATGGTCTGAAGTAACACCCCCAGCTTATGTGCAGGCCTGACGGTTTTAAAATTAATGCATTATAAGAATTAAGTGATACAGTGGACAAATGTAAAACGTGCATTCCAGTTTTAGCGATCTTACCAGTTCCAGTGATATTCCTTATACTTAGATAGGGAATACTGTTGGAAGCAATAGTTCCGCTAAAACAGGAATGAGCTTTTTAAGTGTACCCATTGTATTTAGCTGTTAAGTGATCAGTCATGCCAAAATGAAGGTGACAATTATGTAACCAAAATCACATTCAATAGCCTTATCTGATGCCATGACATTTGTAATATGCTTAGCCTGCTCTTTTTGTATATAATACCAAGTTGAGGGTTAACAACAACAAAAAAATATTAAACATATGACCATACCATTCAACAATTATGCAGAAAATGGCATAGTATTTTGTGGGAGGGGCATTCACTAATATTTGCAGCCTCATTAAAAATGAATAACTATTTTTACATGGGGTTCACATCCAAGTTCTCCATACTATACTTATCTTCTCTTCTTAATAGTTGTCCTTTTTTCCTATGGATCTGTGTGTGTAAAAGGGAAACTTTGAGCAAATCACTGAACTTCTCTGTGCCAGTTTACCCATATGCAAAATTAGTATAACATTTACCAGCATCACAGAAGTGCCAGGTTTACTGGAAAGTGCTTTGAGATCCTGAGATGAAAGTCTCAATATAAGAGCTGAAAATATTATCTTTTATGTGGTTTGCTAGCTGGGTGACCTGCACAGTATTCTACTCTATATACTTCAGAATTATGTGGTTATGTACTTAGGCACTGATGCTGAAATCCAGTGCACACAGGTTCAACATTGTGCCTGAGTGGATCTCCGAAGAACCCATTGGTCTCCACACCAACATAGTGCACCACAAATTCAATGTGGGCTTTATGTAGAGCAGTACATATTAATACATAAAAGACCAGAGGCTAGACCCCCTCAGCTGGTACAAATTGTGCAATGGAGCTATGCCAATTTACAGTAGGTAAGGATCTGCCCCCAGAAATCTGAAGCGCTGTAAAAAGGTAATGGGACTTTGTGCTTTAGAGAATCCCCTCCTATGATTCTATAATTCTATGTTACTTTAATAGACATCATTTTCTTCTGGTCACTAATGATGTTTGAAGTAAAGTCATTATCCAACCATTTTTGCTTCTTTTTTTCTTCCTTTTTAAAGCTGATGCTGCCAATTCAATATCAAAACCAACTTATGAAAGACTCATTGCAAAGGCTAGTCTAATTGTTTGTTGTGGAGAAAAAAATGGTGGAAGAGAAGATCTATGTGCTAATGTCAAAGAAAAGATTATCTGGGCCTAATACATTGGAAAAATTATTAAAGAATAGTTTAGCCGTATACCAAGGTCAGTGAAACCTAGGGTGATTTGCAGCACGCAGTATGTGTCAGATGCTCACTTGAAAACTACTTGAGGCTTTCTTTAACTTACACTGTGCATCCCAGATCAAACCTTTTGGGAAAGAAGTATACAAGTAGCATGCTTGTTTTCTGTTCTCTCCTTCATTTGCACACCTTACTTTGCATGCCTGTCAACTTTCCCAACATGCACCGCACAGTACAGCCACGGTGGGAAATACCAGCAGTGAGTTACTGAAATGTGAGAACCACATTACAGCAGTTTATGGATCAGTCTGAACTATTAGCAGATTACCTTTCTCAGTGTTTAACATACTATAACAAGAGTAGGTAGTAGCCACATTGATACAATGTGGTTTAAGGTCTGACAAACTGCCTATGACATCTAAGCGTAAAACTAACAATTTACTGTGCTGCTGTTGTTATATACTCAAAATTACATATTATGAAAATGAGTACCTCAGGCATTTCTAGTTTATCTATCTTCTTTACCTGGAAATGGACACATTTCAAAAGAATCAGACTTTAAGGTCAGAAAGGACCATTATGATCATCTAGTCTGACCTAAGGCAGACAATTCAAAATATTGCAAATCAGTTTCCATTGTATCTTTTTTTTCCAAACACAGACTTTTTGCAAAGTTAGCCCTTTTGTGATTAAACTTTCCACATCTGATCTCAGCAAAAACATTAGTATATCTAGAAAATTTTAGTATCCCTTTTGAGCCATTTTTTAATTATGTGAATTAGAAAAAAAAACTTCTCAGGATTATACACTTTATATAATTTACAAACATCTGTTTTTGAAATCACATATATCTTAATGATTAAAAATACAAGACTCAGGTGCCTAGTATAAAATTTTAGGCAGTTTAAAGTGCAAGTTTCCAGATAAAGACATTCCGCTTTCCTCTGCAGCATGGGGTGTGCCCCCTCGGGCACTAGGCAAAATCAGTTATTTTCAAGAAAGTGCAGAGACTGTTCCCCTTGTGCACTCAGTGGGACAGTAGGTGTCAAGATTATGCCCCTCCCCCCCACCCCAAAAAAAATTCACTGCATGGAGCAGGTCAGCTTGCACCAGGGAAACTTGTTTCCACCATCAACCAGGATAGTGCAGCCTCAACCCACTCCATCCTGTCCACCAGGGAACTCAGTTGTCAACAGAGTTTGAATCCGTGACCTTCAGAGAACACCCCCACGGGAAGGGAATCAGAAACCCACATGCTATCAGGGAAGATTATTCAACAACTTGGGAATCTTGCCTGTTTGACTTAGCCGTGTACCCAGAACTCTCACTCCTAGGCCAATGGCACAAAGGTAAGTAATACAAGGAAGAATCATCATGAAAAATGTCATGTAGACCAAATACTGTCTAGACCATCCCTGGTAGACATTTATCTAACCTACTCTTAAATATCTCCAGAGATGGAGATTCCACAACCTCCCTAGGCAATTTATTCCAGTGTTTAACCACCCTGACAGTTAGGAACTTTTTCCTAATGTCCAACCTAGACCTCCCTTGCTGCAGTTTAAGACCATTGCTTCTTGTTCTATCCTTAGAAGCTAAGGTGAACAAGTTTTCTCCCTCCTCCTTATGACACCCTTTTAGATACCTGAAAACTGCTATCATGTCCCCTCTCAGACTTCTCTTTTCTAAACTAAACAAACCCAATTCTTTCAGCCTTCCTTCATAGGTCATGTTCTCAAGACCTTTAATCATTCTTGTTGCTCTTCTCTGGACCCTCTCCAATTTTTCCACATCTTTCTTGAAATGCGGTGCCCAGAACTGGACACAATACTCCAGTTGAGGCCTAACCAGCGCAGAGTAGAGCGGAAGAATGACTTCTCGTGTCTTGCTCACAACACACCTGTTAATATATCCCAGAATCATGTTTGCTTTTTTTGCAACAGCATCACACTGTTGACTCATATTTAGCTTATGGTCCACTATAACTCCTAGATCCCTTTCTGCCGTACTCCTTCCTACACAGTCTCTTCCCATTCTGTATGTGTGAAACTGATTTTTCCTTCCTAAGTGGAGCACTTGGCATTTGTCTTTGTTAAACAATAAGATAAATTTGATTGGATTTAACCATCCTAGGCTCGCAAGCTGCAGAACAGATCCACAATTTTTGAGAAAGGAACTATCCTTCTTTTGAAAATGGACCAGAAAAGCTGTAGTCATTAGGCACAACAAAACTGAGTTGAAGATAGGTCTTTTGCATCAGTTGTATTTTTCTGTGGGCTTATAGCTCAACCCTAATATTGTTTAAACCTAAATGACTACAAACAGTACTGTACATCCTGTACAGGAAGGAGGATGGTTTAGATTTTTTTCCCACCTCTAAGTGCTATGGGGGAAATTTTCAGAAGTGCCTAATGGATTTAGGAGCACATTTTCTGTAGAAAGTCAGTGGGACATGATGCTTCTGAGAATCTCTGTGATTCTATAATTCTATATTACTTTAACATACATCATTCTCTTTTGGTTGCTGTTTCAAACATTAGCATGAAAGCTGCTATCCAACTATTTTTTGAAAGCTGATGCTGCCAGTTCAATATTAAAACCATGTCATTACAGGTTTATTGGTAGCAAGTCAATAGGGCACTTCTTTGCTTCCTCATCACAATCCGTCCCACACCTTCTCCATCACACTGTTTTAAATATGAATTATAGTTCAGCAAACAATCTGTAAATCAGTCAAACTTCTGTGTACATCTTCTGCTGCCCTGAATGAGCATCCCCAGTGTTTTAAAAGATTTTGGCCCCATTGCACTCTAAATTTTCCATCCACTTTCCTTCCCTTCTCTGAAATACCTCTGACTTTTGGTGTCACACATGGAGAACATCTGATGGCTTTGGGAGTCACACACTGACCTCAAGAGGAGAACACAGTATTATTCACCTCAATGTGTCTGCAGAGAGAAAGATTAACCCTATTAGACAGCAAAGATCAAAAGGTATTTTTAAAAAACTACAAGTACTATGAAAATGTGAAAAAAAGAGGAAGAGATGGTAGAAAGGACAAACGAAGGTGGCCTGCTGTTTTGTTTAAGAGTTACCATGGAACAGTCCTATTTAGCATACATATAAATAATCAACTCCAGAAAATAAGCATAGAAGTCATATATACAATTATATCAAGTTCAATGAACTCTGAAATCCCAGTGACTAACATTCTTCCCATTAATATTTTGTCACTATGTCCCTTAAATATTCCCACATACCTTTTATACATGCTATTCGTTTCACCTTTGATATTTTTGAAGCTTTGTCTTCTGGTCTGAATTTTCAGCTTAAATATTTGAAAATTTCAGTATCTAGCCAGGTGCCTTTCAACTCTGATCCATCTCACTTCACATCCATGTTTCATATACATTGAGAACAGCTCCTCAGCATTTAGTTAGAGGACTTGAACTGTTACAACTATATAGTGATTACTCTTTCGGATGGTTATGAAATAAAAATCCAAAAAGGAAACCATCATTTATCTTAACCGAGTTAAACAACAGAAAACATAACACTTGTTTGGAAGCTCATTAGCAGTAAGCACAGACATAGAGACATTCTGACACAAAACCTCTTTCAGCAGTCAGAAATAGAACACTTTCTGCATTTGCCACCTTTCAGGTCCGAGTTTCCAGCACGCTTCTTGTTATACGCAATTAGCTCCATGCCAAGATTTGGTACATTTCGTAATAAATCCCTTGACCACATTTGCTGCAGGCTTGGCAGCTGTGGAAAGGCTCTATTCATTAAGGCAGCAACCAAGCCACAGAACTTACCCCACAGCACAGCTCACTAGTAGAATTCCAGCAGGCAACAAATTTCAACAGCCATCACTCCCTCCTTTCTTGCTTGAAAAAGCCTGACATATGACTGTGATTAAGTAGGATATGAAAAAGCTCCAATAACTTTTCTCTTTTTCATCCCTCACCTCCCCCTTTCTACCTCTCTCCCCCTCGAACACCCAAAAAATCCCCCTCCTCTCACAGCACTACATATTAGGTAGAACCGGGGGGCGGGGGGGCTTGCCTGCATTTAAAACAGTAACCATCTGTTTCTTTCAGGAAGGCTGTCTCCCCTTCTCGGGTTTCTTCAGTTTTGGAACACTAACATCATGGCACAATGTAACGCTTGCTCTAGGCTGGGAAAGTTCTCTATGAGGCAAACAAGAACAGCAGCAGCAACCACTGGCCATGAGGCCATATGTTCAGAGACAAAGCAAGCAGAAAAATCTTACATTTTTCCAGCTGCTACTCTTCAGCATTCCAACAGCTACAGGCACAAAAGCCAGGCGAGGAGCAGTAGGAGTACATGCAAGTGTGTTTCATAGTTTTGTTGAAGAGTGTGGGGGAAAACAATCCTTACCTAGACTTTATGTCTGCACTTCACCCCACCTCCCAAAGTCATTTTCTTGCAGCCTGTGCTGGGAAAATCCAATTCTGGTCCTGAAGAATTGAACAGCTATGTAAAGAACTCTGATCATATTGTGCACATATTTTTGAGATGTCTGGTAGAGTTGGTTAAGAATCTGTAGGGCCTCTGTTATAACGGAGGATGGGCAACATTTTCAGAAAAACCGGCTCTAATCTCATCTTTCTCTGAACAGACCCCTACCCTTTAAGGTTTGAATTGCTCAGTTAAGGAGACTGGATTACTGTAATGAACTCTACATAAGTGTACACCAGAAACACATACAGAAACTTAAGGTGCTGCAGAACACAGCAGCCTACTTGATAAGTGGTGTCCTCTCAGTAGCAGCTAGGGTGACCAGACAGCAAGTGTGAAAAATCGGGATGGGGTGGGGGGTAATAGGAGCCCATATAAGAAAAAGACCCAAAAATCAGGACTGTCCCTATAAAATCGGGACATCTGGTCACCCTAGCAGCATCTGTTACCTATGCTCCATGAGGTTCACTAACTAACTACTGTTTTTCAGGTGGAGTTTAAAATGTTGGTTTTAACTTACAAAGCCCTAAATGTCTAAGCAATTGAAGATTAATTACTGTTGACTCAGACATGCTGATGTGGCTTATCAGAGTTCCTCTTTAGTATAAAGGAAATGTGAGTAGCCTTCTGGCAGAAGGAGATAGGGTCTGGGACAGATAGGACCAAGCAAGAAGTTCTAGGAGAAACCAAGGCAGGGGAGAAAGCTATGCCAGCAAAAAGAACCTTAAGATCAGTCAAACCGGTGGAGGAGTCTTCGTTAATAAAATGTCTCTCTTCGTGGGGTCCTCTTCTGACTCTACACTGAGCTTTCAGCTGGAATTGGTGGGCACCCAGCTTACACTTGCCCATTGCTGTCTTTTTGTTATGACGCTTCTGACTGCTATATAGTCTTTGTCTACACATAGAAAATGCCAAATTTGTCCAATTTCCTAATTTGTTCTTGTAGCCAGGATCAAACTTGGGTTTTCACAGATATCCCCATTAATTTACACTTGTAGCACAAGGCACATTTTTCATGGCAATTGCTGAAGTGACTAAAGTATTCTGGTTATCTGCAATAAAATATTAAGTTAGTAAAAAAAACGTCCCTTTGAAACCAAGTAAAATGTAGCAGTCAGGAAGTCTTTTGCCATGTAACAACAATTTCACTAAACTTAGAAGGATAACAATAACAGCACATATTCAGATATACTAGTAGATGGTATTCTTTGTATTGGCTACCTACAAACACAGCACATGAATATTTTACTTCCTGATCCAACTTTAGACAATGGTAACCATATTGGTATTCCCCAGCTATGCTGTAGGGCATAGCTGAGGCCTTGGCTACACTTGGGGATTGTGAAATGCGAGTGTAGTCGCGCCACCAGGGCTGCGAGAGCTCTCTCGCAGCGCTGTAAGTACTCCACCTCTCCGAGGGGAGTAGCTTGCAGCGCTGCGAGCGAGCGTGCAGCGCTGCAGGCGCTGATTACACTGGCGCTTTACAGCGCTGCACTCGCTGCACACGAGGGGGGGGTGCGTTTTCACACCCCCGAGCGCAGCAAGTTGTAGCGCTGTACAGCGCCAGTGTAGCCAAGGCCTGAGCAGGGAAGCACAACATTTTGGGCTTAGTTTGCCATTGCCTGGCCCCTTGTATGCATTTTGATTTGGTACTGTTTTACTGCCCACTTTGCACACTCTTTGCAGGTAAAATTCACAAAAACGGCAATGGAGAATAGATAGTGTAGGAGTGAGCTGTTCAGCAGCACAGAGCCACTCAAGAAACATACAATAACTACACATTGATATGCAAACTAGATACAATCAACTTAGGCTTGAATAGAGACTGGGAATGGCTGCGCCATTACAAACATTGAATCTATCTCCCCTTGTAAGTATTCTCACACTTCTTATCAAACTGTCTGTACTGGGCTATCTTGATTATCACTTCAAAAGTTTTTTTTTTCCCTCTCACTTAATTGGTCTCTCAGAGTTGGTAAGACAACTCCCACCTTTTCATGCTCTCTGTATGTGTACATATATCTCCTCAATATATGTTCCATTCTATACATCCAAAGAAGTGGGCTGAAGCCCACGAAAGCTTATGCTCAAATAAATTTGTTAGTCTCTAAGGTGCCACAAGTACTCCTGTTCTTTTTACACATTCTCAGTTTTCTCAAATGTTCTTTCCTATAAGCATGTATTTCAAACAGTCTTTACAGTATTTCTTTCTTGTACAATTGGAAAAGAAAGAAGCTGTTGGTTTTACTTGGACGTGCTGATTTCACTCCCGGTCATGATAAAATAGTTGAAGCTCGGCTCTGTGAGCTTCTGCTTTAGCTATTCACAAAGGTCCTTCCAGGATCTTAGGACACCCCCTGCCTCCATCCTTCATACATGAGCCCAACTCCCTTAAAAGCCTCCCATAAGGATGATCTGTTTATGCTTCCTGTGATGTCCCCAGCGGTTGCAACAAATAAGAAGTGAAACTGGAAAATTCACACCCCAGCAATGACATAATCATTCCTAGTGACACTTCCTTAAATGGCGGGGGAGTCAAAGGCCTCTAAGAAAAGTGAGAAATGAAGCCTTGGGGAGTGTGACTGGAACTGAAAGGAGGACTGTGATAAGGAGGAAGTGAGGCTGGGGATAAGTTAACCACAGGAACAATTTACCAAGGGATGGGATAAATTCACCATCATTTGAGTCTTTACATCATGACCAGATGTCTAAGAGTTATGCTATAGTTCAATAAATTGTTGGGCAAAATGCAGGAATATTTGGGTTAAATCTGTGGCTTGTGTTAATACAGGAGGTCAGACTAGATCAGGGGTCTCAAAAATGCTGCCCGCGGGCCACATGCAGCCCACGGAGTTGTTTCCTGCGGCCCGCCATAGGCGCCGACTCCACCAGCAGCCAAGCTCCCCTTGCCCCCTGTCCCCTACCAGTGCACCATGTCCCCGCTCCTCCGCCTACCTCCCAGTGCTTCCTGCCGCCAAACAGCTGTTTGGCAGCGCTTAGGACTTTCTAGGAGGGAGGGGGGAGGAGCAGGGACGCGGCGCGCTCAGGGGAGGAGGCGGAGAAGAGGCGGGGCCGGGGTGGGGATTTGGGAAAGGGGCTGGAATAGGGGCAGAGAGGGGGCGGAGTTGGGATGGGGACTTTGAGGAAGGGGTTGGAATAGGGGCAGAGAGGGGGCAGAGTTGGGACGGGGACTTTGGGGAAAGGGTTGGAATGGGGGTGGGGACGGGATGGGAAGAGGCAGGGCAGGGAAGACGTTAGCTGAATCAGCAAAACATAACCCACCTCTGGCCCTGCTGCTGCCAGCTCCCACACACATGCTCTGGGGAGGAGGACTGGCAGGCAGGCAGGTTCTCGGAGCTGCTGTTTAAGGCAGTGTTTACAGTCACTCTCGCTCTAGTGGTGGGGATGTCTGCTGTGTGCATTTCAATGAGCTGTTTCCACAGTTCTCTGAAGTTTACCCTATTCAAACTGCCCAAGCTTGACAAACAGGCTTGCAGCTCCTCGCTCCCAACCAAGCCATTGAGCCTGCTCTTCCTGCAGCCCCAATCCTCCCCTCCAGCTATACCCCGACTCACACCAACCCTTGGCCAGCCCCTTCGCCACTCTTCAAATCTCCCCTTCCTCAAGGGAGGGCCAAACACACCCACCATTGAAATCCATCCCCACTGATCCCATGCGCAGTGTGAAACGCTGGGGGAGAAGGGAGCCGGGAAAGCAGCAGCAGCCAGTCACTGGGAAAAGCCCTTTTCCTTTAACATTGGGAGGGAGGGAAAGGCAAAGCCTGTTCCCCGCACCTCTCACCCTCAACAATGCCTGGCTGGGAAAGAAATCCCCGACCCTCCTCGGGAATGCGGACGCTTCAACACAGGTGCTGGCTGCTAAGTAAATTCGCTCGGTAGAGACCTGCAACTCCCAGCATGCTCTACTCCACCTTGCACTGAGCTGCTGCCTTAGAGACGGAGCAAGGCATGCTGTGAGTAGTTGGGAAGAATGTTTGTTACAAGTGGCAACCTAATTTGTATGAATAGTTACTTTAAAAAGTTCCTGCCATTACAGCTATGTTAATAGACTGTTAGTGTAGATCAGGGGTCGGCAACCTTTCAGAAGTCGTGTGCTGAGTCTTCATTTATTCACTCTAATTTAAGGTTTCGCGTGCCAGTAATACATTTTTAGAAGATCTCTTTCTAGAAGTCTATAATATATAACGAAACTACTGTTGTATGTAAAGTAAATAAGGGTTTTTAAATGTTTAAGAAGCTTCATTTAAAATTAAATTAAAATGCAGAGCCCCCCCGCACCGGTGGCCAGGACCCGGGCAGTGTGAGTACCACTGAAAACCAGCTCGCGTGCCGCATTCGGCACACATGCCATAGGTTGCCTACCGCTGGTATAGATCATCATCAGTGTTACTGACCACATAAGGAATAGTTACAGGTGTTTATATTTTATTAAAACCCCTCTTCGCATTACAGTTTTAAAAAAGCTAATACACTGACTTTTAATAGCATACTATATTACTCTTTCATTTTTATTATATTACTCTTCATTTTTTTCATTTTGACTATACTTTTGTATCGTTATATGAAAAGGTTTTAGTAATGCGGCCCTCGGGCCAATGTACTAGTCCTCATGTGGCCCTTTGGGAACACTCCACAGGGAAAGAACAGACCCAAGAGTTCCCTGACCATGGTCAACAGTATCAAAGGCTGCTGATGGGTATACCCAGGGTGAATTGATTTAAATAAATTGACTTAAATCACCAATTTTAATCAGATTAGCAAGCAGGAAACCATCATTTAAACAACAGTTTAATAATTTTACAGTTTTACTTTTTAGTTATTTTACTAAAGAAAGTTTAATTCTCACGGGTGGCTCTCTCTCCTCTCCATCAAGCTAGCACAAGAGAAAGCAACTGATGAAATTAAGATGTCTTTCTCTATTTCTATGTTCTTTTCCTACAAGAACTTTGGTACATTGCAGAAGTTTTGTGTGATGTTCTACAGCTGGGTGATACAAGCTTTCCTAAACAAATTGAAACACTAAAGTGACTTTACATCCTTCATCTTCTTCTATACAGTCAGCGATAGTTTTGTTAGCTGATGTAATGTTTATTTTTTTCCATCAGACAAGCTAGCCTATGCACTAAGAGAGCCGATTTGTGATCACATCATAAACAGATTCTTCACATACCTCTTATGTAATCAGACTCATGTTTATGGACGATGATCAGTGGTGCACTGAAGGACTATTTTGTGAAAGCCTCCACTAGTGACAGCTACAAGAATAAAAGGGTCCAGAGGTAGACAAACCAAAATCTTTGCTCAACATTTAATGATTTGAGAGTCTGACATGCTAGTCCTTACTTGAGCAACACACCCCATTAACATCATATGCTGTACCAATATACCAGCAAGCTTGTATAATGACAGTGAGAGTGCTGCTTGATTAAGAGCTGCTGTTTCAGACCCTGAACAAGAAACACTTTGGAATTCTTGAGACTAACACAGTATGACCTGGGACAAGCAAAATTATTTTAAAAAAAATACACCTCTACCCAGATATAATGCGACCCAATATAACACGAATTCGCATACAACGTGGTAAAGCAGTGCTCGGGGGGGGGGGGGGGCGGGGGGGCTGCGCACTCGGGGGGATCAAAGCAAGTTCGATGTAATGCAGTTTCACCTATAATACAGTAAGATTTTTTGGCTCCCGAGAACAGCGTTATATCGGGGTAGAGGTGTATATTTATTTATGTAGATACTTTGGATTGCAGCTTATAAAACTGAGGCATCTAAACACTGCCTTTTCTTCACCCCCAACTAATCCTGACCATGAAAAGTGTGCTAGAGAAAGAAAACTATTTTCACCCAACATCACTTCATCTCTTCCTTTCCTAAATGAACCTTTGTCAAATCTACTTCCCATGAACTCACATCTTTTCTTTAAATCCACTTATTTTTAATATTCTATTCTGGAACATAGTTACTTTTGAACAAGCTTCACCAACACCACATCTACCACAACACCCCACAAGTGGTGAGTAAAACATAGAAGAAATACAATTTAAAAGTGAGAAATAGATTAAATGAAAGCAGAGGAGAAAACTTTTAACCCTTTGTCGCCAGGATTTCCTGATGTGAAATATTAATGCATCATGCATCCATTGGAATTCCCAGCAGCCCTCAGAAATCAGGGCCTGATTCACCTTCTGTAGTGCTGAAGATGTTTAGTATCTTACAGATCTTGGCCAGCATCATAAAACTGAGTGTTCAGTGACTAAGACATTCTGTCGATTAAGTCTCTCAATTTAAACAGGTTCAGATAGTGAAACAATGTAACAGTCAATTTTGTGAAGATTCACTAAACTCAATGAGAATTAAGGATGCCACAGATCAAGCCTTTAAGCCTTGATTCAAAACCCACTGACGTCATACAATTGAATGCAGTGATCAGACCCTTAACCTTATCTGAAGATCCATTTACCTTTCCTATATGCTGTTATACAGCTGGCATATTCATGCCAACTTTCTTATGTCACCTTGTAATCTACTGTGCTCAGTTTAATCTGATTGAACACTGGAACATTTGATGAGTCCCGATAATGAATGTTCATCCTGCTTTGTGCAATGCACTCAAAGGTGGTGTAGATCACTATCATTTTAAACAAGGTTTCCAAGTGTAATTTTGGCAGCTTAGTGGACCTCATAAGAGACTCTTTAAAACCTTATAAGCAGTTTATATGTGGATTTTAAATGCTTATCATTTCAAAATCCATGGTGTTTTTGGAACAATTTTCCAAATCTCCATATTTGCCAGCTCTAATTTCTTAAAGAATAAAAATATTGTTTCATTAAGGACATGGTGGTATCCAGGCCAGAGCTCAAAAGCACCTTAGGATTGTCTAGGAACTGTTGTAATACTGGACTTTATCCTGTTTATAATCCATCATTCCTCCCAATCAGAGGGTATCCCTGAGTGCTGCAACCCTTTGTCTAGGAACCTTGAACACAACTCTGAGCACTGTTTACAATTGTGAAAATGTTTTGCATCCCCAAGAAACTGAATCATGTTATGTGCTGCAGGGACCCAAATGCCAAAACCTGACAACCACATGAAATGAAAAAGGGGAAAAATGGTTGTTTATGAACCTGAGATTTCCCCACCTGGTCTCACACTTGCTAAAATATGTATTGTTCTCCTCCTCTTCTTTAGTAGATAGGGATATCTTCTAATTTTATTTTCCCAGCTACATCACCCATCAAGGGAAGTACTCCTTTACTCAAGACTTATGAAACAATATTTAAGAGCAATGACTCTCAAAAACAACAAAAAACCCTTTGTAATTTTTCAAGAACTCTAATGGTATACTATATTGTGTTTGTTTTTTCCCTCAGAAATGTTTAATTAAGTAAATGTTTTGTCTAAATTGTACCGGCCTGGAGTGTATCATAGTTTGATGTTGTGTTAACCTCGTGAGTTAAAAAATAATGTTTTAAACTAGTTGATTATGTTGGAAGAGACCATAACATTTTCAGCTCAAGGAATATGTCTAATATTGGAAACGCTTGAATGGAACCTATTTTGTTGACTGGATAAAAAAAATTGATACATAGTTAAGACCTTCTTTAAGAGTTCTATTATAGTATGCCACACAGGCTTTTAAGATCAGTTGGGTCATGTAATTTCAGTGCCTACACCTTCAGAAGTTCCAATTGTAATATACTAGCCAGCATATATCAGTACAGCTGCCATACATAACTCTCAGTCTCCTAAACACCAACAGCCTGAATCTCCCCTCACACTGGTGGGGAAAATCAGGAGTAATTTCAGTTAAGTCAATGAAAGTACATTATGATAAGCCCAGATGGGGATTATCAAGCCCCATCTCTGTAAAGCAGACTTCCAAAATGTGTAGCAAATGCCCAAGATCACTAGTCGCAGCCTGTTGCATGTTTTAAAGATATTTGTTTCCAGAGACATTTCTTGCTGTACTTAAAATGGGGAATATTGCTAAAACTGGCAACAGCCCTGGAACTAGAATGAACAAGTGCTCCCAATACAATACTGAAAACAGACAATTTTCAAGTACTTCAGTGCAATGCATTTTACACTGCCTGTTAATTTGTGTTTATCTAGTTATTGGAGTTGGTCAAAAAAATTTCAGTCAGAAAAAAACCTGATGAAGTTGTGTTTGTAGGGAGAGATCTTACTTACATGTAATTATTAAATACAAAGCTGTATTTCTCTGTGTACTGCCTACATCATTAAAATGTTAGTAGTCTCATAAAAGACAGTAACAGATACTATGACATGCTAATGTTTTCAAGCAGAAAGCCAGTATTATTGACCTTTCTATAAATTGAAAAATGAAGTATTATGTGTATTGTTATAGCCTGAAGTCAAAAATTTATGTATTGTCTAATGCTAATTTTCACATTTCTAGCTTTGTGTTAGAGAATGTACGGAAAGTAAGGATATTCAAAATTTTATGTGCATCTTTCCATATTTTTTAATAATTGTTTGATTTGTTTTTTAAATCTGTAACATTTTTTATTTATTTTGAAATTTGCAATTTTATTCAGCAACTTCAAAGTGACATGATGGCTTCTGTTTATGGGTGCTGTAATAGATTATTGCTATTAGATTTGTTATTTGTTTGGGAATGATTACAACAAATCTGTAATTATTTAAATGCTAGTTACAGTTGAAATGCCACTAAAATCCAAATGATAAGAAATATATATTACATCTGCTTTCCATAACAAAAACTCAACACTGGATAAAGATTAAACATTTGTTCCTATTTATCTAACTCAGTGCTCCCAATATTCAAGCCCAACTTCTGAGCTTAACTGCTTATTACAAAACAGTAATATTTCTTAGCGGCATAAAACTTGATATTGAGATAAGATTGCAAAATCCATGCTCCAGTGAAGTATGTCTAAAATAAAAGTAAAGAAAATAAAGTACTAACGCCAAACTTTAAAAAATGCAAAGAAAGAAAACAAGAACTTGAAAAGTGGTTAAAACTTTACAACTACATTTTCTGTGAAATGCTGAACACAAAGAAACTCAAACAATTTGATGTCTAATTAAAAAAAACAACTTAGTGTTAATAGGGTTGCCAACCTTCCAGGATTGGCCTGGAGTCTCCAAGAATTAAAAACTGATCTTTAATTAAAGATTATGTCATGTGATGAAACCTCCAGGAATATGTCCAAGCAAAATTGGCAATCCTAAATGTTAACCCTGTCTAACCAATGGAGCTTATCTAAAGTCAGAAAACTGACTCAGTAGGTATATATAATTTTGTACACGTTGCCGCAGAAATTAAAGGCAGAACCTTTTAGTAACTGAGATTGCAATAAATACACACACCACACCACAATCACTCACCACAGCAAGAAAAACAACAGCACACATCACTACAGTTTGTCTTCACAAACTAATCTGTACCAATATAAAATTTCTCTGTTTGTTACAGGGTATGTTCTAAAGCCCGCTTCAGTCATTAGGTGTCTTTCCATTGACATCAATGGGCTCTGGATTAACCACATAGTGAACATCACCCTCTCCTCCATGAAGTCTTCAGGTTTTGGGGGACCAGTTAATACAGCAATCAATTAAAAAAAATCTTATAAAAGTTTACATATGCGCAGATATCAATTAAAGTAGAAAGTGAGTAACAAATTCTACTTTACTCAAGTTAGAAGCAGCTCTACTAGACACCCTAACAAGGAGATTGGGATAGTGACCTGACAACCAGGCATCTTTATGGAATGCACCTGTGCAGAGGGTCAGTGTACAAAGGCCTATGCACCAAATAAGTCCCACTGAAGTCCTCAAAAGGGGGCTTCTCCTCAAGCCCCTAAATTTACACTAGCTAAAGCTGTGCTTTTCAATTAAGCTGTAACAGTGGTATGTTTTATGACATCTGTGATCAGATAATCTTAATAAAGTTGGCTAGAGAACTCACTAAAAAGCCTGAATATAACCAGTTATTACTTAGGACCTGAGAATTTGTATTTTCTTTCTACATAAACCAATGGGAGTTTGCCTAGGAAAGTACAAAGATTCAAATTTATAATCCTAATTTAGACTCCAATTTTCCATTCCAATAACTGACATTCTGCAATGCTCATACCCACTTCTATACTAGAGATTTTAAGAAAATTTCTTGTCATATTACGGGCAAGAAACAGCCTGAAAATATCACCCACAACCACTTGCTACATGTTTTTTAAGATTCATGCTGTATAACTACAGGCCAATTTTGTTGATTTGTTTTACGAGTCTAGGCCAAACTTTTCAAAGGGGCCTAACCAGTGTCAAAGTGTCCAATTCCATTAACTTTCAATGGGAGGTAGATACCCAGCTCCTTTAGGCCCCTTTGAAAATCCCAGTAATAATCATTGTAATTTTAATCTGTGATAGTAACATAGCCAGCATTTCAAGTCTAATTTTAGAAGAGGAAAAAGCAAAAAAGATCAGTAAAGACTAGTAGCTTAACACGATTCTGACACAAATATTATCATCTAACTAATAAAACATTCTTATAGCACCTGGATTTTGTGCTTCAGAAAATAAAAGCAAAGACTGCACTGAAAAGAAGAACAAATATGTAGTTTTAAATCAGAGTCTGCACAGTTAGTTACACAAAATAAACTGTGTGAGGATCCCATTTTTGCAAGCTGATGCCTGTCACAAGAGAAAAAAGAGTTATGTTTGTAATAAGGTAAATACAACTCTATTTAACAAACACCTTTGAAATATTTAAGAAACAAGGTATGCTAAAACTTACTTTTGAATGCCAATTACATCCACTATAAACTCAGTTAGCCTTTTCCATATTAAAAAAAAAATCTAATCTACTGTATTAAGTAAATATTAACTGTTCAATAAATGCTTAAACCTCTCAGAATGCACAATATTTTGAGTGCTATTAGACACTAGCAGTTGCATGGTTACTATTATTTTCCCAAAATAGCAATAAACTTCAGGTGCATTTTATAAAAGCTAAGAAGTTACCGGTCATTTAATTTTTGTCACTATCAAAAATAAATTCCTTCTGAACTTATGCCAAAATGACTTAAAGAACATCGGTAGTAGTCATGCTGCACCCTGGCTATTTTATAATGAATTCATTCATTACAATGCAAGCCTGATCATTCTCAAGAGTCCTTCCTAGGTTGGTACGATAACCCATTCTGGATTTTTTTAAATCCATCTGTGTGTACACAGAATGTGTTGACCATATTTCTTTTGAACTCTGCCAACAGTCTCCTAATCACACTCACAAATGTTTCAGATATTTTACATCAGGAAGAACCAAACGATTTGTCCCCCCTCCCCCTCTTTTAGAAATAAACGCCAACCAATTTTAAAATTAAAAATAAAATAAATAAATACATTTCAACCTTATATTAGGATTAGCCTCCTTGACCACCATCATAACGGTAACTAGTATCCTAAAAGGGACATGACTTTGTTCTTGAGTCATTACTTTTGAATAATTAATTTGTTCCTGGAATTTAAACTAAAGTCAACAGAAATATATACACAAACATATAATTGCTTACCTTTAATTTTAAAGAGAACCATGGCCACAAAGAAAGATACAGAGAGATTAAATTACTCAGAACACTTTGAATGACTTTTAAACAGATGTAGCCACATTTTCAAACATCTGTGTTTCACATAGGCATTAAGCCCCTGTTGCACAAACTACTTGTTGTTTCTCAACACTTATTTGAATAATTGTGTCTCCACAAACTAAACATGTTTGAGACTAAATTACTTATATGTCTGCTGGGAATAATTATAAAATTAGCTCATTCTAATTAGCACGTGTGGGTTTAAAACGTAACAAAATACCATAGTGAGTCTCCAGATGAAATAAAAATCCGAAATGTCAACCATGGGTTGGCTCATGTACCTGAGACTTTGATTTTTCTCAATCCAACAATATGATCTCTAAGGAAGGCTTAGTCCTTGACTTGTGTCTCATAATTCTGTAAACAAGTATTCCCATTTTTCAGTCTCCTGAGATTCCTTTATTTATTCATCACTGCAACAGACTACATATTATTTAAATAATTACATGAAAGAAGCACGAACCAGTAATAATCAGAATGTAAAATCTTGAAGCACAGGCCATGTCTTAATTTCATAAATTAAAATATTCCATTCATAATACATGGTTACACCTAAGCAACAACACACACACAAGAATTTTGTTTATCTTGGATACCACAATGCTTTAGGGTTGCCAGTATTTAAAGGTCCCAGTTCAAGAAAGCACTTACGCATGTGCTTAGGTAGATACCTATTCAGGACAGCATGCACTTAACTTTAAAAGCATGTGCTTCAGTCCCACTGATTTCAATTAATCTAATTCTAAATTATGTCCTTCAAGAAGAAAAATCATCACACCGTCACAATGCTTATGTTGTGGCATCTTGATGTGGCACATCAGGCATTTGTGGGTAAGGCAGTTATATTTTGAGGTACCGTAAGTTCCAGTGAATGCCAGTGACAAGGTATCCCAATATAAAAGAATACTTGAGAAAGACAGTATTATAATATCAACATGCCAGAGTTCAGTAAATATAGTCTCAGACAACTAAAGTCTTATTTCTCTTCTCTCTCTTGTTCAAGACCTTCCACATATGCTTTTCAGTAGCTAACTCGCATTTTTCCAGCATTTTCCTGATAGTTCACTATCTTCCTCCATCCTCTCCTCCTCAATTTCCCTCTCCCCCCCCACACACACTGATTGTCACTACTGTGTTTAGGAGCCAGATCTGCACATGGTGTTCTATACAAAGTTACAGTATTTAAGTCCACTTGAATTTGGCCTCTGGGTGGAAGCATTAAAAAAAATTAACTTGCCCACAAGTAGCAAACAAAAATATTGATGAAAATCTGCCCTTTTCAGAGAGAGATATTAAATTTTATTACAGTAGTCATTTGATAAATTGAGCTGACTTAATTTGCGGCTACTCCATCTCCAGCTAAAGTCTCCTTCCAAACCCCTCCCCCCAGATTGTACCATTTCTTACATACACTGTAATACAAAACTTCATTTGAGGTGAATGGCTTTTACTTCATTTTGGTACTCAGTACTATAGTATTGCTAGTCTGAATTTAATTTACTATCCATATAGATGATATGTCATATGCACTTCCAAAGTTATTCATGTCCAAGACAGGTGGAAATAAATTACTTCTTTTTTTTTTTTATGTATACACGGTTTTCTTTTTAAATGCCAAAATACTGTCTTACATATACACACAATAGGTAAGTATTTCAAGTTGCACTAAAAATAACAACTAACACTTATTCCAACAATGAAAGAAAGTCTATTAACAAAATTGGGTTTTTATAGTATTTATCACTGCTGCCAAGGGCACAATAATTGAAGTTTGGATTTCATGCTCTTGTGACAATGAATGAACTTATGTGAAACAAATAACTATGACTGATTAAACCCAGGAGTATTCAACTGTTTTCTTTTTGGATCTTACAGGTAGCCAAGTACTGGTGTTGCTCTTCACTACTCATCTGAAGGGTGATTCATACTAAATTTATGTGTAACCGATTTCTTTTCTCTTTTTTCCACCCCATATACACCAGGAGTCTCCGAAGAATCTCAATTATATTAGTATTTATATGATTATATTACAACAGGTCTGTGATAAAATATACAGGAAGCTTGTTATAAAATGACATGGGGTATGTCTACATAGTTGCCAACCCTCCAGGATTGTCCTGGAGTCTTTAATTAAAGATAATGTCATGTGATGAAACATCCAGGAATTCATCCAACCAAAGCTGGCAACCCTACCAGAGAGAGGGCCACCCATCCCAGGTAAACAGACCTGCACTAGCAGGGCTGACGCTAGCGTGCTAAAAATAGCACTGTGGACATCCCAGCTTGAGCTAGAACTCAAGGGTCTCGAGCCCTCGGGGGGTCAGGTAGAATTGAGAGCTGGAGCCACAAAATCCACTCTGCTATTTTTAGCCCACTAACTTGAGCCCTGCTAGTGCAAGTCTGTCTAGGCAGGGTGGGAGGCTTGCTCCCAGCTGCAGTGTATACACTCCCATGGGGTTTTGCAAGGGTTTGGTAGAATAGTTGTTAATCTGTTAGATCGAATAGTTACATAGGATCCTTTTACTGGCAATAAACAAATACATTCTTCCCTCTCCAATTGTTCCTGTGTTTCCTTCACTGGGTTGTTTTAACACAAGAAAATATTGATTCTCATGTTCTATTATAATTCATCCTGATAGGCATTTTATCCATTTTCTTAAAACTAAGACCTTTCGTTAACAGAGTTATTTTAAAATACAGGATCATTTTCTCTTTTGAAATTTGGATTGTTTGTGCGCCACCTGAGTGGTACCAAGGAGCAAGACCCTGCCCTTAACTGTCTAAAAATGTCCTGCATGCAGAACAAGTTCCTGTACTCCACATCATTTTAAGAGATGTGTTTGGGGCAAAAGTCCTCTCCACAGCACTAATCTTCAACTGGCATATGATTGATTGGTACCAGATGCCACTGGTATTAAGTTACAGCAGTCTAGGAGATACTCTATCTCACATGAGAGCCAGCACAGATTAGCCCACAGGATCAGAGAGTCATAATCAGCATAAAGCATATGTTTGGAGAGGAAGAAGGGACCTCTGCTCCACTCCGCTAATCCTCATTGTACCCTCTCACTCACCCAAAGCCACATCTTTCCACTCAATTAGAATAATAAATTATTATTAAGCCCCAACCATGTGTTCTACGCTACAGATGACATGAATATAGAGACAGTCACTGCCCCAAAGAGTTTTTGATTTAAAAGACTATCATGGAAGAGGGAGTTAACACTGGATGATCACAAGTAGGAGTTAAATTAAGTCAGAGCAGAATGTTGCTTTTGCATTGAAAGTCTGTGGGTGTTTCTCCATCATTTAATGACATCAAGGATGAGTTAACTTAATTTTTAGGAGCAGTCTTTTTTGGAGTGATGGTGGGTTTTGTTTTGTTTTTTTTAAATAATGACTTTTATGGGAAATTTCTCTAATCCTGCAGCTGCTGCGACTGCCATTGTAAAAATTATTCTTACCAGAAAGGATAAAATGTGCTACTTAGATGCTTGTGTTAACTCCCCTCTTTCAATCAGCTGACGGGCATTAAAGTCAGTGGAGTTATGCCAATTTATCCCAGTTTAGAATTCAGGGTATATAAGGATATCCATGTGATACAATAACGATCCAAGGTTCTGTAGTGTAAGAAGTGCCAACAATGATTACGTTACTTTACATTTGAGACAAATATAATCAACAAAAGAATAACTGTCTAGTTTGAGTCTTTATTGACAGCACAATACTCTAGAGATTATAAAAGAACAATACTATGAATAATGCAGGAAATAAATGTATACAATCCCTATTCAAAATGCAATGGACAACTAGAGTTGAAGATTGTTTAGTCAGCATCTTTTTGTAGAGACAGCAAATACAAAAAAATCAAAACATATAACTCTGGATTTTTTGGTTTTTATTAGCAAAGGAAATCACAGTATCTCCATAGTACTGGAATGCAATTTAGTTATTATGGCACTATTATTCTTTATTGGTCTATTTGAAGGATTATCTAACTTCCCCATAAGTGTCTTGCTCCTTCTAAAAATAGCCATTAAATTGTTTCCTCTAAAGATGTTCTTAATTTGCTGACAGAAATGGTGGACGTAAAACCAAGTTTAACTATGTAAAGTGTGTTTACGGTTTCAATTTTTCTCCATTTAACCTCTTTAAAAAAAAGACAAAGAATTAGCCAAGATATGCTTAGTGTAAGTGCTATCCCTAAGGCATAAGAACTGCTCTCCCTTTGCATCCCGTGGAGTGCATGACACTCCAAAAGGGAAAAGAAGAAAGTAACCGCTTTACACCCAACAGAGCAAATTGGGTGCACAAGGGAGAGTAAGCTGCACCCTCTGATGTGTTACTTCCACTGTACATCTGGAACAGATCAGATCCGCAATTCCCCCAATGGAGGCCTGTGCATGAAAAGGTGTAATTGAGTCCTGCACAGGTATGACACACATTAGACACATACAAATAATTTAGTACACTAGGTACCCAGTACAGTTAGTATATTAGGTACCAGAATTTTAGATGTGTAATTTTAGTATATTGGTGTAAATGAGTACTTCGCTGCAGTAAACAATCACATCATATACTCTAGCAAGTACATGCTATGAGCTCAATTAAATCCTGACTCAGGCAAAATTCCCACGTAGAGTAACATGAATTCTGCCAGAATGAGACTAGATTTGGGCAATATTAGTTAATTTACAGATTACTACTGGTATCTTTTCATCAAGGTAACACAACAACTCTCTCCCTGGCACTAAACTAACATTTGAATGTATGACCTTACAGTCAGTAGGTTACAATGCTAAAGACTGAAAAACCATGTTATTGCTATAGCAGGATTTCCCTCCTCCCCCTCAATTCACTATACTTAATTGACATTTTACTAGATAGCAATTTAACTCTGAGCATTTGGGGCTATATTTAAGTCAGACTAAGTAAATTGTTGATGCAATTATACTGGTATGCAGCTACCTTATACCATTATAGCTTAATCCCCTTTTCTACAGGAATAAGATTTACCAGGCACTTTAGACAAATACAACTCCACTAACACTAGGAGTACTGAACAGCTTTAAATACACTGGTATATTTAAAGTGGTATAATTTGTGTGTGTGCAGACAGGCCTAAGACTTTAAAGGCGCACGCACACACACACACTTTCTGACTTTAAGTTCTGCATTGCTTTGCAATAGTGTGTTTCATGTTGTTTTATGTAGTATACGAGAGAACTTTTTAAAAGTATGACTAAGCTTTCCTATCTTACCAGCTAATTTAAGTGTTAATATAAAAACAGAGTATTCATAGTGCAGTGCAACCAAGGGGATGCTAATGCAAGTCTAATATGGATGTTCAGTTGTGTGCTACAAGCAGTCTTCAAACAAGACCAAGGGGAAATAAGGAAAGACAATGGGGTTACGAGAATTTTTAAATCAAAGTCTTCTGCTATCAGTGTGGTCATTGTGAGGTACAGTCACGAATTGTAATATTTTAGGGCTACATTGTGCCTTTTGGCACAGCCCTATGCAGGGATGCTATGTAGGCTGTACTACTCCAGGAGTAGCCCTGGGAGGCACTATGGCTAAGACACACCCTTCAGAGGCACAACTCCCATTCATCCCAGGGAGGAAAGAGGTAGGAGTTTGCTGCTGTTGTAGGCCAGCAGCAAATTACAATAGCTCTGCACTGGCTCAACTGACAGCCAAGGTTCTGCCCACTCTGTGCCCCTCTCCACCAACCTGCTCCCAGGGTCTGGGGGAGGCTACCAAATGCACAGTAACTGTTTGCTCCTGTGCAGTCCCAAGGTGGCAAAGAACAGGGATGCAGGAGAGGGGGTTACTCTCCCTTAATAACCATGGGCAGGTATGCAGTCAGAGTCACAACGTAGTCCTTAGAGAACTTGTATAACATAAGTAACATGCTATCATCCATTAATGCACCAAAAGACAAAGGACTGGTACGTGTTTCTGTGCGTTTTTTTTACGAAGTGTCTTATAGGATATGGAATTCTAACTCAAGAGCTCTTACAGTCTGTGCAAATGTTTGATGAAGAGAACCACAGCTGAACAAACCAATATTTAAAATTCAATGGAGTATAGAAAATGCCAGAAGTTACTAATCATATAACAAATTGATATCCACTTCATCATGTTGATCTACACCTCCTTTCTTATCTCCAGGGGTTTTACTGATACGTGTGGTAGAAGTACACATTCCATTCATTATACAAATTATGTTATCACATACTTCACTTTAACTTACTGCTAAAGCACAAAGTTAAAAAACCTCACATCACACACCTCCATTGACAAACTTACTATAAACTCACAATAATGAATATTATTTTATCTTTACCAATAGATGTTGTCTTACCTTTATCAAGTTAACCTGAAATGTCCCTTTCTCCTATTCAGCTCCCAGGAACAAAAGAAATGAACTCCACCCTACAAACAAAGAAAAATTTAAAAGTGATTGGCAATGTGCTGAAAGTAGTTTAATTATATTACTACCATTAAAAAAAGACTCTGTACCAGGGTGTCAAGGGTATGGCCCACTGACCAGATGCGGCCTACAGAACAGTTTCATCTGGATTCCCATGAATCTTTGGGCTTATCTGCACAACTCTGGAGTCTGCACTACAGGTGTGTTGGGTTCTAGCTCCCCTGCTAGCCTGCATTGATGTAGCCTCAACAAGTTTGAAACAAGACTACATCTTTGTGCTCTAAGGAACATTCAATGTATGCCAGCAGGGGAATAAGGGGGAGTCCACACTGGAACACTACAAATTGCAAGGTATGTCATCAGGCCCACCATATGAAAATTATGTGACACCCTCCCACCACCATCCTGTACTGTCTTCTTGTAGACATGTAAAATTATAACGTCACCTGCAGGAGAATCTAAAGATTATGCATGGCTAGCTACAGTAGAACTTCAGAGTTACGAAAACCAGAGTTACAAATTGACCGGTCAACCACATACCTCATTTGGAACCGGAAGTATACAATCAGGCAGCAGGAGAGAGGGGGAAAGAAAGCAAATACAGTACAGTACTGTGTTAAACATAAACTACTAAAAAAGTAAAGGGAAAGTAGCATTTTTTTTCTGCATAATAAAGTTTCAAAGTATTAAGTCAATGTTCAGTTGTAAACTTTTGAAAGAACAACCATAACGTTTTGTTCAGAGTTACAAACATTTCAGATATCAGAGGGATAGCCGATAACACGGGTAGCCATGTTAGTCTGGATCTGTAAAAAGCAACAGAGAGTCCTGTGGCACCTTTAAGACTAACAGATATATTGGAGCATAAGCTTTCGTGGGTGAATGCCCACTTCGTCGGATCCGATACATAAAGCTTATGCTCCAATACATCTGTTAGTCTTAAAGGTGCCACAGGACTCTCTGTTGCTTTTTACAAACATTTCAGAGTTACAAACAAACTCCATTCCCCAAGTGTTAGTAACTCTGAGGTTCTACTGTAAATAGTCATTACAGTATTTCAAATGTGACACTTGAGGACTAGTGTTTGATAAAATGAAGCACATGGATGGCAAAATATTTAGCAATACTCTATCAATTATGGGTGGAAAAGATTTACATTTTGCAATTTGTGCTTATCATCTCATCTTCCAAGAGAACTTGGCAGAATGCATGCATTGCAATTCATCCAGTATTCTCTGAATGGATGAGTGTTACCTTCATGCCTCAGCCCCCACAGGTCCAGAGTAAACCAGCATATATGCCATTAAATTAATCTCTATAGCACTGATAATTCACAAGGTTTACAAATCAAAGCCTTATCTGGCTCCCATGATGACAGAACCGCACAGACCTGACAGGGAACTGGATCAGAAATGTATAGCAGCACAGGTCGTTGGTCCCAAACAGCTGTTTGGTCATTATGTGCACACTTCTTCAAATACAATTTGGTTCAAAATCTGTCTAGAGGGATACATACTACTTCCTCTCCAACTAATCGCCAATAAAACAGAGGTTGCTTCAAGACAATAGCCTCACAAGAGAATTCTGACAGAACATTACCAGTGCTTAATTTGTAATGAAAGAGGTGCCAGGGCTCACGCAGTTGTTGTTTTTTTACTTTCATAACTGACACAGCAAGCCCAGAGGTGATGGGGCTATGAACTGCCAAGTTGAGAGGTGCCGAGGCTTAGCCCTGGCACAAATTAAGCACTGATTATTACTAGAACTACTGTTGGCATTAGGGTAGAGCCAAGAGGCTCTAATCAGATCATGGCCCCAAACACATAGTACATTGTATGAGGCAGTTAGTGCCCCAAAGAACGTACAAAGCACAAGGCAGTTAGTGCAACAAAGAGCATACAGTTTACATTAAGATTGGATGTGACATGGAAGTGTAACGAAATGGAGGGAGTTGCAGAAGGTAGCCAAAGGTAACAATGTAGTTGCAGAAGCTCACTAAATCCAATTTAAAAAGAAATGAAATGTAAATAAAACAGGAGATATTAATATCAATAGTCCCTGCTGGCTACCAGCCTAGCCATTATCAGTTAGCAGTTTACCACAGGCCTCCTGACAGAGTAGGTCTTGAGAAAGGATCTGAAGAAGGATAGAGAAGTGGCTTTACAGATGCATTTGTGGACTAGTTGCCCCTTGTGTGTGGAGTCGTGAAAGAAAATGTGCAGTGGGGAAAATGAACAAATAAGCAATTTAGACTAGCATCATTGGTGAAGTTGAGTCAATGGCAAGACTAAAAAGGGGACGACATAGTCAGAGCCACAGGCCAGAAATATTTTAGTAGCAGCATTTTGAGAACGCACCTGAAATTGGTAACGTGGATGTGAGGAAGGTCAAAACGGAGAAGAAATTTCTGCAAAAGAAAAAGAAAAAGGCAACATCGCGAAAATGTTACAGAGAAAGCAGAAGCAAGATCTGGATATGGCTTTGGATGCATGGGCTAAAGTGAGGACAAACTTGAAGAGAATACCCAGGTTTACAGGCCTGAATGGATGATAACACTGTCAACAGTAACAGAGAGAAGGGATAGGGAGAACAGGACAAAGAGGTCAGTTTTGGCCCTGCTAAATGTACGTTTCTGCAAGGGATATCAGAAGCAGGATGAGTTGCAGGCGTGAATGGAGGGAGTCGGACCAGGAGAGGAGACACAGATTTGAGAGGCATCAACACAAAGGCGTGTGAGCAATGAGATCACCTAAAGAAATACAGCAGAGAGATAGTAGGATGGAGCCCTGCAGGTGCCACAAAGAAAGTGAAAGAGGGGAGGAGGATTCACTAAACAGAATTCTGAACAACAGTCACCGAGTAGGAAGGAAACAAGGAAAAGAGGGACGCAAGAAAGTCAGAGAATAATATTTTAAGAATGAGGGGGAAAGTCAACAGTATCAAAAGCTGCAGAGAGATCAAGGAAGATAAGAATGGAGAAGTGCCCTGAGAATGGATTAGAAGTCTATAAAAAGGCTACTGGAGACCTCAGCAAGAGCAGTGTCAGATGACTGGAGAGAAAGTGAGTGAAAAACAGTTTGAAGAGCATCAAGGACAAAGTTGGAGAAGGATGGATCAGTCAATGAGTTTATAAATGATAGGAGGGAGATGGAGTGGTAATTTCAGTGGGAGGGCAGGATGACGGGAGGAAGGATTTTGGATGGAGAAACCAAAGCATGCTTGTATTCTGAGAAGAAGCATCTTGATGAGAGAATGAGGGTACAGAGAAAAGGGAAGTAGAACATGGCAGAAAGAGAGATCATAAGGGGCAGTAAAACCAAAGCTTTTACTTCTTTTGATTCTTATAACTATTTCCTGAACCACTACAGTATTGCCTTAGAGGCTGACATCACTCATTTAGCCTCGCTAAACAGTTTCACAATACCCACTGCTTATCTTATCTGAAGTAGTGCTATACATATCAACACACATTCAAAGCCTGGGGATTGGTTCTCCCTCATTTCCGCCCCAAACATCAACCAAATATTTATCATCTCCTTCATAGTATTGAAACTGCCAGCGCTACCACAAAGGACATGGAAAGAAGTGGCTTTCTGATAATCACTTGATTCAAACAGCATGTCCTTGGTTTTAAAACTGCATGTTTTGAAGTCTGAGTTTATCAGTTGGGCACCCAGCAGCTGTTCTATTACATTGTTCAGAAGAAGAAATCAACTTTGTCAGAGTTGGGGGCTGGGAGAGCAAAGGATAAAAATCTAGCTAACATCTATGGTTATAAAATATCTGACACCATCATCATCTTTATACAGAACTTCTGAAGTGTTGCAACTGGTTTACAGCCAATACAGCTAATCCACAGTGCCCCACGACTGGTTTCCATACCCTGCTTTATGTAATTTAAAGAAAAACACCACCCATTTGGCTCATGACTGCTATCTGAAAATTAAATGAAAACCCCTTCTTTTCATTAAGTGTAAAGAATAAACTGCTGAAATTAGTTTGAAAAGTTTTTTTTTTTTTAATTAATACAGTCACCCACTGATGGCAAGTGTATCTTGCTAGAAAGTGACCTCATTTTGTGATTGTAGCAGTCTGGTAGGCCTTTATTTGAGGCTGAAAAATAGCTTCCAGCCTCTGTTAACAATCAGAAGACTAACTAATGACCTACATTTTCAAAAGTTACTAGAAGTTTTGAGTGCCTTGATGTTGGGGTGTTGAACCTAACTAAAGGGCCTGATTTTCAGAGTAGGTGTTCAACACTTTCGGGGAGTGATGGGGGGAACAAAAAAAAAAAACAACCCAAGATTTTTAGATGCTTCAAGTTGGGCACCAACATCCCTAGCCCCTTATGAAAATTTAGGCCTAATGTGCTGAAACATCTAGGTTTATTATTATTAAACTGCCACTGCTTTTACAGTTGCATTTACATTTGGTCACTCTGTGAATATTTTACATCCTAAGTGTGTGAGCTGGCTTTAAAACAAATTTGTAACACACACCTTAAAAAGGAACCTTCAGCAGCACCAACAAAGCCTTCTATGCTGGAAAAGCTCCATTAAACTCTCCTTTGCAGCTTCTCACAAACTCTCTCCCAGTGTCACTTAGTCTCCCCCAATACTAAGCTTGAAAAGCCATGTGTATCTTGCAGCATGATCTAAACACTGTCAAATCCAGGCTCTGGTGAACCAAGGCATGAAATGAATTCCATACCTTCTTGAGAACAGTCGGCTGAGTCCCCATGATTATACCAAGGACCACTCACCCAATCATCTCAACAGAGAGGATTCAATTCATTTAGGGCTATGACCCTATGATTTACAAGTTAAGAAGAAGGTAAATGAAGGTACAACACCTTTAGGACAAAACAATACTTTGTAAGAGTATAATAAAAACAATATATGGTAGATTAGAGTTTTCAGTTTGTAGAGGAAACTACTGCTCTTGGGGCTGAATAGTAACCACCAGTGCACAGTAAAGACCTCAACTCCAATCAGTATAATATGCATGCCCTGGGGCAAACATACCTTTTAATGGGCAACTTGCAATACCATGGGGTAGAGGAACAGCAGGACTCCCAAAAATCCCATGAGAGATCCAACGCAGTTACTGCTGCATTCTGACCTCAGCCAGGAGTGGGCAGCAGCTACTCAGAAGAGACAGAAGGTGCAAACTTCAAGTTACACAGAGCCTGCTCCCAATTTTACAGATATTTGCAGTGAAGGTCTGTAAGCAGCCACTCCACACTGCTTCCCAGCCTCCCTGCTTCCTCCTACCAGCACAGCTCACCATGCAGCCATGGATCTCCCTGCATGCATGTGTTCTTGCACACCATACCACTCCCCTCCCCCTCACTCCTCCCAGAAAAGAAGGCAGAAGACATGGAGCTGAAGTTATTGTTTACATGAGCCGTGGAATTTCCATAGACTTCTCTGGAGGAATTTAAACTGAGCTACTTAGGATGCATGATGCCTGGAGAGCGACATGTTACTCATGCACAATGTGGCTGCATGAGTAGGAATGAACTTGCAGCAAAAATTACAATGCCCCTCCCCCGCTTCCCCTGTTCCTGGGGTCTTCCTGCACCTTTCTTGCTCCCCTCAGAAGTGCAGAATTCAGCAACTGGCATGATGCATGTATGCATTAGAAGAAAACATATACAATGGACACACTGTTATGGGGGGGAGGAGGTTTCAAGATTTAAGAAATGATATCACAACACGTAAGTGGTGGGACTAAGCAGACTCTGAGTTAGCTCTGAAGTCATCTGTAATGAGTACAAATAAATCCACTGTGAACACTCACTCTATTGTATGTTTCTTTAAACAACACGAGTTTAGCTATTTATCTTCAAACAAATATAGTTGAAACTTGTTTTCCACCTTAAAAAAAATACAGAACGTGGCAGCAGAACATTGGAAGGGAATGAAAAACTACAGATTGTTCTTTTTGATACAGGTTGGTGATTTTAAAGAGTGTTGAAATAAAAGGTTTTATATGAAGCGAGGGTTCAGACACACTATTTCATCTCTTTCAAAGTCAATACGATCAAAATGGATTCCTCAGGCAGAATTTATCCATACTATATTAGCATAAAATTATGTGAACAATTATGTATAATTCTGCAAAAATCAAGATAGACAAGAGCAGGGCTTTATTGTGTAATCTTTCTTTCCCCTGATACCAGGTATTCCAGATAAGGGCTTTCAAAATAGGTATCTTCTAAAGAATTTATACACTTTTTATTTTTTTGTGTAGTCCCCCACTACTGTCCCCATCACACTCTATGTAGGGAAATCTGTCAGGAACCTGCATTTTTGATTTTGTAAGATTCTTGTTGTCAGGTACCTCACGTAAGTATTTAGATCAAGATGCTTACACTTCACCCTGGATTTCACAAATGGATCAGGTGGATGCTTAAGGAACACTCCTTCACTCCCTCTACTCCCCAAAAGCCAAACAACTCAGAGAAGAAGCCATGTTTCTATGCACAGAAAAGGCAGCACAATGTATATTGTGCTTTACTGATCATTTTATTTTAGTAGACTGTTGTTGGGTTCTGGCAGCCACATTTCAGACCAATATCAGCAGGACATAACGTACAGAGAAGGGTGTGTATGGCCACAGTGGAAGAAGCTAAAGAGGTCACTAGCTATAAGAACTTGCGCTAAATTCAATCACTGTTTATTGTAAGTTGCATATAAAACACTCACGTTCCTGACCCGATTTATCATTCCCCTAAATCTCCCCCAAGAACAGAGACAGACACTTAAAATTTAACACTGGCTGACAGCGTCTAGGACCTAGTGTAAACTGACACAGGTACACCAAAAAGTTGGAAAAAAACTTATTTCATCATTAAAATGTTCTGTTTCAAAAGATAAGGAAGCTAATTTCTGCCACAGGTTAATATTTATTCTGTATTTAATTTTTCAGTACAGTTGAATAGTATTTTCATGATTTTCTTACTCCATTTTTCACAACATGTCTTCCAAAAGGATTCTATCCATTTAAAAAGCATGCATTGTGAGGCAGACTACAGGACCAAAGACTCTTCAGCCAATAACAGAAAGTTGGCCTTTTCCTCTTCATGCCCCTTACCAGGCCTTCAAGGCAAATGCTGAGAAAGGGGCACAGCTTGGAATCATTAAAGAGATAGCTTTAAAATAATTAAACAAGTTATTTGGAATCAGTAGTACTTAGTCTATTGAGAAAATGAATAGAATCCATCAGGAAACTTCTTGAAGTGAAGCAAATTACAGAAAAGTGCTACAACATGAGGAAGATGAAATTTCATTTGATGTCTCTTTTGCAAGGCAAAGAGACTTTTTGTCCTTATTGAGAAGATTTGTAAGAAAAAATAACTATATGTATACAAATACTTAGCATGTGGATTTCTGTGGGGTCATGTTATCTTTCAGAAAAGCGTAACTCACTTTTTAAACAGCTGTTTGGATACTAGTTCTTTCTAGGACACAAAGTTATGATGATTTGAATACATGGTGAATGGTCAGCATGTGTGTGTTCTCCTAGAGAAAGGATAAAATTATATTCTGAGTAAGGAACTGAAGCAGACAAGTGCTTCTAATTAAGGACCAACAAGCTGCTTCAGTTAAAGAATTTCAGATGAAACTGAATCAGTGCCTTCATTCCTGTGAGATTATCTATTCTCACAGGAAGGACAATGGGATTTCACGTGCTATGGTGTAACCTAGGACAGTGTGCCTTTTTAAGTTTTAAAGTGGCAGAACCAGGCCCACTGAGAGAAATTTGGGGCCCTTGTACATATTGCTCACTGAGGCCCTCCCCTCCCATTTCACTTTATTTACATAGATGTTAGATGGGGGGGAAGGGGCTGAGTTCTGGACCTCAGTACAACTTCCCCCCCCCCTTAACTCCAAAGGCAGAACAGAGGGTCCCAGGATTATGTGATTCTGAAATATGTAGGTACTAAAATTAACAACTGATTTTCGGGGAGAAGGGAAGTACTTTTGTGGGTGAAGTCTCCCCCTGCCCTTCTCTCTGTGTTTCTCACTCACACTATTTTTATATAGGTATTACTCTACTCCATTCAGGCACTCACAAACTGAGCCTTTTCTGATCTCAGTTTAATTTAATTTCCCCCTCACTGGATTAGAGTGATAAGTACCAATTTTAAAACATCCAGTATGAAATCTGAACCTTTTGTTTTCAACTGAAATCCACTGAAAAGAAAAGTTCAGACTGCTTTGTGGAATAATAAAATACAATACTCTCTAATACAAGAGAAGAAAGAGACTAAATTCTTCCCTACCGGGGCAATCCGAAAAGCCTCCATAGAAAAAGAAGTAAAATTATATTCCAAATATTGTAACAATCAACAACACTTGGCTCTTTATTAATATTTATTGTGACTATTCCAGTAGCACCTAGAGGCCCCAGTCAAGATTGGGACCATTGTGCCAGATGCTACAGAAGCACCGGAAAACACATTGTCCTTTCCCTGCCCTCAGGAGCTTGCAACCTCATTTGAAACAACATACAAGTGACTGTGACAAACACTAGGAGTGAAAGGGAGAAGGAAGCAATTCTGCAAGGCTGCTATAATTCATAATAGCCCCCAGGGCTACTCTATCTTACTCCATGCTAGCCTCCAGAGCAGCCAAGCATCAGGAAGGAAACAAATGTGTCTTCGAGCCATTGTCACTTTCCTTGCCTGTTCTTACATATTATAAGAGGCTTAGCACAGAATCTGGCTGATTGTTTTAGAAGGTTTGCATGGACAACATACATTGGAGCTGTTGTTTAGTCAGGAGTAATGGATATGAACCAAGGCTTGTTGAAGTCAATGAGACTTTTTCCACTAACTTCAATGGGCTTTGGATCAGGCCCCAACAGAGGGGGAGGTGAAGAAGCAAGGTTTCACTCATATACTTTACTTGAACATGTCAGAATTATAAATTGGACAGAGATATACAAATGAGTGGAATAGTTTCCCATTGCTTAGCTCACACAGCTCTCTCACATTCTCAATGAAGAGTTTATTTTTCTTTATACATTTTATACAGTAATATATTTTGTAATGTACAGAATATTTCCTCTTTCTGCTTTTCAACAAAGGAGGAGATTGTTAAGCACCACCTCCCAGGTGCTATTAACAATCCATTGAGCCTAAAAGAGTTGCATTGCACAAATATTGGCCAAGACTATCAGCTGAAATTTGGTACCATTGTACATATTCCAAATATTCTTACTTCCAGGAAAAAAATTTAAGGAGGCCAAACTTAGATAAGAGAATAACAGCTTAAAGCAAAGTCAATTTTTAAATGTGTTATATAGAGTCTTTCAAATACAAATGAAATTAGGTAAAACAAAGATCACTTAAGTGCATAAGATTCTACTGTGATTAATCACATTAATTAAATAGCACACTTTATCCAAAATTAACACAGTGATATTTGATACATGCCAGTATTTCCCTGTATTTCGAACTGGGGAGGGAAAAGGCATCTCAGACAGTGTGTAATAACTGTAGATTTTTTTTTAATGGCAAACGTAATTTCATTTTTAAGAATTACTTAAGTTGTAATGTGTGATTCTATATTGAATAGTGACTCTTTAAATGGCAGTGTAGGAATCCATGTTTATTTTATTTCATGGTAATTCCAAGATCATCTTTGCAAATAAGATGACTAGGGTTTCCCCACCCCAATTGCAATGAATACAAGTCCTTGGATATAGGTCAAGCAGTGTTCTTTTGGTTTAGTGCATCTTATAATCAGAAGCCCTGGGCCATTTAGGATGAATGAAAAGTCTGATGAATATGTATCTGAGGTGTAATCATCTGTATACCTAAATTCACCATTTGGAATTTACACTAGTTAATAATCCTGTTGATGATGCATAAGTCAGAAAAGAATCTAGCTATGTTGTCTCTGAGTAATATTATGTATCAGATCTGATTACTTTAGTGAAATACACTTAAACTAACCAAATAAGATTCTGAATACTCGGAGGCAGTAGACTGGAAAAAATATCAATTACTTATTTACCCAGATCCCCATTTCTGACTATTAGGATGCATGACCAATTCAGGGATGTGAAAAAGAAAAAGCCAAAGGAAAAGGAGAGGGGAAAACAGCTTTAAACAGTTAGCTACAAAATGGCTTAATTAGAGCTACAGATGATTGTCCCCCCCACACACACATTTAAAGTGCCAGCTACCAGACAGAAGCATTTTGGCAAAGGGCCTTTTAAAAAGAAAGAAAAAGAAAAAGGTGAATCCAAATAGAGTAATTCACTGATGGCTAGACAGCCAAAAGGGATAATTGTGCTAATTAATGCTAGAAAAAGGAACAATGCTCTTAACATTCTATGGGCCAGAGATTTGTGTGGAAGAAATCCTGTAATTGGCCTGAATACTCTGGCATTTTAAGTATCAGGAGATCTGCACAGCATTGGTGAGACTGCACTGAGAGAGTATAGCAAAACTGCTTCAGGATGCTAGGACTTGGAGCAGGATGAAGAAAGAGAAATTTCATGATTGATGTGGGAAGACATGACTGCAGTGTGGAAGGAAACCTTGATAGACAGGAAATAGAAAGACATTTCTTCCAGATGATATAATTAGAGTCTAAAGGACCAAATTATGACTCCATTTAGCCACACGTCTGATTAACAGGTCTCAGTCTCCTGAAAACTCAAAGGAAATGAGAAATACAAAAATGAATGATCAACTTCTCTCATCTGCTTCAAAGCTCTCAGTGCATCCAAGAGTCTCTGACTCAGTCTTTGACAAAGACTTTTGACTTTGTCAAAACCCTAGAGAAAAACATTCCATAATGCAGCAGAGACTCAAGGAAAGGCATATGCTCCTGGTTCATTCACAAACATTTGCAACTAGAGTCTTTCCTAGAGTGAGGGGGAAACAACAATCCCAGGGAAGTAGCTGAAGGGGCTTTGGGAAATCAATTTATCAGCTTCCATACAGCTGGATTTACTTTGTGTGGGTTTGTGCAAAGAGGTCTGGGTTCTGATGTAGTTTGTCCCCAAAGCAAGAGCTGTGGCTGGGACATCTCCATGAGGAGACAGCAATGAAATCAGTAACTTCAAGACCAAGGAGACACAATGATACAAGAAAGACCTCATCTCTCCTGATTTTCTAGGGCAGTGTTTCCCAAACTTGGGACACCGCTTGTGTAGGGAAAGCCCCTGGCGGGCCGGGCCAGTGTGTTTACCTGCTGTACCCGCAGGTCTGGCCGATCGCGGCTCCCACTGGCCGCGGTTCGCTGCTCCAGGCCAACGGGGGCTGCTGAAAGCGGCGGCCAGTACGTCCCTTGGCCCACGCCGCTTCCAGCAGCTCCCATTGGCCAGTGGGAGCCATGATCGGCCGGACCTGCGGACGCAGCAGATAAACAAACCAGCCTGGCCCACCAGGGGCTCTCTCTACACAAGCAGCATTCCAAGTTTGGGAAACACTGTTCTAGGGCGTCTTCACTAGCAGAGGATGGAGCACTGCATATTGTTTTCTGTGTATTACTTCATGCATTTTAACAGACTATGGGATCTGCTGCTGGGCAGTTAAGACCAGAATGCTCTTGTTCTGGAAAGAAGAACATCTATCTACTGGCCCACAGACTCAGATCCTGGTGGACATAAGAGAAAAAAGTGCTAGTAAGAGCAAAGAGAGCTGCAACATCCAGAGTGCTACAAGTCTTCAATCTGCAATTATTACAGGGACAGAAAAACAGGGAGGGTTGGTACCAACCTGGTTTCTACTAAGGAAGAAATTTGCATTAAAATGCTTGTGTAATCAAAGAGGATGTGGCTATTTCCTCTAGGAACTCTGGAATAGCAAGTTAATATTTACATGAGAAAGTGATTTTATTCATTTTAGTTAATGTATTTTATTTTTTTAAATAACTTTTTCTTCTTTCCTAACTTTAGAAGAAACAACTGACTATAAGATTGATAGGTTCACCAGACTATAAAACTAGAAACACACACATACACACAATTACCTTACAATAACTAGGCTCTTCAAGATGGTTTCTCCAAATGTATCCCACTTTTGGTGTCTCACATGTGCAAGATCAAAATCTTTTGACCAGTAAAGCCTGTTTGGGCTGCAAGCATCTTCACCCATCATATCCTTGCGACCCCAACCACCCAAGACCATACAAGACAGAGTGGCTCCAACTTTCTTTCAGTTCCCTAAAGCATCATACCAGCAGAGATGGACTCTAAAAAAGTAGGGATAGAGGGTGGGTTGCGGGATCCACATAGACAAAACATCTTGCAGGACAATGGTTACTGTAAGGTAAGCAACCATTCGTCTGTGTGTATGTCTCTTACAACGACTAGCTAGCTGTTCCCAAATTAATAGGTTCTGTGCTACAGCTAGCTAATTAAGAATTGCAGAACTGTTCTCCCAAATTTGGCATCTGATCTAGTCACCAAAACCAGGGTGCAATGTTTGGTAAGGTATGGACTGAGCAGTAAGTGGACGCCCGACAGATCTCGGATATAGGCCTATTCTTAGGCATGCTGAGGAGACTGCCCGGGCTCTAGTTGAAAAGGCTTAATGCCTGAGGGAAGGGGCATATCTGCTAGTTAATAACAGACTATAATGCACTAAGTGAGTCATTTGTATAATCTCTGGGCAGAGATGGCCTAACCTTTCACGGCTTTCCCTAAAACCATAAATAAATGGAGTGATTTCCCAAATGGCTTTGTCCTATGTACATAATAAAGGAGGGCTCTGGAGAACACTCGGGTATGAAGCTTGGTTTCTCCCAGGATTGAGAATAGTTTGGGGAAGAAAATGTGGAGGCTGATGGTTTGGCTTAAGTGAGAAATCAAACACCACCTTAGCGAGGAACTTGGCAGGGAGGTTTCCAGCCCCACCTTTTCCTTGTGGAATACATTATAAAGCTGGTCTGCCATTAGAGTCTCACTCTCCTAGCAGAGGTGATGGCCCCCGAGGAGGTTGTTTTGAGAGTGAGATAATGAAGGGACCACTTGGGTAAGAGTTCAAAGGGGAGAGTGTTGTATAAGACTCATATGAACTACTTTAGTGTCCCACGTCAGGGGAGTCTCCCTTACAGAAACAGTGGAATGACAGAACCTTGTGTATAAGCTGAAATGGCAGCTGCCAACATGGCAGAAGATTGCATCTATGCTAAACTAACTAAACTAAAACGTACAAATATTTACAATTGGATTAGGCTAAAGATGTTATGGGCCTATGCTGCTGAGTCCTATCTCACTGCCACAGGTGGTAAGAGGTAAACTGTCAGGTTCACTCTGCCTAATTACACCCTCTGGTGAAGGACACTAAGACTTCCAGGGTGCAGGTACAATCTCAATTGCTGGTCAAAAATTCCAGTCACATGTGCATGAGGCACATTTGCACCAAAAGTGGAATCCACATGGGCAAAAACTCAAAGAACCACCATAAATTCTCCCCCTCACCCAACCCTTAGAGTTAAGCCTCACTTACCTAGTGACACCAGTTTTAGATAAGTATTCCCCTGCATACAAATTATCTCAATAGGAACAACTTCTTAGCTTAAGTCTCATTGAACCAATTCTTGACACAGTGAGCCAAGACTGTATTATACCTACTTAAAAAAATACACAGGTTTCCAAAAAAGCAAGCTCCCAAATCATTTCCAGATCAGCCTCTGTATGTGCAAAAAACCCTTTTCATTAAAAGAATAAGATTAAAGGAACAGTTAAATATGTTGACCCAGCTATCAATTTACATGACAGCTACAACAGCCAAGAAATCATAAGTTAAAAGAGGGGTGGAAAGCAACAATGTAACAAAAGTGTTAGCAGCTCACTTAGATTTTGGCCTGTTTGTGAATAATTAGAAAAATCTAAATGGATTGAACATACTATCAAGAGATAGAATTACAGTTCCTTTCACTTTGATGTATTGAAAAATAAGAAGATAAGAAATCCAGCATAATAATTAGAACAATCACAAAATCCCTCCTTCCTTTTCTAATTTACAGCACCTTACATTACTACCACCAATTTAAATAAGAGCAGAGGCTTTTTAGTTGCTTCTTTCATGCTTAATCCATAATTTGTTTCAGTATCTTGTTTTAGAACTAACCAGCTCACTACCTATTGTACATCATTTGCTGCACCTTCCACATTAGAGGAAAAACGAGGAAGAACCCCCTTTTCATACTATGTATCCAAACTGCTATTTTGATCCATCACCTGCTACATGAGAATCAGAAGCCAAGTCATCATCACTTATGCCTAGACTTTGTCAGCTTGAATCAAAAGGATTAAAAAGTTCTCTAATATGGTTACTCGTAATAGGGTCATCTGTCACACACGCACCCCCTTGTAGTCAGAGGTCGTACTGCAACATCCCAACTCTGTTTTCCTCTCTTCGGGGTCCCATAAGAACTGTAGGCTATTGTATTTAAAACATTCCCCTTCCAGGGTCCAATTCATTCAGTCCTCAGGTCAACACATTGGTCCTCCAAGCCCCAGCTCCACTTCAGTCTCTCTCTTTCTCCCTTAGGTAGGGAGTCATTCCCCTGCCCTCCTTTCCAGAGCTGGGTTCCAATTCAATCACCCCTTTCCAGGTTTTACCTGCCTGGGCAGAGTTTTCAGGCTCTTCCTCCCTCTTGCCTTAGCAGTCCTACTCCAAATCCTCCCAGCTGGGGCAACTCATCTACTTTTCCCTGCCTTTCCTCAGTCCCTGCCACAATTTCCTAAGCTTCACCCCTCTCTTCAGCTTCCTGCTGTCCTTTATAGGGGAATCAGCTATCTTCCATCAGACCCCATCAAGGTTGTTAACACAACACTGATGGCTCCTTCACAAAGCAGGGTTGGCTGGCTCCAAGCCTCCACTTTTTGAGGGTCAAGCCCCCGTTACACTACTCAATATAAAGCAATATGGAAATCAGTGGGTCAGAAAGAACAATGTTTATAATATGATTTCGTTCCTTAAAATGAACAACAGCTGACTTAAATTTTGTTGCTTTCTTTTCCAAATCAAAATACATGGAGAAAGTTAGTCGTCTATTGTAAAAGGAAGTAATTTGTGGATTGAACCCTACTGCTAGACAAACATACCTCTCCTCCTACCATTAAAGATTTATTTAGGGGTTTGAAGGTTCCTGAATTTTAAGGGCTCCAGACAAAATAATGATAATTACATCTCAATTAAAATATATTGAAATTGTTTATAGATTGGGAAGGTTTAGAATCAAATGTTATCCCACTAAAGTTTTTCATGGGCATGAGCAGTGTATAATATTTCAGCTAAACAATCTGGGGTCAAAAGCTCAATACATGTGTGCAGGTCTTGCTCGTCAGACAAAGGTTACAAAAAATGACCTATGCAAAACTTCCTGCCTCCTGATGTTTTTTTGCCAGTCTCCATTCCAAAGGTTTTCCATATAGTTGGAATTCTGCCCATGATCTCCATATCCCCGAAGAAATACTCTTTCCAGATGAGTTCCCCAGAACAGAGCTGTGTTTCTTAGAAGGCAAAGGGATATTTATAAAAAGTACAACATCCTGAAGGGTGCACCAGTTGGCTAATATATAATTATTCTATAATCTGACATGAAAGTCTGGTAGCAATTTACAAACATTATGAAGAGGCACCGATTTTCAAACTATAAGGCTGTTGGATGCTACAGGGTGAACATTTAATACTTTCAAATGAAGGTGGTTCTCGTTGATAGATTTCTTCTTCATTTTGTCTCAGTTCAGAATTTTTTAAATCAAATCTATGTTAATTTACAACCTTTGAAGTTTTATCCAAGCTTTTTTGAAATGTGACATTATAATGCCCTCTAATAAACATGCAGAATGGTCCAATAATAGAGTAGTTTCTTTTCTAGATGTTTTATTATATTTGTTGATGTTAATGATTTGCTAGTTTTATTTCCTTTCAAATACAACCTACTTGTTTCTCAAAGTTCTTTAGAAAAAGCACTCAACTGACCTCAGGCATTAGTCTAAAAATGCATTTTGATACAAAGATGAAAGGAAAGATAATTTAGTATATTATTTACCGATTGAAGGGTCACACCTCAACACATGCAGCTGTGCCCATAAGCTTACATCCATCCCCCTATAACTCAACCACACAGATACACACCCTTCAGCAAAGTAACACCCCTCAGAATAAAAAATGCTGTTTAGTTTTGTTCAGGTTCCAATTTTACTGACTTCTCAAATCACCTAATCTATGCTTTGTATAAGTAGAACTGCATTCTACACAAATTGCAAAACCAGGATTTCTTAAAATGAAATTTTGTAATGTTGAACTAAAATTATAAACAAAACAAAAGGATATGACTTTGTGCCAGGGCAATCATGCAATCATTCACATTGCACAGCCATAAATCCTGTTAATGCAGATGGATTCTAATCAAGCATGTATATCAAGAGAAGACTATTTTTCAAAACTATGTACAGTAACTATAATTGAAATGAAAGTGTTGTATCTGAAGCGTTGATTTACACAAATTAATATTAGAAAACTACCTTTTAAGGGAAGATTGTCAAAGGGATGAGTGGGTGTCGAAGGAAATGGATTTAAATCACCATTTTTAATCATGATTTTAATCAGCAAGCAGGAAATCTTGATTTAAATCATCTTATTTTGCATTTGTACTTTTTAGTTATTTTCCTAAAGAAAGGTTGGGTGGAAACCATCAACACACATTGATATCAAACCAAATATACCCTTTGCCTAAATTTAATACTTCTTTTTATTAACTCAAAGGATACTCTATATCTATAAACATGTATTTAATATAGATACTTACATACTTAATTAATTAATATACTTAAGTGCAGCACATGACATGGTGACATATTTATACAGCTCAAGTTGACTTCAAAAGTTAGAGATATTTTCCCCCTGATTCTGTATGTAACTAAAAAAATCACACCATTTAAACTCACTAAAGTTTGAGGCATTTTCATTGATGCAGTATACTATATTTGTTTAAACGATTTTAATAGGTTATAGTAAGTTGAGGTATTAAAAGTTTTCATAATTTCAACTTTAATTTTAAAGCAGGTTTATTTTTAAAAAGAAAAATGTAACATTTTGTTTTTTTTAAAAATCATAGAATTAGAAGGGACAGCAAGGGCCATCTAGCCAAACCTCCTGCCAGGATGCAGGATTTGTTGTGTCTAAACCATCCAAGAGAGATGGCTATCCCAGCCTCCTTTTGAAAACCTCCAGTGAAGGAGTTTCCAAATCATTGGATGTGTATCCACATTAACGGGAGTTAGGCACCCATCTGTCACTCACTTTCAATAAGAGTTGGGTGACTAAAGTCCCTTTGTATTGTTGACTTTTTTTTCTTTAGTGTGGAAGCTGGAAACAGTTTAAGATATTGGCACAAATGCTGGCTCTATTTCCTTTGTGCTGCCCTGGCAGCAATGCCAGCTGGTGGATTTAAAACCTGAGTCAGGGGCTCGCACACAAAATTTTGGCCTATAAGGGTGTCAAATGTCATGGGGGATAGAATTCTGATCTCCTAATTCTAAGTCCTTTGTCTTAACCATCAACCACTATAGGTCCTATGTCTAGGTGATAGGAAACACAATTGGAAATTGGGAGTCCCACGCTGACTCAATGTTTGAGACTGGGTAAGTCACTCAGTTTCCTCCTGCCTCAATTTTCCCAATTTTACTGGGATATTGTGAAGCTTTGTCAGCTACTTAATGATCTTAAAGCTTTTTGGGATCTTTAGACAGAAGGTGTGCTATAAACTTTATGTATTTTTAAACAAGACTATGTGCTCTTCTAGATGGGGGAGATTAACAACTAAAAAAAAAGTTACTGAAAAATGCTACTGAAAAATCACTACTGAGTATATTTAGCTGGCATTTGCTAAGATTTTAACAAAGTCCAATGAAGGTCTGCACCGTTGTAATTTCACTGCACACGCGCTCTTAGAAGCTGATGTGCAAATGCTGCTTTTGGTAAAAGTAGCATGAGAAAGATTGTAAATGCCTCACTGAAAGTCACACAGCAGAAACTACCTTAACCTCTGCAATACTAAAAATAATTCCACTGCCTATGAGAAGAACCCACCTGCTTACCAGCATGTTAGGCTCGCATTACAATTTTAGCTGAATTCTGAAGGTTTTCTTCGAATTCTAAGCTTTCGTTAAAGAAGTGAAGATTCTATCTTTTTTCTGAGAATGAAGGCAATCATTCAATATTTCTTCTTCATAGATCAAATCTGTTAATTTTTCTGTCAAATTCAGCTAACAATAAAGTGCCACTACTTGAAGGTAATGGATTAAGCACACGTTGGCTACACTGTGCCAAAGCAATGTTAAAACAAAACCAAAACCAGAAACACTTGGAGTCTATTGAGCTTTAAACTTTTTTCTTTAATTACCTTACATTTCACCATTCATGTTGTTTCATTAATTTTTGCACTTCACTCAACTTGGACAATGAAAATAGATTAGCGAGTTTCAATTTTGTTTATTTTGTAGCCACTTTGAGCTTCCAGCTCTCATGGTCTCACACAATACCCTAATGTCTGGGTGAAAATGCTGCAGGGCAATGTCTAAAAAAATAAACTGATTTCATGGAATACCATAGAAACAGTTCTAATCCTATTATTTTCTGAAAATAAATTTAAAAAATCCCAGCTACTACCCTTTTTGTTTTGCTTTAAATAGAACCAACTTTTGGGGCTAAACTTCCTGGCAGCATCACTTTAATATATATCCTTATTCAACAGTTTACATAACATAGCAACCTATAAACATCATTTCTTTCTGAAAGGAAAACTTCAGTAAGTGAGAATTATAAATGAAAAAAATGATGGTATTAAATTTTGTCTGTGTTTGAGTGTCTCTAGAAATCATATACATTAAACATAAGGTAACAGTAGCTTAAACTAATTCCATTAATGTCTATGAATAAGCTTTTCATTTGGCTATTTTCACATCCTGTAATTATTGCAGAGGAAACACAGGTTAAGGGTTCAACTAGCGCTTAAAATGTGTAATTACATCTACTAGACTTACCCTAAGGGTAAAAACTTCATGACCGAAAATGCAAGGAACCAAATTCCTCTTACACATGCTGTGGAGTCTAATGTTTCAATGGATATTTTGATTATTATTAATATTCAAGAATCTGTCATCCTCAAACAAAAGCTGCAGAAGTTAAACCCACATGTCAAGATTTCGGACAGGCTAACAATATTATTTATCTGTAATAAATGATTAAATCAGTATCATGAATATATTTGCTCAAATCCATTCAGAGACAACATGAAAATATATCAGTACCTGTAAATTCCTCCATGTGTAGTACTTGAAATAACATTTTAAAAACAGCAAATGGGTGGGTAGGTATTTTGAAAAATTCTAAGTTTGTGTCAGGGTTCTACCTCTGATTTCAAGTAAATTGTAATTGAACTAAGATCACAACTTTTCTTCACTTTACCCCCAGAAAATCCAGTAAAAGTTTCAGTTTTCCAACATCATATTTAACAAAAACTAACAAAGAAAGAAACAAAATAATTAAGACCACAGGGATTCCACTTATATGGACAGGCATAGGAACATGTAAGCATCATGCACTTAACCAGACTATCCACTAATTTCAATTTGAAGTCAGACAGTTTTGCAGTAGGCTTTGGTTTATAGTAATAGGCTTAGCAACTGCCATCTCTATTTATCAAATGTCCACCATAGTTTCACATAACACCAGTTCTCTGAGTTTTATTTACGTATTCATCTGCAGACAGTTCACAGGGGAAGATAGCTCACAGGCTATATGCCACAATTCGGTACACGTTTAGCTAAATTATGCACTTAAGAAATATGCACTTCCATAGGGATCACATAAAATCCAATGGGTATAGATTGGAACCAAGTGAGTGCTATGCAATAAATAGAATTTGAATGTAAATGGAGTGGTTTTCTGGCTATTCCAAAAGAAGGACAGGAGACATTTGACATGGGTTTAATTAGGCCGCAACTTTATTATTAGATGTCTGGGACTACCCGGCAGATAACAGTGTACAGTGCAGGTAACCCCATGTTTTTCTGTAATTATCCAGGGGACTTCAACCAGCTCCCCCTCTTTTTCCATCCAGGTCCCTCCAGCAAATCCATTGCCGGGACCTTACCATCCACCCCTCCCTCGTAGGAGGGTTAAGGTGGGCTATAAGAATGGGGGATTGGCTCACCAATCATAGAAGTCCCCAACCACCCCCCATTTGTTCCTTTAATGAACGCCTCTTTTTAAGTCCCTTTCCAAGCCATTTATCCAGTCACTGTATACCTTTCCTTTGGAGTACCTGCACTGTACCTCCACCCTACACTTAAATAATGAGTTGCAACATATGGCCTACTGCCCATCATGCCATGCATGAACAGAGCCCTTCCTGAAATCCATTGTGGGGAAGGCAGAAAAAAAACCAACTGCACACAAGCCAATATGGGGATAAAGGAAAAATTCCTTCCCAGGTCTCCTAAAAAAGGGGCGGCTAGCATAATGCCCACAGCAGGTGTTGATCAAACCTGGTATTTTACCACCTAAAGGGGAGGGAGGGTGGGTCCTGCTTCACCCTGCTCCGTGTAAAAGGGAGGCTTCAGGTGCAGAGCTGCCCTTTTTATACCCTGCATCCCTCAGGGATGAATCAGGGACCACACTGACCCTTTTGCAGCAGTTTTCATCTCTAGCCATAAAGCACTGTTCCCTTCATATGGCCATCCAGCCAAATAACCCCCGCTTAAAGATGAAGGACAATCAAGTCTAATATCATGGTCTCATATAATAAAAGCCTAATCCTGCAATTCTTACCCAGACAAATTCCCATCAAATATAGAGTGCATTGTATTAATTGCCAGAGGACTCACTTTTTTTTTTTTTTGGTTAAATTTCAACTTCAAGTCAAGATAACTTATAATAGCTGGGTTACAAAAGACATGAGTAAAGGGTTGCTTGTTTGCTGTTCCTTAGATTAACAGGTCTCTGATTTTGCTTGATTAAAGGCATATAGAACTCCCATTGCGTTGATGCTCAATATCAGTGGGATTTTTTTCCTGAGCAAGGCTTGCAGGAGCCTACTCAAAGGATGTACACAGAAATACAACTTCACTTCTCACTGCAAAAGGTTAACCTGAGAGAACTTACTAAGCAAGTTCCAAGGTTTTTCAAAAAGTGACACATAACATACCAAAAACCAGTTAAAAGTACATTAAGGTTACAAAATAAAACACTCAAAAATTAGTAAACGCCAGAATTAAAACTGTCTATGCAGCCTGAATTCAGAGGATAGACAGATAGATAGACAGATAGATAGATACTCTTGCACGGTATTACATGAGAAATCTTCAGCAGAGCCAGGAAAAGAACATGGAACAGAAGCCAGTTCTCCTATGTCCAAGTTCAGTTCCTTAAACAACAAGCCTCTTTTCTTCTTCCAATCCTCTGTTTTATTCCCTGTCCAGCCTGTGTACTGAATGAGGGCTGGGTCCTGTACAAAAGATAGTGTATGATCATGTTATCTAAAGACTATGATAAGCCCCACAGAAGGCAGCTGAATTAAGGCTGCATAACATTTCGATTTGGCCTATTAGAAAGAGAATTTCAGACTCCAAACTTAGATGATCATGGGTACGGCTCAAAGGTTTCGGTTAAGCTCAGTTTCTAATTTATTTACTGTTAAAGCATTCAGTTTACATTTAGAAAAATAATGCCTGAATATAAAACCGACTAGAGGTTTTGGATTGTGGAAGCCCACCACATTGATTTACTGGGCTCTATTTCACTACTGAAATCTTTTAAAAGTAAACTGTATATGAAATGTCTTCCAAGGACAGTTGATGGAATGTATCTTCTTTTAAGGAAAATGCATCTTGAAACCTAAAAAGGTTGACAGAGGCCCTAATGTTTAGGTGCTCCTCATTTCACTAGCTTTTACAAGTTTTAACCACTTCTCCAAATTTTCTCCCGTCTTGACAATTTTTCTTACAAGTTGCATTAGCATCTCTCTCATCATCAAAGATACCTAATGGACCCTTGAAGACATTTTCCAAGAAAGGCAAGACCTAACTTATATGCAACATCAAATAATGCAAGAATGTATTCTGCTTCAAATATTACTGCTAAACATCCATGCTGAGAAACAGTCAATATCCTTAAGGGATTCGTCAAGCTGTGTAGGAACTTAGGTTGCTCAAAGTCTCAGTTCTAAAAATGATTCCTCACTCAGTATTATTTACACTGATGATATTTGAGGAAAAATAGACATAGCAAATTGTTCCTTTAAAAATTATTATGTCAGGAAATGTTGTCCATCAGCTCATAAAGCAGCAGATATCTTCAAGGTCTCCTTGACCTTTGTAGCATTATGGGACAATCTTTACACAAGGACAAACTGTTCTCAAACAATTCCTCCAATGTACAAGGCACTGATCTTTTCGTCAACCCTTGGCATGCAGGTCTTCTTGTTCTACTTCTTTTTTCCTGAATAAACTATTTATTATGGACAGAATCCCAGGGCAGTGAGGCAGCACAGGATCCTGTTCCAAACTCGAGTCTGGCTTTTTGGATCCCCCTTTCAAAACTTTAATGTCAGCATGACTGGGAATGTATAGTGACTTTTTGCACCTGTGATCCTCTTGTTTTAGCAGTAAAACTGATCTTCATTTGTGACATAGGCATCTTCACATTGCCTTCTGCAGAGTCATGTCCTACCGACTGACAATAGGAGTTCCACCAGTAGCAAAAGCAAGTATAAGCAAAACTGTTGTTTAGACAGAAGGGAATACAATGTTGGAGGAGATCTCTTCCCCTTACCTCTATTTTAATACCAGTGATTTTCTGTGCATTACACATGAATGGAAGCAAATTCGTGTTACTGAATACTTTGAAAAGTCCACAGTTAGCATTAGAGTGATTGGTTTTCCCTTCCAAGTCAGAAAAGAGGAATTCTTTGGCCATATTGGAAGGCTGCAGAGGGTCAGCCAAAGTCCAGCTAGTTGTTGTCAACTACTAAAGCATATTAAATGATATTCTTGCCAAAAGACTATACAATTAACACACCTCTCCTTCTGAAGGCAAGATGCATACAAAGGAAAAGATGTATATACAGAAACAGAGCTGGACCTACAAATGCCCAACATCTGATCTCATGAAGCATGCAAAAAAATTTTTACCAGAAATAAATGGCCTTAAATTAAAAAAGGAGAAGAAAATGAAAAAGTTTTCCAGTTTACAAACTGTACATAATCAAAATATTGTTTGGTAGATTTATTTGAAGGAGGGATCGGGGGCGGAAGACGTTGCCACAGCATATTAAGGTCTCAAATGAAGCTCATTAGAAACTATTGGAAAATATACATTATAGTTTAAAAACAAATCTACAACACTGCTATCAAAACGTAATGGTCCAGCTTGTTAAAAAAAATGTTGAAAAAATATCAGCAAATATTTTCACAACATGTCTTCCATTCTTCAACCAGCTCTAATTAAATTAATAGCTACTTACCAAAAAGAAACACTTTATGCTATTCTGTGGCACCAAATAATGCCCTGCAAACACTTAAGCCCATACATAACTTTACTTAATGACAGGTTTCAGAGTAGCAGCTGTGTTAGTCTGTATCCGCAAAAAGAACAGGAGACTAGAGACTAACAAATTTAGTTATCATAGCCCACGAAAGCTTATGCTCAAATAAATTTGTTAGTCTCTAAGGTGCCACAAGTACTCCTGATCTTATAACTTTACTTGTGTGTCCTTCCATTGAAGTCAATGGGAATACTCACATGAAGGAAGCTATATGCCTGCTTCAGCATTTGCAGAATTGGAACCAAAACCAGTAACCAAAAATCTACCATATGTTATTTCTAACACAATCTAAATCAGGCCTCCAGTTGGAGTTTAATCCCTGTTTGTAACCTGTAAAGCACGAACTAGCTCAGAACTTGCCTCTTTGAAAGACTCCTACCCCATGTGACTGCCAGAGTTGCAATGAGCAGGGATTCTTAAATTGGAGTTCCCCTGGTTAATACAAGAGGGAGCTGATGGCAAGGCATTCTCTAAGAGGGAGAATAGTTCTTCTTTGGTCTTATAGATACTGCTATCATGACTTTCTTTTGTTATATGGAAGAACGAAGTTCCATGATATACCTTGGGTGGGTTGTTTTTTTGTTTTTGTTTTTTAAACATGGCACATCTGGAAGGTGGAACAAATCAGAGATTGTATTCATTTTTTATATACTGCCACAAATTGTCATGACACTTCACAGAACTTTGAAATCATGAACAACTACAGGAATGTCACCAAATTATTAATATATTTCCAGTAGCTCCAATAGTCATTATCCTCCAGTACATGGTTGTAACCCAGGAATCCCCTGGTGACAACTGCCAGAGGGCACAGGGGATGCATAGAGTTTTACAGGGATCCCCTGGGTCAAATATCTGCATAATAGTTCACTGAAGCATGGTGTGTGAGATTTACTGAGAGCTAGTAGCCCACAGGTCATCACAATCATTGCGCAATGTATATACAGATAATATTTAAGGAATTATGCATCTATACTGAAAATTATGTTCTTAAGGTCTTGGAGTTAAAGCAGGTCACGAAAAGGTGACGTACATTGGAGATGTACCTTTCAAACAGGAGGTAAGTGATACTTATCTCCCTGTCTGGCCATTGCATGGCTCACACTGTATTTGCCATGCTGAGCCAGCTGCCAATTGAAAGATTGCAAAATCTACAAGAGAGGAAATCTACAGAAAGAAACAGTGCAGGGCAGGGGGTGTCCTTTTTATGAATAAAGGCAAAGGATTGGTCTGGTATAACTTGGAGTGCAAAGAAATGCACTGAATCCTTCACTCCGTAGGCAAACTAATAACATGCACGTCAGCCAGCCTGGCTGTAAAGTACTGCAGGGATTTTGGGTGGGCAATACTCTGCTAGACAGGACAGTACCTTGTAAATTAAGTCTAGGCTCTAGAATGCGTGTTATGATTTTATTATGTACGTAATCATTTGTTTCCAATATTTTTACTTACTACTTCTTGAATCTCTATGCTTTGTGAAAGAAACCTAAAACTGATTTCACTATAAACAGTCTATCTACTGTATGTTAAGTGGAGTGGTGATCCGAGGTGGAATGGATAAGCTAGGCCATCCTGTTTCTTTGAAGGCAGTGAATCTGTGAATGCTTCGAGTGTCTAGTGGACTAAGGGCTGGCCACTCCAGGGAGATGCTCAGAGTGTGCTAATCACTAATGCGCACAGAGACAATGGGGCCTGTGAGGCCTAGCGAGGAGTGCTTGTGTTGCCAGTGCCAGTGGGGTTGTGGAGCTGGCCCACAGCAGGCAGAGACAAGGCTTCCTCACACTAAGGACAGGTGGTAGCAAGGTGCCTCACAACTCTGGGCACCCCCAGGAAACCTCACAGTGGTTCTCTTCATTTACATGCAACACTCCAGCTGAATAAGAAACATATAATACATGTCTCTTGTCATTTGTGCAAGCAGTGTATAAAAGAAAGAAAATAAATATCTGCAAGTGAAATATACAAATATTATCCTAATTCTAACTACTGTAATTAGAAAAAAAAACACTTTGTTCAGTACTTACATGCAGATGTTTGTGCCTTTGGTAACCTGAACTTTTTTACAATTAGTCTTCACAACAGGTCTTGTCCAAGATAGTTTAATTTCATTGGGATTCCACAGGAAAGCACAGACCACCCTCTCTGATCTGAAGGAAAAACCCAACTCTACTGAGCTGTAGTCCACCTCCAAATGAATAACAGGTTATCTTTGTCGTAAGCCCTCTTCCCTACTCTAGAACTCTACAATAGTGTTGTGTGCCTAGTTACTGTAGCAACTCCTGATGTAAGTTCTAGAATATCAGGGGAGAACTGTGATGGAAGGCATTTCCTGTAATTTTGCTCATGGCACAATATGCAAGACTACACTATAAAGGGTTTGATTCACATAAAACACTGCATCTACATCCTCTCCATCATACGCATACTCACAGCTTAAAAACACATGGGATATGGAGATACAAAACATTATCTATTTCTCCACTCTATTTACACTAGTTTTACACTGGTATGATTCCATTATAATACTGATGTGTAAAAGAGTTGAGACTCAAGCTACATGCCTCTCTCCTCAGAATATATTTTACGTCATTGCCAACATTACACTAACAACGCTATAGCTAAGATTGAAACATGTTTTTCAACAAACAAACAAAAACCACAGTTTACTAAGTCATAACTATGGCAAACTATTCTTGTCAGACTGAAATTTCCCATGTTTGAGAACAAATTTTATCTCTTGGATTTTGGCTAAGATTCACAAAATATGGACTGGCCATTTCAGTTTTACCTAAACATGGACTACTAACTTTGCCTTATTTTAAAATTTCTTCTCAGTGTCTAAAATTAAATCAATATCCCCACACACACAATGGTGGGACTCTACGTAAGTGATATAAATAGTAACTATTTTTTTCATGAAGCTAGAATTTGCTTGCCCTCACACAGCTGTGCAATGGAGGGTGGAAGAAACCTTCCTTTCCATGCAGACTGAGTAAGGCAGAACTGCAGCCCATGGAAAGCATCACTGGCTCAGTGGAGGAGTAAGCAGCATCCCCTAAAAATGTGTCTACACTGCATCGGTGAGCAAGCCTCCCAGCCCAGAACATCATACTTGTGGTAGCAGGTCTTGTGCAAGCATGCTAAAAATAACTGTGTAGACATTCCTTTGATATCCTGACATGGGCTGCAACTCGAGCTCTCCACACGCGTGCACACAGCTTGGGAGCCCAAACTTCACTTGGAGTCACAATGTCAAAGCAACATCTACACAGGTATTTTTAGTACAGTAGCAGGAACCACTAGCTGTGGATCCAGCTGGGAGACTCCCTCTCAGATGCAGTGGAGACATATCCTCAGAGGTGTAGCAGTTGGTCTGCCACACCTACATTCTGGGAAGTGCCAAAGAAACGCCTGAACCAAGTTAAGACTCAGTTAGCTCTTTAGACCCTCTTTCCTCTCTCCCACAAACTGGCCATGGTCAGGGAGATTATTGGAGTGAGAAAGCCTCAAGTTCATCTCAAGATAACTGGGGAATAGGACAGTCTTAGTGAAAGATATGTGCTCGTTGAACTTCCACAGGACATCAGACTGAGACCAGATCACACCAACTTTAATATGCATTTGAAGAGTAACCTATTTAAACTCGTGGTCCCTCAAACAGTCAAATCATATGACACTGTGGTACAGCAAGCACAAAACAGTAGGACAGAATAAACTACAAGCACTTTATAACTGTCAAGTAACCTATGCTTAATTATTTGGACAAATTTGCTATAAACAGTTATATTAAAACTGTCCAATTTGGCTAATACAATATCTACTATATTTTCAGCTCTAAACCATCTAAGCACTACACTTTGTCAACCATCTAAGTACTAAAAGCCCCCTAAATGCAAAGCAATGACAAACACATAACAATATTACAGAAATAATATTGTACACTGTATATAGATAATCAAATACTACACAACTAAAATCTCCTTGGCAAGAATATTTGTAGGACATGAACAGAACGGTGTTGACAAAATATGAAATTTTACAGTAGAACAGTAATCTCATATTTTGTTTTGTTGTCAAAAATTCCAATTTCTCCAGGCCAGAGACTTTTGGTCTGTCTGCTACAGATATCATGGATTTTGTGCAAAATTATATCATCTGCAAGCAAAAGCAATTTGTGATTTTCCCCCTGCCAGTCTATATGCTTGTAGGTCTGGATTATTAAAGAGCATCCATGCCAGCAGTTTTAATAATACATTAAATAAGAAGGGTAAAAGATACACTCCATTAAGGACCACAAAGTGGTGCTTATGGCATTGACCAAAGCTGATGTTCACTAGGGTTACCATCCATCCGTATTTCCCCGGACATGTCCGGCTTTTGCGTCTCTAAATAGCCGTCCGGGAGGAATTGATAACAAGGTTAAAATGTCCGGGGAGGTTTTCTCCCTCGCCTCCCTCCCTCCCTTCCATGCAGAGTGTGGCTGCTGATTGGGCGGCTAGGCCGATTGACCCACTCCCATTGGCCTCCAGCAGCCAGAGCCCTCCCCTGCTCCCCCCTCCCTCTCTCTGTAGTCCTGTGTAACACACAAACCGACCCACGTGGAGCCAGAATGGTAAGAGGAGTGGGGGGGGGGGCAGTCAGGGAGCGGGGGAGTGTTGGATGGGTCCCCAGCCTCCACCTGCCATCCCCCCTCTGCGCATCCCCCCTCCGTGGGTCCCCCCTCCCTGTCTGCCTCTCCCTTGTCTGCGTGTACTGCCAGAGCCAGCAGCAACTGCTGTCTGCTGCCCCCGGGTCCTAGTGCCCCCATCCACTAATGGGAAGACAGGCTGCCCTTACCCTGCCCTTCCACCCTAGCCCTGAGCCTCTCCAACACCCCAAACTCCCCAGCCCTCATCCCCACACACCCTAATCCTCTGCTCCATCCCTGAGCCCCCTCCTGCATCATGAACCCCTCATCCCCAGACCCACAGCCCTCACCCCTGCATCCCCTCCTATCCCCAAACTCCCTCCCAATCCCCCTCCCCCTTCCCACACACCCCCTCCTGCCCTCAAACTTCCTCCCAAAGCCTGCACCCCCTCCCTCTGCACCGCCTCTCACCCCCAAACTCCATCCCAGAGCCTGCACCCCTCACCCCCTCCTGCACACCCACCCTCTGCCCCAGCCCGGAGCCTGCACCCAGCACCCAAACTCTATCCCAGAACCTGCACCCCTCCTGCACCCTAATCCCCAGCCCAGGACCTGCACCCCAGACCTCCTCCCCCCACCCAACCCCGCTCCCAGAGCCTTAGGCAGGTGGGGTGGGGGGTTCTGGGCACCACCAAAATTTCTACAACCCTGCCACCCATGCGAGTGGATAAGGGTCAGGGCAGTCAGGGGACAGGTAGGGTCCTGGGGGGGCAGTTAGGGTAGGGGGTTCTCAGCAGGGGGCAGTCAGGGGACAAGCAGGGGGGGTTGGGGTTCTGAGGGGAGCAGTCAGGGGGTGGGAAGTGGGAGGGAGTGGATGGGGCGGGGCTTCCCCCCCCCCCAGTGTCCTCTTTTTTGTTTGTGGAAATATGATAACCCTAATGTTCACAGTGATCCACATAGGGAATTGACCCAGTACTGGAAAGTCCATTAAACCTTGGACTGAGAATAAATAAAGTAGTATTACTCAGATGGAGAGTGAAAGTTCAAATTAATCCCACCACCTACCATTTTTCCTGTAATGGGAAATGTTTAGAATGACTATCCAAGGCCAAAACCTAACATAGAGTTTTTATCCATAGGGATAAAATTCCAACCTCCTAAAACAACCTTTCAGTAAACTTCTTGTAGTTGGAATGATTTAGTACAATAATTTCTGCCAAAATTATAGGAAGAATTACTCATACATTTAATAGGAATTACGTATATTTTCTCTTAATAGGTACACCTTTTAAAGCAGAGGTGAAACTCAATAAACTAGGAGCTACCTTGGTCTCTATAAAGAAGGGTCAAAACATTGTTAATTGGCCAGGAGCCTTTAGGCTGCATATAACTAGCATGCAAATTTCCCTTAAAATATAGTTATTTTAGTTCTGGTAAGAAGTTCATTATGGACTGCCCTGGAAAGTGAAATCACCTATTCATCCAAAGAACATTGGGCCAGATTGTGCCCACCTTATCCATGTATGGAAATGGCCCTCCATGAAGCAGGGGTCCGTCCCTGTTGCCACCCAAGTCCACAAACATATATGTACAAAGCTGGATTTGTGTCACAAGAAGATAAATATACTATAATATTTTCCCCAAAAATCACAGTTAGAGGGCCAGCTGCACTTCTGTTCCCTTTCTGGTCTCTCTGAGTGCACCTCCCCCTCCTCTCTCTCCGAAGTCAGGCCTTTTGCCTTTACCTCTCCTGGGAGAGAATTGTTCCATTCTTAGTCCAGGCCTTGTGCTACAGCCTCTTGTGCTTCAACCATGCTTATCCAGCAGGTCCGACTGGGCTTAGCACCTGCAGTTCTTCCCTTCAGAGTCTGTGACCAGTAGCGAATACAGTGTCCAATTTTCTTAAAACCAAAGTATTATGCATTTTAAGTCAGAACAAAGCACTTAGAGAAAAAAATAACAACATCCACAGTCTATACTCATGTCTATCTTAGGTAAAGCCCTCCCCTCCCCCCCATGATGATGGCCTACACAGACCTACCTTCTTCAGACACCACAGCAAGTTTCTATGTCAGTTTGGTTTCCCCAAACAGCTCCTCAATAACTACTTACCCTCTGGGAAGTGAGGGATTCCTTTACAATCCAGTCAGAATCCCTTTCTTATAGTCAGTTCCTGGGCTTTTGCCACTGTGGACAAATCCAGCCGTGTAGGCGCAGCAGGAGGTTGAGCCAGAATCCTCAGTACCAATGGCTCTCCCATTGTCCCACCACAACCCTCCAGCTTTTACCCAGGAGTATGGCTTATCTTGAGCCACTGTTTCTTTTTCTTACAACCTCCTATTAAACTAAACCAATCTTTCAGACAGTTGGCATCCTAATAACCAGTTCAACATACAGTATTCAGAAACGAGTACAGACCAGCTCCTCCCTTATCACACTATGCTCCCTTTAGTTTGATTGAAGCCATACAGACTTGTGGGCCTGACTCTCACTTTGTGGTAAGTGAGATATTGACAAACACCAGCTGAGAAAGAGGCTAGTGTACATTTAGGACATGATTCTTAGCTGGTATAAATTAGTATTACACCATTAAAGTCAATTTACCCGCAGCTATCAGTCTTGCCCTCAGTGTTAATTTGAGTCCATACAATGGGAGGTTTTCCTGCTCTCAAGTACGCCTCGATAAAACTGATATGGGGAGAATACAGCTGTCATTATTACTATACCACCTACCTCTTCTAGAGAAGACAATATTTGTGGTCAGTTTGGAAACACTTCCGCTTTAATTCCATTCCACATTTTATAAATCTTGTAATCAAGCCTCACCAGGAGCGTCTTACCAGAAACACAGCTACAAGGGCTTGAGAGGCAGTAAGAGGATTTCTTCAATACTGTCATAGCACAGAGAGTTCTGTTAAAATGGCTACATGCCGGTGACTTTTCCACCTCCTCTGTAATAAGATGACTAAGACCTTCAGGTCAACACATTGGCACACTGTTATTTGGCAAGGCCTTCCCACATTAGCAGAGAGGGACAGCCACAGCTGAACCAGCTGTGCAGTGATGTGGCAGCAAGTTTCCTCACTGGCTCCCAACCAACGTAATAATGTGTGATCTGGGCATAACAGGAAAGGTCACACGTTGCACAATCAGCAAACAGGGGACAATCAGTGGACAGCAAAGAATGTTGGGATATGCAGCCGCATATTTTCACAGTCTGCCCTTACCTACAAAAGGTACAGAAGAGTGATTGTGATGGGTTCGGTCACAGAGACCCCCTTGGGACTGTCACCTGATGTGCTGAGACTACCTCTGAGCCCGTTTTCTCTGCCAGGTTGGGCCTCCAGAACCCTGCCTTGTCGAGCCAGACATGCCAGTCTGCTCCAACACAGACCCAGGGTCTGAACCACACGCCACAAAGCTCCAGGCTTAACTGAAAACAGCTTAAGAAGTACTTCTGTCTCTAGTACCCAGAGACTCAGCTCTCAATGGGATCCAAACCCCAAATAAATCCTTTTTACTCTGTATAAAGTTTATACAGGGTAAACTCAAATTGTCCGCCCCCCTATAACACTGATAGAGAGATATGCACAGCTGTTTGCTCTCCCAGGTATTAATTACTTACTCTGGGTTAATTAATAAGCAAAAGTGATTATATTAAGTATAAAAAGTGGGATTTAAGTGGTTCCAAGTAATAACTGACAGAACAAAGTAAGTTACCAAGCAAAATAGAACAAAACACGCAAGTCTAAGCCTAATACAGTAAGAAACTGATTACAGATGAAATCTCACCCCCAGAGATGTTCCAATAAGCTTCTTTCACTGACTGGACTCCTTCCTAGTCTGGGTCCAGCAATCACTCATACCCCCGTAGTTACTGTCCTTTGTTCCAGTTTCTTTCAGGAATCTCTTTGGGGTGGAGGGACTATCTCTTGAGCCAGCTGAAGACAAAATGGAGAGGCTTCCAGGGCCTTTTATATTCTTGCTCTTGTGGGCAGAAACCCCTTTGTTCTTCTGTGCAAAGTCACAGCAACAAGATGGAGTTTGTAGCCACCAGGCAAGTCACATATCCATGAATGAGGCAGCTTTTTGCAGGCCAACACCATTGTTTACATGTTAGTTTGAACGTTCCCAGGAAAACTCAAATGTGGATTGGCATCTCCCAAAGTCCACTGTCAATTAAGTGTTTCTTGATTGGGCACTTACTGAGAATAGTCCTTTCTCAAGAAGCTGACCAAATGCTTCACCGAGGCTACTTAGAATTAAACACATTGAGATACAAGTACATAGCCAAAAATCATAACTTCAAATACAAAAATGATACACACATACAGACAGCATAATCATAACCAGCAAACTACCACCTTTCCATAGATAGCCCACTTGACCTCCTCTGTACAAGACCTAGTGCAACCATAGGACTCTGGTTGCAACAATGATCTATACGGTCACAGTTCATGTCAATAATGTCACAGTGGCCTTTTTATTTCTTCACTTATTTTTGTCTCAGAGGGCTGCAGTTGAGTGGTCCTGCAATGCAATGACTACAGTATATTAAGTCACCTATAACTCACTTACGCAGGAGGCCAGCCATAATCTGGTCCCTAGCTTTGGGAAATGGAAGGAGTGCCAGCAACACCCGCTGCCCAAACAGAATGTTTCTAGACAGGATGATGCTTGACAGTAGCACTTCATGCCTGAACATTGGAGACAGCTCTGTGGCAGAGCTCTGGATAAACTGTTAAGAGGTATAACCAGGGGTGCCCCACTCCATACACATCCAAACCTCAAACCCCTTACAGTATTGGGCTTTCTCCCTCTCCCAGTCCTGCTAGAGTTATCACTGAGATCTAACTAAGCAATGCTAACAGCAGAACTTCCCACAGTAAGTGCCATTACCAGCAGCATCAAATCATCATGGAACACTCCCACTGAGTCATTGGTTTCCCGATGGACAAGATGAAAATGGGTATATACAGCATGCTAGATGGACTAAAACAAAGACCCTCCCATAAAGCACACAATGTAAAGGCATGAGCAGGTACAATACAGAAGCGAGTGGTCTTTTTAACAAAGATTCTTTAACTACTTGGCAGAAAAGGGAGATTTTCATAAATACTTTGAAAAGGAATAAGGTGCAAAGTAATTGATTCCTACATAAAGGGTGATGACATACACACAAAAAGATATGAAATCTGGACTGGATGGAAAAAAAGGAAATGGTCAAGAGAGGGATATGAGATGAGTCTATGAAGTTGGAAGGGTCAGAGGAAGAGATGACAGAAAAATACATATAAGGATTGAAGTTACAAGGTGCTTTTGAATGAGAAACTTGACCTTTACAAAAAAGGAAGGGAAGCCAGAGATTGTAGGAGGAGGTAAACAGTAGGAAGGGAAGATGATCTTGGCAGCAGTGTTTTGGATGGACTGGAGTAGAGAAATAGGAGAGAAATAACTTCACAGATTATCTTGCATCTAGAGGTTTCAAGTTTCACAACTCAATATTAAATAAATGTTAGTTAGTAACAGATTAAATCTCCCTAATAGAAAATGCAAAAGGAGAAATTATAGCTTGTCTGCCAAATGACTACTCACCCATAGATTTTAAATTTCTGGGAAGTACACGTTATTTTTTACTGTGAGTTGGCTTCTGTTTTTTATAGCTCCTTTGGTAAAGTTAATAGTCAAGTGAATAATACAGACTTTTCAAGAACCTTTACCAGGTCTTTTCCAAGATTTCTGAGGAACGCCAATAACCAAATACATGTTTTTAATTTAGTAGGTTAAAATACAATTATTGTGCTGTTTTCTCTGAGATTCTGCGCATCAGTAAATTTAAATTTTAGAAGACAAACAATGGTGCATGCAACTTATCACAAGAGAAAGAACAAAAGAAAGCTGTGAAAGGTTTCTGTAAACACAGAATTATAAAGTATTAACTACTATAGCCAAGATTTTCAAGATGTTTAAGCACCTAACTATAAGTGGCCTGATTTTCAGGGGTGCCTAGCAGCCCTGCATCTCTATTTATGGGCTCCCAATTCCACACTTGGTTGATCAACTATATGAGGCACCAAAGGGCTGTCACATGCCCCCTGTTGTAGAATTGGTTGTCCTAACTTAGTTACCCTCATTTGAAGACTGATTGTACACAGAGCCTCAAAGGGCTCTATTATTCAGAACTGCAATCAACTTCAGTTGCCATTGAACTTAATGAAACTGAGGGTGCTTATAACCTGGCAAGAGGGACTCTGAATCTTGAAAATGAGGACCTTAATCACCAACAACCAAAGGCTAGGATTTTCAAGGGGCATAAGAGAGTTGGGCACCCAATTCCTATTGACTTTCAAGAAAAGTTGGGTACCTGTCTATCTTAGATCCCTTTGAAAATCCCAGCTGCAATGAATAAAATGTATTTTTTAAATGACCCCCCCCCAAGAGTTTGTGAAAGGGTGTTCAAATCTGTCTGTTGTCCAAGTTACATGATTATTCTATCATATGTAAAAGAATGACTAGATCACTTTTCTTCAGCGAGAATACCAGCACCGGAATGGGAAAAGAGAAAGTGAAGAGAGAGCAACAAGAAAAAAAGGAAGTGTCAGGAGATGAAGAACAACAAAGGGGAGAGAACAGAACAGATCATTGTAAACAAGGTAGAGAACATAAACTAGGAAGGGAGATAATCTCTAGCTTGTTTTTCAAAAGAAAGTGTTCAAAGAAGGCAAAGAATACAGAAGAGATTTCTTTAAATCTCTTTCTTTAAGCCAAGTAACCAACAGTGTGTATGCCTCAGAGCTAGAAAGCTTAGAGGGACAGAACTGCTTCCCATTAGAGAAGAGGAAAAGCTAGCTCTAGCAGGCTTAATTTACATAGTATAATCTAACCCTGGAGCCCTTTCTCTATAGTGTTTTTTACTGTATCATTTGCAGTTTGTTAGTGTTGTTTCTAGAAATTATATTAAACGATGCATGTAAAAATATTTATGTAAGGATGGGATAAATTGTGAAAATATAGCCTGGGAAAAGCAGATCACCCTAAATGTGAGATACAGGTAGAGGGCCCTTTATCTGGGCTCTGGTTGGGTAAGGAAATCCAAATGTTATCTCTCAGTTCTGTTGGCAAGTCAGGTGGGCTCTGTATACAGTTTCCCACAGGAGATTTTAAACCTGGGTGGAGCTGACGCCGCAGGATTAGACCCGCAGGACTGGAATGGGCTGTGTCGTGGGTGTGAAGACCCTAACACATTCCAAAAGGGGGGGGGGGGGGGTTAAACCTTCTGGGTTAAGGATCACCTTGGCCACACTAATAACAGAAGAAAGACCATCTTTTCCCTTTTTGCTCTCAAAGGGGAAAGACATTAAATGGTTTCTTCATGGTTTTCACGAAGTTGTAGTTCTCTTTACCTTGAAGGCTTAGGGGAGGTGACAGGTATCTGGCAGTGCAGAAACCTGACCAGTCAATTTCTATACCAACTGTGATAATTCCACCTTGGAACTCATTCTAATGACCTAGGTGGTTGCATGGGTAATGTTCTGACTGGCTTAAATGATTCATGCCTGACAAACATCTTTGATTGCCGCTTCTCCTCCTCTTCCCTGACCACTCTTCCATTGTGTGGAGTTAGAGGGATTCCTCAGTTGTTCCCTCATATGACGTCTAAGCATCATCAGTTAATCATCAACGCATCCCTCTCAACATGTGGGACACTCTTACTTGATCCATAGATTGATAAATCACTGCTCCTTTCACAACAACTTTTTCTAACAGTTTCTCCAGCCTTTATGTTTAGACATGGACAGATTTTCCCCTACTGTTGATTTGAGTTGGGAAATCTGTAACAGAGAACCCAAGCACTCTCTATGGTACCAAACGTATTGTCCAGCGCAATAAGAGTCATGCACATCGATCTTCAGAGTGCTGACTCTCAGGGTTCAAACAACATCTCCTGGAATTTGCTTCAGATTTTTCACTTGGTACCTTTCTTTACTCTACAGACACCTCCACTTGTGAATCATCTCAGTGACATGGTCAAGTCACGTGTCTTCTTCTCCAGACAATGCCACAACTCTACTAGAAACTTGCACTAAAAGGCAATCTCTGGATGGGGTTGCATATCTTCTCTAATGCTTGTCCCACAGTTTTCACCAACAAAGCAGCACCCAAGAATGATATTTGAGAAGTAAGGACCACCAAGCCCTTCTTGCCAGTGTGTTTCCCCCTCTTTCCAAGAAAGCTGACATTATACATGCACCATTTCATATAGTTGCCCCAAACAGAACACTAGCAAATGCCAAACACCACAATACATTGTACAGAAATGCTCCAGAGTTAAATTATAATATTAAGTCTCCTGGAGTTACATTTTCTCCTTTCTCTCAGACAGGAAGCAGAGAGTTCTGTTCCTCTGAGTGTGATTAAAAAATTACAAAAGGAATAACATGAAAGGATAGGCAAAAACTAGTTTCTATTTGCCTTAAGAAAAATGCAGCCAAAAATCACAATAATATAAATCTATGCATCACTCCCCTTTACTTATTGCTTCTGTAATTTAAACTAGTGAAAACAAAAATGATACTCTGTTCATGCATGAGAGCGCCTAATACATATTTTACTCAGCTACACTAGCATGGCGGTCTACCACAAATCATGACTCCAATTCAGTTTGCAGATTGGCTCTGCCGTCCTACATATTTGCTGCCTGCATAGTTTTGGGGATGTCCACGAATTAAGTTAGAATTGAATTTACACCATAGAAATGCAAGCCAAAGAAAGACATGAAGTAACTATGCAGATGCAGAGTGGTTTTTGTTTGTTTGTTTTTCGTTTGTTTGGGAAATGCTAAGTGACTCCTGGACTGGATTACAACCATAGTACCAGGAAGTGTCAGTGCTTGAAGACTGACAAATATTCATCAGAAATACAGAATAGCTTTGTGGAATACTTAAAGTGCTCTGAAGACCACAGCAGTCCGTGAATATGCATGAGAATCACTGCCATAATAAGTAAACATCTAAATATATTCTAGGGGAAATATTTAGGTTGCTTAACATTTTCCATTATCAACTAATCTTGTGACCTTTACTGGAGAAACTCCAATAACTTCATTGTTTGCAGCAGGCCTTTGAAATTCGACAGGCAGCAAGCCCCTGGGCAAGACAAGTGCCTTTTCTTTGTACCATGAAATGACCACTCTGCTAAACCTGAATGGAAACTTGATATACATTGCCATTTCCTTTCTCATGTTGGCATTCCTCAGGAAAATTTCAGCAGCATGCCAAAATAATAATTGATTATGAACATTCTAAAGAGCCAGACCTATATGGCTGCCAAAGAGGCAGCTTGCACATAATGGACTGGAAACACCTGGGAGCTGCCAGAGATGTTATGGCACTGATGGTGGGGGAGAAAGCAGTGTCATGATGGGACAGGACTGACTGGGCTCTCCCACCCTGGTATATGAACCTAGCAGCTCCTCCACCCAGAGCAGGAACTCCAGGAGAGGAGGGGAAGCTGAGCCAGTCTCCTTACATAACCCCTTTGGACCCAGAACATGGCCCAAACAGCCCATGTCTCACTTCAGGGACATGACAAAGACAGAAGGCCTCCACATCTCGGGGTGGGGTATACGGGTGACAGCCAAGCTCATTCCAACCACCTCCTGGACCCAATGCATGTACCAGCAACCCATCCCACCTCTGAATAACAGCCCTCTCAGGTTGCTAGCTAATGTGGTTAGTCCTGTATCTAAAGTGATAGCAGTCTGTGTGGCAATGCTCTCTGATAATGGACTGGTGGGGCTGTTTAAGTTAATACTTCTACATTTTCACTCTTGTCATAAGGAACATCTTCTTTACCCATGTTTTTAGCATACTGTGATTATAGTGCCAAGTGAGATGGAGATTGAGGAGGAGGAGGAGATGGTGGTGAAGAAGAGTAACTTTTCCAACCCAATTATCAGACTGAAGATGATGTTTGGAAAATTCAGATATGCGTCTAAATTTCTAGATGCTTATCTGGACTAAACTTCTGAACCTTTTACATTTTCTCTCACCACAACTCCATGTGTGTATGGGTTCCTCACTATGTTGTTATAATGATTCACAAAATGAGCAAATGGAAATCTATACCAAGGACAGTATTGCATAGTTAGGTTTATAAGTATATTTATAATTCTATTGTGTGAGCAGTTCACAACAAGAGCAGGAGAAGGGATCTGAATGCATGTACAATGCAAGATTTTGATGCAGTAAGTGAGCTGTCTGTGTGATTACAGCAACTTTTCCTGAAAACTACGAATTCCATTACATGGAACTGATGAGTTAGAATGGTGCAATGAACAATACAAAAAGAACAACAGAACAACATTGGGATAATGGTGCCATTTCTTGAGAGAAAGACAAACTGATCCTGTGACAAGTTAATCCCCTGACTTGACAAAGAGAGAAATATAAATCTAGTGAGGACAATGCAATGTGACTATGAAAACCAGCAATATTAAATGAGGTTTCTGAGAGCAAGTTACTGCCTCACAAATAAGAAAAAACTCAAGTGGGGAAATATCTATGACAAAATGACGCAACACTTTTTCTTGAGAACAGTGTTCATTCAGTTTGCATTAAGTCTAACCATATGAACAAGCTTCAAAGTGATATCAGAAACTTATTATGTAAGACTTGTTGTGATGTACTTGTCAGAGAATATGTCAGTTACCTAGTGAACTTACATTTATTTTATGATTGTTATTCAGATACTTCCATTTTATTTTTATATTAGGGAGTGAGTGAATTGATGTGGGAGTAAACAACATATTGTGTTGCTGTCAGTATTGGTAACTGTTTCATCAGCTTGGGAGTAGTACTGTAATTATGCCTGGTAAAAATTTTGCCAATAGTGGGGGTAGTTATTTTTAGCATGCAGTATTTAGCTAAAAATATTTACAATAGAATAATGAATGAGTGCAAAACACCTTGAAATACTTCCAGGTATGTAAAGGTTTATGATCATTTTCACTTATAAAAGAAAAATAAACCTTGTTATCTTATCTCAAAGAGAGCATTTTCTCTAATCATAAAAGCTTTATAAAGCTATTCATGGGGTAATATTTTCAGGCAGCCTCTGGAAGTGTATCTACATCTGCTTGAGCATGCAGATATACACATTATGTACATAAATGGCAACTGGCACACATCATTTAACATTTGCTTGGCCAATTATACGCTTGTGCTCCCCTACCTGTAGCTAAGCATATGCAACCAAGTTCACCTGCAAATTTTGCCCTAGGGAGAGATTTTATAAATCCATCAAATCAATGTAATAATAATAATAATAATACAAGGTCTATTTTTCAAACTTGTGCAGCCAAAGTTAAGTGCCTAACTCCATATTTACACAGCCAATCATGAGTTAAATAGGTACATAAACATATACACCTAACGTTCGGGACCAAAAATTATTAGGCCCATAATAAATCTTTACAAGATCCCCCAGGGATTTGTAGGTTTTACCAACCCTATTTCACAAATGGGTAAAGTGAGGTGCTTCTACTGTGGTACCTACTAATAATGGCATGGGTGACATAGATAACTGGAGATAGTCAATATATGTGAACAAAAATTAATTGTGTTATTAAATATCACATCATAATTAGTACCTTGTACCCACTTCTACCTTTCATCCGTTTGTTTGCTTTGCTTTTTTTAAGATTGTGGGCTCTTCACGGCAGGTGCAGCACCGAGCACATGGTGGGAACTACTGGAAACAAGTAGGAGCAATAGTTTGACTTCAGTGGGAGCAAAGTTAGGCTGATACTGAACATTTTTCAAAATGCCACCCCAAGCAAACTGCCCGTGGTCACAGACACAAGGTGTCAGAGTAAAATCGACATGGAACCATTAAACGATTCCACTGTATCAAAGTTTACAGTAGGACATCAGGTATTTTAACAAACTCTATTGTTGGGCTTTTTAAATGAAATATTAGAATGGATCTATTCCTCACTGCATAAATGTTGAGTATAATTCCCATTCATTTCCGTGAGAGTCATAGGCATGCCTGAAGAGAAAAATAAACTCTTTACAGCCTAATCTAGACAAAATGAGCTTTCAAAGCTGCAGGGGCACAGACCCTGCAGAGATTACTCACTCTCTGATTAGGCATTTCATGACTGCCTCCCCCCCAAAGATAAAGATATCAACCTGATAATCATATAAACTATTCTAGATTTGGGGATAAAACCAAGGTGCTCAATTAACATGCTCAGTGATTTCTCCAGACTTTCTAGCATAGAAGTGGGTTCTTTCAAGTAACTGGGGAAGCAGAAGTGGAGGAGGATTTAAAATGCTCATCTCTCTCAGAGGTATTGAGCTCATCCTGATTAACAAACTAGAAAGAACCAGAATACTGTAGACACAAGGAGAGGCTGAAAAAACATGCATATCAGATCCAAACTTCAAAGTTTGGGAGTGTTTGGATCCTGGATGTTGGGTCAGGTCCATCTCCAACTATTTTGTTTTAAAATATACCCCCAAAACTAAAGTGAGGGGATTGGGATGTCAGAAAAGGGGATAAGGTACCAGAAGGAAGAAAAATAACTGGTAAAAAAATTACTTCTCTCTGTCACTGAATGATTGGCAGATGTGCTTTTTGAAGGAATCAACATTCTGAGAAAGGGTTGGAGGATTGTTTTAGACTCTTGACTGACGAGCCACTAGCAGCTGATGATCTGTCTTTCTTGAAGGAGAGAGTGTTTTCAATGTGGCACCTGGGGTAAGAATTGGAGCAGGGTTTAACTGTTGGGCAAACTGGTTCTGGCACCCTCCTTGCCCTGGGAGGATCTTGACCTACTGGTACAGCCATGGAATTGGATTGCACTTGGGAAAGTTAAAAGGATCCAGGAATAACCTGCCAAAAGTTGCTAAGAACCATGATGACATAACTTCAGGCATAAATCTAGACGTTTCCACTACATGATTTATTGGGGGGAGAGGGAGAAATTAGGCTATTTACTGCTCTTCCTAGCAACAAAGGTGCCTTCTATGGTGAGGGACGAAGAACCAAGCTCTTTGGCTCCTCAACAGCAGGATCTGAGGGTACCTTTGAAGAGCCGTGGCTTCGACATAGGGAGAGTGATGGGGGGACACCTCATGTTGGACCAGGAAAGGAAAGGATTAATGATCTGCCCTGTATACAAAAAGCTAGATTCTCTGTTGTGACCAACCAAGCCGGACTCACTGCAGGAATAGAGGGTGGGACAAAGATGACCTTTGGTACAAGTTTGTGCTACCTCAGGTTGCGCAAGCTTATGCTCAGCTTCAGTGTCTCCCAGAGGCCCTTCTATAGCTGAGACTAGCTGGAGCACAGCATGATCTAGCTGCCTCCTATACGTTCTCCAACCGTCTCTAGCACACCTGCTACCCAACAGGCTGAGACACATAGCACACAGCTGCTCCACCAGCTCTATCCACCCAGGGAACTTCCATGCAAGGATTATTCCCAGAGGGCCATTTCTCCCTGGCTTATGGCTCTTTTTTGCCAGAGCAGTGTAGAGGGGCCACAACACAATTAAGAACCCAGCTCAGGGTCTGAAATTGGACCCTCTCAGCAGCAGTTGTCTGAAGTGTGAAGACAGTAAACATTCAGGAGGTAACTGAACATAAAGGAGTAGAGCCAGACCTTAGAGAGCTGGCTGCTATGCCAAGGGTAGGACACTACTTCCAGATTCAGAGGGAAATGGATTCACAAGATCTGAGAACTTCAGCTAGTCAGTGAAACAAAGGCTTCCCTGCAGAAGAGAAGGTTGACATTGCAGACTGTGTGCCAAGATTTTCAAAAATGGGCACCAAAAGTTAGGTTCTTAAATCCATATTTAGGCAGCTAAATAAATGACCTGATTATCAATTAGAACTGTTAGGAGCTCAGGACATTTGGAAACCTGGCCACACATTTAGGCACCTAAAAATCTTTGTCTGTTTGACCATTTGATGGTAATGGAAAACCTGAAGATAGACTTTTGGGGGGTTCTGTGAGCCGGTCTTCAGGCAGTTTGACCATTGGGTGAATAGAAGATACTGATTATGGCTCCCTAAGAAGGAGGGAAGCTATCAGCTAGGTGGTTTCAGGGAATGACCCCAGTAAACACTTGATTTGATCCTTGGTTAAACAGGGCTCTAAGAACAATGTGCTGCACACTAACGATTGGTTGATTTTTGATCTCTTCACTTCCGTATTTTGTTCCCTATAGGAAGTATAGGGAATACTGAGGTGCAGCTATCTAAGTGATCTGAAACAAAACTGGCAAGTTTGTGAAGGGTGACCAATGTACAATAGATTTAATTTCACTGTTATATCTCCACTATTTCTTAGGCTATGTTGGTCTCATGAGGTCTAGCCTCTGGCATAGATGCAGCCTACACCAACAGACAATTTTCTGCTGGTGTAGGAATACTACCTCTCCGAACATTAGCTATGTCAACAGAAACCCTCTTTGTGGACATCAGTGTATCTACACTGGGGGCTTTGTCAGCATAGCTATGTTGAGTCAGGGGTGTTGATTTTTCACACCCCTGACCAATGCAGCTATATAACTTTTAAATATAGACCAAGCCCTTAGTGGTCTGCCATCTACTACTACCTGTATGTCCATAGTATTTTTCTGCTAAATAATAACCGCAAAGCACTGTATCACTGCATTCACTGTACTCTCTGTATCCTACAAAATCAATAAAGTCCACTTCATTCAGAAATTGAGTATACTTTATATCTTTTCCTATCCTTGCAGTATAACTATTCCATTTCTAACTACAATTATTTGATTCACCTTTTTCTGTGATTCAAAATGCTGAGTAATTAAAAGATAGCAATTTTCAACAACACTACATTTCTCTTTCATTTTGGAAGCAAGCAAGTGTATAAGCAAGCAAGTCAGTCTTTAGATCAGGCTAAAGAATAGAAGTAATTTTAGGACACTACAATCATATTTCTGTCTGAAAATATTTTACCAATTGTTAGTACATGTAACACCTAGCATTACCATTAGCAAGTTTCCCCTGTTTTTATGAGTCTTTCATACAGCAACAGAGGCGAGGGTGTTTTTAAACAGGAAACAGGATTGTAAAGCCAGAAATATTAGCAGAGGGATTCAGGAGCTGGTGCCATACCTGAAGCTATTGCACTTTTAACTCACTTTTTAAAAACTGACTAGATAGGAAGTTGATAGTGTACCTCTAAGTAATTACAACTTAAGATATGATATAAAGACTTCAGACAAATTCTATTTCTACAACGCCCGATGAAAAGACTCAAAATGGATTCAACTAAATATTTAGAAAATTCGGCTGGAGGCAGATTTTTAAAGGTATTTACACACAGACAGGTGCTTTTGAAAATTTCACAATTTCAAAGGTATCTAAGTACCTTTGAAAATCTGGCCCTTGGTCTAATTCCCAGGGAAATCAATGGAATGTGGATTGGGCCCTAATTTTATCCTCTTTTCTGCTGCATAAAATGCTGGTGAAGCATGTTAAGCTCATATTAAACTGAACACAAAATAGAAGGAAATGAACAAAACATTATTTCTTTCAAGGCTAAACAGTCTATAAAGGTTAACAGTACAAAGGGAAAAATTCAGTACATTAAAAAAAAACAAGTTACTTAAAATCTATTAAAAACCTCAGTGAACAATTGTTTTTTTCATTCAATCTATATATCAAATTAACAAAAAACCCTGAAAGTCTGCCTCTTCTCCTCCATTACCTCCATACCACAGGGAGGGTAGCTACATTATGCTGTAGGGAAAAATGCCATTCTGAAGTACATAATGTACACACACTTCTGAAATGCATCGATACTTGGTATACGGTGCCAAAGAAGTGTCTTCACTGTTTTTGCTTGTAATGAGTTCTGGGATGACAGTATGTAAACATAAATATCAGTGGTACTATACCTTCAGATTGCAGAAAGTTGATGTTGGGAGTCCCAAGTGACTGCATTAATTTTGTCTGCAGCCAAGTACAACAACATTTTAGAGTCTCACATTCTATCAAGGGAGAAAATTATAACTGCATCTAACAAAAAGGTTCACTACTTAGGCACATGTATTAGAAAATAGTTCCCACGTCGCTTAAACCCTAATACTAAGAACAATTACAAAGAAACATGTTTAGACCCATGGTGTAACGATGCAGTACACAATAAAATATATCTTCTATACATAGAATAGAAAAAATATACTGCCTTCAAGAATTTATAAAAATGAATCTATGGTGCAAAATAAATCAATCACTCATTCGGATATCTTTATGTTTTGTAAGATTAAGGACAGATTGTGACACCTTTACTCATATTGATTAGTGCCTTTTTTCCACACTAGGGCTACCTGTGAAGCAAAGAGCTACTCAACATGAAGAAGGGTATTAGAATCTGGCCCTTAATATATTTCACCCAAATATACAGCTAGAGGGAGAGAACTAAGAATACTTAGAGGTGAGGAAGGAACAAGAGGAGGAAAAACAAAGTAAAGAAAAAGAAAAAAAGAAAAATAGAAAAATATCCCCGCGCCTCCCACCAATCAATTCTTTATATCCCTCCACACCCAATCTCTATGACAGGTGCCCCAGTTTTTACTTTGAGACTCAGTAAAATGCAAGATTTCACTAAGCTACACACCCAATGAATGTATTCAACTGTATCTGATAGAGGTTTTTAAAATGTATTTGTTAAATACACTTTAAAAAAACCTCCTGTGTGATACTAATGATTTTAGAAAGAGGTATGGTATTTGTTAAAATGCAAATAGGCAAAAACCTGCTCAGGATTCCAGGTACGGATGTACCTCTGGATAATATTTAAGTGTTATAAATTATAGACCTGATTCTCTAGTCATCTCACTGAATAGGTCTCAGAACACAAAGGAGTTGGATCTCACCTGCTGGAGATTTCCCCTGGTAGGAGGGGTCCCCAGCAGACATAGGGCTGGCTCCTACATCACTAACTCTACAGTCCTAGCATAAAGGATTTGTTGGAACAAGGCTGAAGCATGCTATGCTCCATCTATCCTTAGCTGATGGAGGGACGATGGCTGGTGCAGACCTGATTCCAGAATCAGGGAGCTACCTTGTAACTAGCTCCCTTTTGCCTCCCTCCACTTTCCCTAAGCTACACTCAGCAAAAATTAGGCCCAGCTGGATATCTGGCCCTGTGTGTTTTGGAAACTAGCCAGTGTGACGTGGATTTCCAATGGGAGCCAAAAGTGTGTTCTATCAAAGCAGGAGCAAACACACCACATATACCGCAACAATGTAGGTACTACTTTTGAGCAGGAAAAATGTCCTGAGGCTGGAGGGAGCAGCCCTGAAAATGTGTAGGAGACAACTGGAACCTCTAATAGTCCCACTCGTATTTTAAGATAATGGAAGGGAGGGAGGAGAAAGCGATTGTTACAATAGTTCTACTTAGCATCACTATATTTGTTTGCTATGGCATTTCGTCTAACACTGTGCCATTTTCCCAACACACTGAAATGTGTGCATCATTGTAATGGAGTTGGAGAATGCAGTGTGATAGGACAGTTTGAGAAACAGGTAGTCTGCACCAAAACATGCATGTTTGTTCATCAGAGCATTGCTGGAAAGCTTGACTTGAAAACCTTGTGACTTACTGGATCCACGATCCACATTTGGCAATTACTGCAGTACTACACAGCATTAGCCTTCTGTTATTTCCACTGGAATTCACACACAGACCAATTAACCTTATAGAGAAAAAAGAACCGACGACAGAAATTTTCTGAGCTGGCTCTGGACTGAGGACATTGGCCTTACAACATAAATCAAATCTTTGGTTTGCAGTGCCTCTCCCCTTGTCAAAGCCATGGTCTACCAGCTGCCTCGTTCACATTCCCCACACTACCACTCTCACTGACAAGCAAGTGTCACTATAAAAGTTCTCATGTAGTGGGCTGCAGCCGTTAAATCTGCCAAGTGCCAATCAATAAGTAAAAACATGTGTGAAGAGTGATGTTGGGTTTGTCTGTCACTGAAAGACTAAAACAGCAGCATAGTATGTGAGGAGCTGCCACATAGTAATGCCAATAGCAGTCTGTGACACAGAGAGGACCAAAAAAGTGTTTTTTCCTTTCTCTCATCATTGTCTTTACCCTTACGTGGAGCATTTAGTTTCTAATCAGGGTCACTTTAGGAATGGGAAAATGCCACAGCAGTGTGGCCTCATTGGTGCAAAGGGTGAATATTTATCACATCTGCTTAATTTGGTGCACCCCTCCAAAAATATCTGCAAACTCTAGCCCACGGCACAATCTGACCAAATATCTCCTCACCCCATCCCCTTCTTAAAAACAAACAACTATCACAAATTTGGCCAGGAGTTACATACCCAGGAACCTGCTTAAGTCCATTATGGTAACCCAGAGAATGGAACGTTAAATATATTTAAATCTCTCCTTTTCCAAATCAATGTCAACATTCAGAATTAGTAATGAGAGGTAATGAAAGAGTAAAACTTTTGCATATAATGGGTCCCAATTTCTGCACTTAGTTACAACAATATACAAATGGAATAACTCCACAGAAGACCATGAGTGAACCCCCGGCTCCACGGAAGACAATGGATGTTTTGCCATTGTCTTCGGGACTAGGATATCACCCAGTATGAGGCCAATGTAAGTAAGTTCAGAATTAGGCCCAGTGCTTTCATATACTATATACCCTTGAGTACATCTGGGCAAAGACTTATTTTAGGATCATATTCTTTCCTTCACTTCATCTCTCTCTCTCTTTTTCTGAATACTTCCTGAATTAAAAATTCTTTGTATCAAATTAATCTTAAAATAGTGGGTTTCACAGGTGGTCAAAAACCACTAAGATATATGGGCTTTTCTAAACCCAAACCTTCAAATTTTGTTACATATCTACACAAATTGAACACATTTTGCAAAATTCCAACCCAATAGGAACATAAACATGTTTAGGGGAAAATAATACCATCAAGCGTGGGGGGAGAGGTGGAGGTGTGGGCTACAGGAGGCTTGTCGTCACCATGCTACTGCTGCACAGGACTGAAGACTGCTTTAAAATGTGGGCTGAGGGCTTCCTATTCTTCATGTAAGCTGCATAACCCCTCTAATGAGTCTTAGGACACAGTGACTGCTGGGTGTGGAGGGGTACACTGATAGTTAAACCTGGCAGAATCATCTGCATTCTACAAATTGCAAACCAAAAACAAGCATTTCACATATAGGAACCATATTATGACCCAACGAGATAAAGTGAGAAAAATCAAACAATACGTCCTGGGTTAAGTATTTTTCTGAAGCATTCAGGAGAATTTTACTACAATTTCTTACCAAACCTCTTTTCACATGAGTTTCAAGTTCATAAATTCTCTTTTTATTTAAAATTAACCAGAAATAATCATACCCAAGTATATGGGCTGGACATATTAGCTAATAATTACATACCACAATTAAAAATTGAAATGTTTGTAGGATGCTTGTATTTTGTTATATGAGATACCATTTCACACTAGTATTACATCTTTGACTGCTTGCAAACATTCAGAATTAAGTACATGAATACATTCACTAGCTTTGAAACAGAAATTCTCAAACTCTAAATCTGAATGGGAAAATATTTAATTTACTACATTCCCCATTCTCCATACCAATAATAATAAATGGGCAGGGAACTTCGGTACTTAAAAAGTTATCTGAAAAAGGGGGTAGTAAATGAGATATTACCATTTTTTTCTTTACAATGTACAAAGAATCCTTTAATAACTGGAAGAGAGGGTTAGGAGCGGGGTTTATTTGTTATATTTTTATTTCTTCCCTTATTTTTAACTTGATCAATACTTGGCTGATCAAGTCTAATCTCCCCAGATTTTGCTGGAGAACTCATTGGAGGCCTCAGAAATGTAGATTGCAGGTTTTTGCTGGCCCTTCATTGAAGAAGTGGGAGGATGAACTCTCTCACATGTATTTTCTCCACAGTGTTTCTGAGGACACCCTTAAAAGTGTGGCAGTTCTGTTCAGACTCACTTATGATCCTATACTCACGGATTGCCAAGCCTCCACCACAGAAACAGAAACTTTCTGAGGAAGTGATTTTTAATGTCACTGATTGCCTCTTAGAAAACAAACTTTTTGAAAACACAATGGGCAGATTTGTTTGTTTCAAACAAAACTGACTGCTCTTTAATTGACTGCTATCGTGGCAACATTGAGCAATACAACTCACTCGCAACAACTGGGGGAACTGAATATGTTATGGTCACAGTGTTAATAATTTGCTGATAAGCCTGAGGAGTGATAGGGGCATGAATATTTTTTTTAAACACAGCATTCAAGAAGCAAACAGCATACTTCTGTACTATGAAGAGTTACATGGGCTTTGCAAATTGAGTAAGGCAAAAGGGCAGTGAGTGATGGTGTGGATAGTAAGTAGTCAAATTTCAGGACTGTCAAACAGAATTAAAATCCCACCAACCAACCTTTAAGACTGTATTTGTTTTTAATCATATAAATATAAACAATAAGAACCCACCGACAATATAAATGTCTTCAGTGTGTCGCAGTAGATTAAAGGGGGTTCTTAAATGAAGACTTAAAACAACAAAATCAAGATATACTTTCACCACCTCAGGCATTCTTAAAATCTTTTCCTTTTATAGATATTTTTCTCAGCAAAACAGAAAACCCCTGCAGAAAGATCATACAGCTGGATAACCTAAACAGCGGTACACCTTCTAAAGAAGTAATTAAGCACCTTTCAGGGCAATATGGGACCACTTATGCCCACACCAACATTAAACAACATTTACCAAGTATAGCAGTCAATTTTCTTTTGATACTCATGCATTACTCCCATTAGTATCAATATACACTATGCACAGGTTCTTGAAAGCAGAGACTCTGTATTTAGCAGCTGCTAAACAGGGTTTTCTGACTGGGAATTGGCATCTAAATTATATGGGAAGCATTTAAGAAAATCATTGAGCAGGCAGGCTGGGAATGGGAGGAATCTAGAGCTCTATTTAATACAGGCTCTTCTGTCTCTCAATCAATGTTAAAAACAAGGGGATGTTTTCCAAACAAAATTATAGCCAACTGGAAACAAACAGGTAGGGGCTTTCCTATTTGAAAAACGCTACTTTTTTTAATGTGAAGACTTAGTGATCAAGCTGTAACCGATTCCCACAGCAACTATGGGGGATTGGGCTGTATGTATCTTTGCATCTTTATTGGTACAACAAACACTTATTCCCTTTCCACCTTCCTTTCTATCACCACCTCTGTGCATCTGGACTCACTGGTGTGGCTGGGTCGAGAGTGACACAACTAGGAGTAATGTAACTAATGAAAAGTGAATCTAACCTAACGGACAGTGTATTCAGTTCAGTTCTATGGAAGTCCCTGCTCGAGACAAATTATGCAAGCCACATAGTTTTAGACCTTTTTTTAAACCAACCCGAACAAGGGATCAGGAAATACACAATAGGGGTAATTCTTACAGTATCAGAGATATGGATTAGATGATGTACAGCAATATGAGATTACACCATCCACCATAAGCAGTTTTGATTATTCTGATGTTTATTCATCAACTGGAGACACTGTCTCTCATGAAGAATCTAAATCTTAGTCATCATCTGAGCCTATCGGCATATTTCTGGGAAATCAAGGTCTTCAGAGAATTGGCGCAAGATGCAATGACCTTCTAGCTTGTGAGGTCATAACTTCTTTTGGCAGAGTTCCTTTTGACTGAAAAAAATATCAGCTGCTGTCTCCATTCAGAGACCTTCTTCCAATTCTTTGACGCAGAATTTCTAAAACTCTAGTTACATTGAAGGCCCTGTCCTTCTCCTGCTCAATACCAAGGGAGACTTACTACTGACTTCACTGGGAGCAGGTCTTAAATCTAAACAAATAAATTTAAATCTTCAAAGCTTCTCTAATGTTGTCTGTAATGGACAAATGTTGTAATCTAAAAAAGATCCAGCATGTCCTCACAGCGTCCTCTGCTCCCCGGGATCCAACCATCTGCCTGCTCTTACTGTACATCCCTTTTGACCACAAGGTGGTGGTATAACCTATACCTCTCTGCATCAGTATAGGTGAATCAGGGCCAGGGACAACCATGAGGCAAATGCCTCTCCTACTCACCATGAGGAGAGTCTGTGGTGGATCATGGGAGAAGTAGCCTAGCATACAGAGCAGGATGGGAGCATGAGACATCTAAACTACAACTCCCACCATGAGCCATCATGGCAGTATTTCTGAATTGAAATATTTAGGATTTCACCTCCAAAAAATTGGTAAAGTTTTTGCCAGAAAGCAATTTTTTTCTGTAGAAAACTGACAAAACAATGTCTCCACCTTCCCCACCATCCCCTCCAAAATTTCCACACGGGGAAAAAAAAAAAAAAAACACATTTTCCGACCAGCTTTACTGCCAGCGTCCTTAACATTAATTAAAAAACAAACAAACAAACAAAAAAACATGCAACGCTAAGCTTAAGAAGATCAAATAAGTGAGAACCCAAATTCTGCTCACATCCATGGACTTCAGTGAATTTGCACAGATGTAGCTGACAGCAGAACGTAAAAGACATTTTGGTAGATTTTTTTCTCCAGAGTCTAAAACAGATTTAAATTGTGTACGTAGGTTAATTTTTTTGTTTGTTTATTTCTCACTTGCAAGTGAATGTCAGCTTGTTACATTGTATAAGAATGTCTTTACTTATACTACAAACATCTTAAATCACTGAAAGTGAAAGAAATTTAAAAAAACAGGTTATTTGTCACTATCTGTGCTCTTTGTTTACTTTTTTGCATTTCTCCCAGCTTGCATAGTGTCATTTCACTTTTAGGTTCTTAGTGTTGCAATGTTTGGGTTTCAAGGACTACTGTTAAATATTTAAAACAACTGCTTTTACTGTTTGTTTCTCTTTTAAGTTGTGGAACCATTTCTATTATTCTTAAGTTTTTCAAAAACTGGCTTGTATAAAGCCTAAGTTTTGGGCCATATTTAAGTTGACAGTGTCTCTTTAATGTCACAAGCTGACTTGAGCCAACTGTAGCGAAAGTCTAAGACATGATACCCTCCCCTGTGCAACTCTGCCAGTGCACCTCAATCAAACCCATAATATCCCTGCCATTCTGGTCCTGGGCCACTCATGCAGAATGTCAGCACAAAATGCTGTCCAAATGTCGGTACTGTTATACCCATTTTATAGATGAGGAAACTGAGAACAGACAGTTTAGTGGCCTAACTTTTCAAAGATGCTGGGCATCCACAGCTCCCATAGATTTGGATGGATCTTTGACACTTTTGAAATCAGGCCAAAGTCAGTGGTAGAGTGAACAGAACCTGGGAGTCCTGACTTCCAGGCCTACATTCTAAATAGATCACATGAGTCACATGATACAGGAAATATTAGTACTTAGATTTATCTTTCAATATAACTCAACAATTTATACTGGCTCATCATGTATACAGAACCAGAAAAGCTTCAGTGTTCTTGGCTGTGCCTACATTTTGCTCTTAAGTTATCATATGATAAATCCATGCAGCTAGCCCTATTTTATTCCTTGAGGGTTTGATGCATTTATGTAAGATTACTTGAGACCTCAATACACAAAACAAGCTGTGGTTACAAACTTTGTAATGGTCACTCAGCAGCCAAAAATGTTAAAAACACAGACAGATCAAGGATATTTCCAGTTCAAGGCAGAACTGAAAAGAACTGTCAATACAGCAATTATGGAAATTCCAAATAACTCAGATATACAAACAGTTTTGGTTTCATTTAAAAAAAAAATACCATCCATTTGCGAGTGTTATGGCACAAACATCAGATAAGGAAATTGATGCATTTAAACTTTGACACCTCTTGAGTTTTTTGTAAAGCAGTGTTGCTCTCTATTTTAATGGAGTGGACTCTAGCATAGAACAGCACATGTTATGTTTTATAATTGTTCTTACAGATCCAACATAAAAACCTTGTTTGCACTGACCAAATGATTTACCTCCATTGCAGTGAAAACCAAGGGCTTGACCCCTATCAAATGCTAAATATTTCCTACCAAAGTGGTACTGAAGCCAGCCAGTCAAGAGGAACTTTACACAGAAATTGGTACCAGTTTCTAACTGCAGCAACATTTGGAACAGATGATTATCCAGTTACAAATCCAAACTGGATGTTGGTTTACACCGTTCAATAAAATTTTAATTATGGTTCTGCAAGAGTGTAAACCGATCATGTCATGCAACTGAACACTTGTTGTTAAAGTTAACATCTCTATGCCTTGAACTAGACCTAGTGTTAACCTACCTTCCCAAGACAAAAATGAGGCAAAAGTAAATGCAAAACCACTACATTAACATTTTAAAAAGATGACTAGAAGCAAATCTGCATAAATCAACATTCTACAATCCTGGTTTTGGAGACACACAATGCTTTTCCCCCGGCACTGTGATACAAACATCTTTAATGTAATCCTTACTTGAAGGCAATAGAGAAGGGAAAAGGACAAATAACATGCTGGATTTGAAGACATAAACTCTCTCCCCTTGGGACAGACATATAGAAGGGGTCTGCGATATGAGTATGTTCAGAAATGGCCTTATATCATACTCTTCATTCTGTACAGTAGGTTATCTGATTGAAAAGGCAATAACCAAGACCAGAAAACTGTGTGCGGTCAGAAAGAATTCAGGGGGAAATGGATCAAAATCCCACAGATTAATTACTTTGCATGTGTCGCTGCCCGGCAACATATTCCTCCCACCATCAATACAGTTTTGCCAATGGATGTAAGGATTTGCCTATCTGATACGTTCTGCAGGATGCATATAGTGAGCTAGTGGTGCCTCGAGTGGTATTAACTTGTGAGAGAAAAAACATCCTCTCGTTTTTAGATATGGATGGCTTCAAACCTATGAGCCTGTAGCTCTGGCTCCTCCTACGTTTTAACTGTGCTACACACAATTTGAGGGCGCTTAGAAATGGACTGATTGGATTATGCTGCTTAGACAAGATTGAGCTGTCTTGGGGGTCTTCCCACGTAATCACAGCCACCTTTTCCCTCTGTCGATAGTATTTGATGGTATGGCCTCCCACAGATAATAAGCAGTTACGTAATCCATTTAAGCAGTTGCTCAATCGCTGTGTGATAAGTTCTAACGTCCATAGAAAAGATGCCACAAATTATCCTGCTTATTGGCTCTTGTTGCTCTTCTCACATCCTTATGTCCCCTCTGAATACATAACTGGATAAATATTTGTTAGAAATCAGGTTTTCTTGCAATTAAACATTTGTTTTTTAAGATCATCAGCTGGTGTAAATTAGTGTAGCTCCACTGATTTCACTGGAGCAATACTGATTGAACATCAGCTGGGGTAATGGCCTAAAGTTCCTCTTTCAACTTTATGGATTTTATTCTGTCTCCTTGGTATCCTTTCCCAAGTTTTCTTTAGCCTAACTAAACAACATGTTTTCCCTGCACTCCTATCAAATGACTAAATACTTTGGACTTCTAGTGGCTTTCATGCAACAAGCTCTAAGTATTTCACACACCTTAATTAAGCCCAGTAGCAGCCCGGCAAAGGAGTTAAGAAAGATTAACTGCCCCATTTTCAGAAGTTCTCTGCACTAATATTGCTCACTGAAGTACATGGGGGCTGTGGGTTCTTATACCCCCTGGAAAAAGAAGGGAGGGGAAACATTTACCCCAGTCACACAGAGGCCAGGCCTACATCAGAAACTTTGCGGCACGGCAACATCAGTTAGGGGTGTGATTTTTCTGCAGTATTTCTATGCCAACAAAAGTGGAGATGCAATTATACAGCATTGGCTGTTCTAGCTTATTTTGTTCACCAAAGCAGTACAAGCTACACCAGCAAAAGTACTTTTTTTTGCCAATATACACTAAGAGGATTTTGCCAGTATTGGGTTATAATGGTATAGCTATACCCACAAAACTTTTAAGTTTATACTAGGTCAGAAAGTCACTAGCAGAGCTAGGAATGTCAATCATATGATAGATAGTCTGCTCTCATTCTTAGCTCTGTACAGTTTTGGAACGTGGCTTGAGAAAACTATAAAAAAGGTCCCAATCTTACAATCCAGTCTGCACTGGCAGACACATGCAGAGCTCCACTGACTTCAGTGGGGATTGGCGTGGGTGATAAGACCCCAGAGAAACAGATCCAATTGTAGAGTCAAGGTCTGAAGTTGTACAGTGGTGTCTATATTAATTTAATTTGCAATAAGAGGAATGGAAATGGCACAACCAAAAAGGGTTGTATAAACATGTCTGAATGCTATTAGGGGCAAAAATGTGATTGGGATAAATAATATTTCTGAAAGCACAAGGGCAGCATAAAAACAGTAGATTAGACAGATGCTTATGATAAGCCTCCTTTTTAACACACCATTCCAAGTCATGTTGCATGAACTGTCAGGGTGTATTAGAAAGTTTCAGGTAGACACAACGGATGAAATCCCACCCCTTCTGCAGAGAGTCAGCAAAATGACTGTACATGGCTTAAATTCTCAAAATAAGTAACAAACAGTACTGCCAACCTCAAATGTTCAATAATCATGAATCAGGCCTCAAAAAATCATGAGGTTGCTTTAAATTGCCTGAGATTTAAATAATAGTAATATACATGGGGCTCTTTTTATTTGCCTTCAGGTTTCCAAGCCTTTAAGGCGCACGGAGATAACCTTTTCAAGCTTTTCTCCACAACCATTTTTTTCAACAAAAGTTCTGACTCTCACATACTCACAGCCCTCCCAAAGGACCTTAAGAAAAATACTATATTTTATACCACATGGCAATACTTAAGTGCTGGTGCTCTACCGCTCAGTGAACTCTGCTCTGGTTAGGCCTCAGCTGGAGTATTGTGTCCAGTTCTGGGCACCGCATTTTAAAAAAGATGTGGAGAAATTGGAGCGGGTCCAGAGAAGAGCAACAAGAATGATTAAAGGTCTTGAGAACATGACCTATGAAGGAAGGCTGAAAGAACTGGGTTTGTTTAGTTTGGAAAAGAGAAGACTGAGAGGGGACATGATAGCAGTTTTCAGGTATTTAAAAGGGTGTCATAAGGAGGAGGGAGAAAACTTGTTCACCTTAGCCTCTAAGGATAGAACCAGAAGCAATGGGTTTAAACTGCAGCAAGGGAGGTCTAGGTTGGACATTAGGAAAAAGTTCCTAACTGTCAGGGTGGTTAAACACTGGAATAAATTGCCTAGGGAGGTTGTGGAATCTCCATCTCTGGAGATATTTAAGAGTAGGTTAGATAAATGTCTATCAGGGATGGTCTAGACGGTATTTGGTCCTGCCATGCGGGCAGGGGACTGGACTCGATGACCTCTCGAGGTCCCTTCCAGTCCTAGAATCTATGAATTTCACCCCAAATCTGATAGCCATGACAATACCCTAGTTTGCCTTTAAGAAGAGAACGACTATTCTTTCCTAACAGTATTGAACAAAATTTAATAAATGTTTAAGACCTTCATTCTCTTCTGACATAGATGGGTCAAAATGTTGATTTCTGTAGATCTTTTTTAAGTCAGCAACTTGATGTCAATGGTGACAAATACCTTGGCAGACTAATAACTGCACACTTCCAATTGCTAACGTAAATCTGTATTATTCTCTGAAAATTCCTTTAAAGTAATCAGATTAGTTTTCCTTGATCGCCTTCTCTTTTATTATTTGTAAGTATTACTTTTTTAATATAATTTTCATCTTGCTGGAAACAGAGAAAACAAATTGGAAATTAATGATGGCGTCCATCCAACAGTTCAGTAACTTTCTGTCTCGTGCTTACTTGTGGAGGGAGCAGTGGGGAAAAAGACAAATCTCAAGGGTCCTAGTGTGGGAGGACTCAGAGAAAAGTCATTAGCAGGTAAGTTAAAATGTATTCATTTTCTCAGTGATTTTCTTCTAATACACAACATGGATCTGCCTGCTGCTTTGCCTGCTGTTTGGATAAGACCCTCTGCCACTGCTGTAAATTCTAAATAGTAGGGCTGTCAAGTGATTCAAAAAATTAACTGCACTGTTAATAATAGAATACCATTTATTTAAATATTTTTGGATGTTTTCTACATTTTCAAATATATTGATTTCAATTACAATGCAGAATACAAAGTGTACAGTGCTCACTTTATATTTATTTTTATTACAAATATCTGCGCTGTAAAAACAAAAGAAATTGTATTTTTCAATTCACCTCATACAAGTACTGTAATGCAATCTCTTTACCATGAAAGTTGAACTTACAAATGTAGAATTATGTACAAAAAAAACTGCATTCAAAAGCAAATCAAAGTAAAACTGTAGAGCCTACAAGTCCACTCTGTCCTACTTCTTGTTCAGCCAATCACTAAGACAAACAAGTTTATTTATAGTTGCAAGAGATAATGCTGCCTGCTTCTTGTTTACAATGTCACCTGAAAGAGAGAATAGGCGTTCACATGGCACAGTTGTAGCCAATATCAAAAGATATTTACAAGACAGAAGCACTAAAGATGCATATGTCCCTTCATGCTTCAACCACCATTCCAGAGGACATACGTCCATGCTGATGATGGGTTCTGCTCGATAACGATCCAAAGCAGTGAGGACCGACGCATGTTCACTTTCATCATCTGAGTCAAATGCAACCAGCAGAAGGTTGATTTTCTTTTTTGGTGGTTCAGATTCTGTAGTTTCTGCATTGGAGTGCTGCTCTTTTAAGACTTCTGAAAGCATGCTCCACAACCCGTCCCTCTCAGATTTTGGAAGGCACTTCAGATTCTTAAACCTCGGGTCGAGTGTTGTAGCTATCTTTAGAAATCTCACATTGGTACCTTCTTTGCATTCTGTCAAATTTCCAGTGAAAGTGTTCTTAAAACAAACATGTGCTGGGTCATCATCCAAGACTACTATAACATGAAATATATGGCAGAATGCGGGTAAAACAGAGCAGGAGACACACCATTCTCTCCCAAGGAGTTCAGTCACAAATTTAATCACCACATTTTTTTTAAACGACCGTCATCAGCATGGAAGCACGTCCTCTGCAACAGTGGCTGAAGCATGAAGGAGCATATGAATCTTTAGCATATCTGGCACATAAATACCTTGCAATACTGGCTACAAAAGTGCCATGCAAACGCCTGTTCTCACTTTCTGGTGACACTGTAAATAAGAAGCGAGCAACATTATCGCCCGTAAATGTAAACAAACTTGTTTGTCTTGTGATTGGCTGAACAAGAAGTAGGACTGAGTGGACTTGTAGGCTCTAAAGTTTTACATTGTTTTATTTTTGAATGCAGTTATGTAACAAAAAATCTTTCAGGGACCCCAAACCTCCCTGCTCAGCCCCAGGCCTTGCCCCCACTCCACCCCTTCCCCCAGGCCCCAGCCCCCCGCTCACTCCATCCCCCCCCACACCCTCCCACTAGGCTGGGGCAGGGATTTGGGGTGTAGGAGGGGGTGTGGGCTCCGGGAGGGAGTTTGGGTGCAGGAGGTGGTGAAGGGTGCGGGCTCTAGGAGGGAATTTGGTGCAGACTTTGGGCCGGAGCAGTGGTGCAGGCTGTGGGAGGTAGGCTCTGGGTTGAGGTGGGGGTTGGGGTGAGGGGTGCAGGCTCTGGCTGGGCAGTGCTTACTTTGAGCGGCTCCAGAAAGCAATTGGCACATTTCTCTGGCAGTGGCTCCTAGGCGGAGGAGTCAGGGGATTTCCACGCGCTGCCCCTGCAGCTCCCATTAGCTGATGTTCTCAGCCAATGGGAGCTGCAGAGTTGGCAGCTCCCGCCGGGGGCCACAGGGACATGCTGGCTACTTCCAGGACTAGCATGGGGCCAGAGCAGGCAGGGAGCCTGCCTTAGCCTTGCTGCGCCGCCAGACTTTTAGCACCTAAAATCTCCTGGTTTGGCTTCAATAGCCTCAAGGGATAGGAGGAGTGGGGGGGAGTTCATCAGCAGGGCTCACGGACACCTGAAGTACCCTGGGGGACCCCAGTTTGAGAAACGCTGCTATACAGAATAACTGTGAATGTGCACACTATGCATAACAATTCATTGGGTTTAGGCATCACTCTTCATCCAAGGATCTCAAAATGCTTTACAAAAGGTGTATGTCAAATTTTGCAGAACCCATGGTGCAGACACCTTTAGGTCCCAATCTTGTGCTGACCCATTGAAGCGAATAAGACAGCACACGTGCTTAAGGGCTGTCCTGCAGGGATCCCCCATTCAGAATTGGCCCCAAAGGCCTGACTCTAGACAAAGCAAATCAAGTGGGGTTTGTATGTGCTTAATGAGATTCCTCCAGGCTGCAAATGCCTGCACAAAATGACAGGTATAACAGAAGATAAATGCCCTTTTTTAGAAAAACTTATACATTCAATCTTGGTAACCAATACAGATAGATAATTAACCTAATCTCAATTATAATATCCTGCCTTCAAAATACATCTTGCATAGAAGCACCACATTTCGAGAAATTGGAAAGGGTCCAGAGAAGAGCAACAAGAATGATTAAAGGTCTTGAGAACATGACCTATGAAGGCAGGGTGAAAGAATTGGGTTTGTTTAGTTGGAAAAGAGAAGACTGAGAGGGGACATGATAGCAGTTTTCAGGTATCTAAAAGGGTGTCATAAGGAGGAGGGAGAAAAGTTGTTCACCTTAGCCTCTAAGGATAGAGCAAGAAGCAATGGGCTTAAACTGCAGCAAGGGAGGTCCAGGTTGGACATTAACCACCCTGACAGTTAGGAACTTTTTCCTAAACACTGGAATAAATTGCCTAGGGAGGTTGTGGAATCTCCTTCTCTGGAGATATTTATGAGTAGGTTAGATAAATGTCTATCAGGGATGGTCTAGACAGTATTTGGTCCTGCCATGCGGGCAGGGGACTGGACTCCATGACCTCTCGAGGTCCCTTCCAGTCCTAGAATCTATGAATTAATTGTGTTTATCCTATCCAAATCTTTCTTGCGTGAATACACACACAGTCTATGAGCCCAATATGCTTTGAAGCGAGTTAGCTAGGGAAGATGTAGCTTATAAAAATGTTTATACTCTCTGTCTGGAAAAGGGGGATGCGCATGCCTGTGCATGAGGGAGAGAGATCCTCTCTTGGTAGGGAAAAGAGGCGTTTTGAATCCAAAACTTTGCAGGCACATAAAGGAAGGACTCATTTTTAAATATCTGATGACAAATAATTTTTTATTTGTGTGCTTAAAAGTTATGTAAATACCAACACTAACAATACAGCTGGGCTTCTAAAGTGGGTAAGGAAGCACAATTTAGCCCAAATTCTGTTTGTAAGCTGGGGTTTTAAAACCTTTACAAGAAAAGAAATGCTTTTTAGTTAAACTTAAGGAACTGCCACATAAAGCAAAACATTTAAATGGATACTTTTATTCTGCAAAATCCTCTACAATTGAAACAAAATTATTCTACTAATATATATATATATTCATCAGCAGCAATTTTTAACAGTCCACTCTGCCTATTACATTGGTCAAAGGGGCTGTCCATCAAGTGATTAACAACCCTCTTGACCACTGATAGTCTCTCCTATATAGTTTTTCAAACATTTCCATCTGCAGCATCTGAACAATTTGGGCCCAATCCTCTGCCATATTTGTACAAGAGTAATAGAAAGTAAAGCAGACAAAGGAAGTGACTGAGATATTGAAAATGGGATATCCATCAAAACAGCTATTTACAGTAGGCAAATTAATCACAACAGCTAGGACCAATTAGTCCTCTCTCCTTGTGATCTTTAACTGATCTGGAGTCTCTTAATCTGGAAAGGGGGAAATTAAATTAATCCTAATTAAAGCCCTAATCCTGCAAATATATACATACATGAAGCTGTGCACATGCAAAAGTGCTGGTAGCTTCAAGGAATAAAAGGGCTTTTAAAAGGGCTCTTTTCTAATGCTTTTACAAATACACCTCTACCGCGATATAACGCTGTCCTCAGGAGCCAAAAAAACTTACCGCGTTATAGGTGAAACGGCGTTATATTGAACTTGCTTTGACCCACCTGAGTGTGCAGCCCTACCTCTCCTCCCTCCCCCCGCCCCCCCAGAGCACTGCTTTACCGTGTTATATCAGAATTCATGTTATATCGGATCGCATTACATCGGGGTAGAGGTGTATATGTTATTAGGCTCACCCTTTTTGACTTGGCTTTTATGTTTGAAATATTCTGTGTCACCTACAAAATTTTGTTTTCTTTTTAGAAAAGTGGCAAGAATACATGAATTTATAATCCAATTTATAGAAAAAAATAATTAAAATATATTTTGATTAATATTTATAAGGATTTAACTCAATATATTTGAAATATGAGCCAAACACTTTATTCATTGAAATACGGAGCCTCTGATTTTATGTTGTGCAAATTTAGAATATTATTTCATCACTGACAGGTCTCCATATACTGTATTTCCACTTAAGCAAAAGAAACATTCTGCTGTTTTTAAACTTTTATTAAAAAATATCTTTAAGGGCAATAAAGTTCAAAGTTCAATTCATATAAGGAGTTATGAATTTGTAAAGCCATACAAGAGTTAATTTATTATTAAAGAAGCTGCCTTACTGTGCATTTTGTTTTGACACATGAGAGAGAATGTACCTAAGTTTTATTTATACATTTTCCCATAAACAGGGCACCTATTACAATGATTTTCTCTGTATGGTATTAGGTTGATGCAAAAAATACAAAATGTCAAATACTAACTGCATAGAACTCATGCACAGGACTGAAAAAATTAATCAAAAGAAAAATGAAGATTATCAAAGAGAACCAAGATTTTCCTATATTTTAATTGTCATTGCTTCAAAAAGAGGGCCTATATTAAAAGATGGCACTCCAAAAACTAGATATGGAAGGAAATGCAATTCTCCTTGTAAAATTATAAATAAATTGGTTCAATACATGACAAAAAGAAAAGAAGTACCCGTACTCCTTTTCTATTCAAGCCTTCATCTGCAAGGTCACCAATCTGCAAGGAAATCGTCAACTGATCCTTGGATACAACTTTAAACAAAACAAAACCTGGTAACTTAGATATAAAAATAAAATACCATCTAATTTATACGTAACATATCATAGCTACTCCCTGCTAGTCACTGTCTCACACAGTACAGAGACAAGTTTTCACTACTGTTAACACTTAACTATTTCATAGCTGTTAGAAGTTAACTGGGATGTGTTCTGCTGTTCTGTATATGTACCTATTACCAGTCACTGTAACACCATGGAGCTCTTGGCAACAACAAAATTATCAGCTACAGTAGGGTCTGGCTGCACAAATATTATTAACAGTGCTGATGTAAATGGCCAAGAAAACTTCTTGATTGTCAGACTTTTGACTTTTAAACTCAAGAAATTTGATCTGAAGTCTTACAGAAAGAATAATATGGAACCTCAAGTTGTCATCTTTACCCGCACTTTCCTGTCTCTAACTACAATTTCCTGCTCATTTTATTCATGGGAGAAGTCCTATTGACTTCAGTGGGACTATTCATGTGAGAAAGGAGAACAGGATTTGAACCTTTCAAGCTGTTTCATAATTAAGGCGAAAAATCCCAAGTAAACCGAATATAGAATTTCACTTCTCTTTACTGTTTCAGAATAAAAAGGTGTAAACTCAACAAGTGAGGTGGTCATCTTCATAATCTCAATTGCTAAAATCCTCATTCAAAACAAAACAAAAAGGTTAGACTAAGCAAAAGTTCCTAGGAAACAATCCTGTGAGGACACAAACTCTTATTTCCTGTGGGCCTGATTCTGATCTCAATTTTTAAACTAGGGGTGTATCTCCATTTAATTTCAATTGAGTTACAATTCAGTTTACACTGTGGATATAAGATCAGAATTGTGCCACCTGACACTATTCATCAGGAGATGTAACAACATCACGGTAAGCACAAAAACAATCTTGAGTAGTTTATCTTGTCATCTAAACTCCCCGATATCGAGACATACCAAGGAGAAACTGCTTTCGAAAAGTTAAAATAATGAACTACACATTTAAAAGCTTGGCATTTAACATTGATGACAGATATCTGCAAGGTGATAATGTTACCCCAAATTTAGGTGTGTATGATGCTCCGTAATCTGACAACCTCCTTATCCCTTTCCTTACATGAAAGACAAGCAATAATTCCTTTGCAGAGGGATTCAGATATTCTGCCAGATGAAATGGTGCAAGTTCTCCACACAGCCCAGTGGGTGACAGGAGATACATCGTGTCTGATAATGCCCATCAGAAAGAGATCAGAAACAGAGATGTCAGACTCCCTGCGTTCATCACCAGCATAGAAGCAACTGGTAAGAATTAAAGCCTTTGCTGGAGAAGCAAAAGCTACAGTTTTACTTGCAGAGCAAATGCAGCCAGGATACAGGATGATCTCTCTGTACTTATTATTAACCATCGTGTTTATTATGGTAGGGCCTAAGGGCCAGCCAAGAATGGGGTGCGATTGTGCTAGGTATTGTACAAACACAGCGTAATAGACAGTTCCTACTCCAAGGAGCTTACAGTCTAAATAGACAAGGGGGGGGGGGCAAAGGAGAACCCACAAGAAAAGGGAACAATATGATATTAGCAAATGGCACTGGGTGTTTAGTTAGGAGAGGATACATGAGATAGAAATTCATTAAAAAATTAATGATGAGTACACAAACACTTGTACATTTTTGGAGCTAAAAGCAGAATCAAAAGACAGAGTTACTATTTACCTATTACAAAAGGAGAGTAAATTGCTGGACTAGTGGAAGAAAATATTGGAGTCCAAGCTAATGCGTCAATGAGATTATCCAACGTGGCAGAAGAATGTGCAGCACAATATAACAAAGTCGACATACTAGAGCTACTTACAAAAAAAAGGAAAGAACACATACACAAAAATTAAAAGTGGCTTGAGCAGATCATAAGGAATAATTAACAATCCCATATGAAGCCACTATTTCTTGACAACTACATTAAATGCTGAAGTTTTAGATAGAGGAAATGTAGCTCAGCATTTGAACACATGAAAGAGCAGAAGTAAACGTACACCAAGGTTTTATTATATTTTCAAAAATATTTTGGTTACTTTAACAGTGTTTTCTTATTAAAAAAACCTACAGCCCACCTTACATTAGCTACAGTATGCAAGTCTCTTGCCTCTCACATGCATCAAAAGAATTGGGATGGTGGATATAAAGCACTGTATTATTTATAAGGGAGATTTGAAAGCTCACTGGGAATTGGGCACCAAACTCCCCTTTGTGCCTTTGAAACTCTTACCCTGTATCTTTTGTTATATTTCTCCTCTTTAAGCCACACTGGGATAGAGATTGCTTGAATGAAGACTAGGTGCCTCTTGTCAGGGCTAAGCATGCTTTGGAACTTGTACCAGGATAGAAACCAGTTTGCATATGAATGGACTAGAACCGATAGCTGTATGAAGAGTTTTCCAGTCACCTCCTTCAGCGTTTTGCCCATCAAGGCCAAATATTTATATTATGTTAGACAATGCAACAACAGTAGTTTATCTATACAAAAAAGGAGCTACTGTATGATGAGTCCATGTGTTTCAGATCTAGTTTTAAGAAGCGTTATCATTTAGATCAGAATCACTCATTTCTATCAGCAGTTCATATTATGGCCAAAGATAACTCCATGGCAGATACACAAAGCTAGAGGCGGAGGAATGTTTCTGGACATGTGGTAAAACAAGCTTTTTTACATTTGCTGCCAGGTATGAAATGTAGCCCAAATCCTGTGAATGCTTAGTCACGTAACCTTCCTCAGTTGAGTAGTTTCTCTGAGCTCAAGGAAACTACTCACACACACAAAGTTACTAAGCTGTGTAAAACTCTGCAGGATTAGGCCTCAGATATTTGAATCCTGAGTATGAAGAGAAATGCATTGCCCCTAAACTGAGGGAAGCAACATTATATATACACATCTTTCTTTCATTTCCCCCCATTTCAGATAACGGCCAGCTAATCAAGGAGCTGCTTCAAAAGCTTTTATTGCTTAAAACTTTAATTGTCTCAGATTCTATTTCCTAAATTGGTATGTTTCCTAGTTATTCTGTGTAAGGTGTCACAAATAAGGTAGCACACATTCAGAGATTCAAATCTCATTAGCAACATTCTCCATTGTAATCATGTTGGTCTCAAGAAATCAGATGACAGAAGTCTGTCATGAGACACAACTAAATTATTATGCATAACAGAAAATTCCTAAAACAGAACTGAGACATGAGGCAAAATGGGTAGATATTGAACTGTTACACCAGTAAATTTCTGTTTTATGTGTCATTCAAATTTAAACTTGACATTCGTGCAATGAGGACCTAGATTAACTCAGCTTTAAAAAGAGGCAAATATTGATACATCTACATTTTCTAACTCCTTAAGTGGAATAATGATAGCAATGTATTATCCAAGTGGTCTAGTGCAATATTCTGCCCTTATTGCTACCTGAACATTGACAGAAAATACCTTTCAGAAGTTTAATTGAGGTCTTCAGAAGTATCCAAGGATTAATTAAATTTGAAATCACGTACTGCAAAATGGTTTTTATTACAGTTGATAATGTTTTCACCTCTCTTAGCCAGAAGGCCGAGAAGCAATTGTATTGTATTGTAGCAGTGGTTAGAGATGCCATCCCCATTGTACTAGGTACTGTGTAGACACACTATAAAAAGAAAGTCCCAGCCCCAAAGAGCTTACAATCTAAGAGATATATATCTATTTTAGGAAGTACTAAGACATTGGTTCTGTTGGGAAATGGAGACGACTATAAACATGTATGAAAAAAGTAATCTTATTTCTCATTAGTAGGAACTCTCATATCCCACCTGAAAAAGTGCTTTCTTCTAACTCTCACTGTTTCCACACACCTGGCAATGGATGTGCTCACTTACATATTGTTCTTTGCTTGCGTTTTCTAGGAAATAATGCATAGAAAACAAATCCAGAAACAAACAGGCTAGAAAGCTCTGGCTTTATGAACTGTTCTTCCTGAATCTGTCACTTAATGTTACCACCAAGTAACATTTCTCTTGTAAGAGAATTTCAAGACCCGAGGGCTCAATCAGGAAAAATAATGAGCATTCTGGCCTCCATCTAGCAAAGGACTTAAGCACATGCTTAACTTTAAATTATATAAGTAGACCCACTAATTCCAGGTGGACTACTCACACGCTTGAAGTTCAGCATGTTGTTAAGTGCTTTGCTGGCTCAGGGCCACAGCCTCAACACACTGTAGGACTGAGCCATATCCCATAGCTGTTCCACACAAAGCAATCATATTACACACAAAGTGGAGATCTGAATATGGTGGAAGTACCTACACAAATCAGACTTGGAAATCCTGATTCTTCTCTCACATAGGTGTAAATCAGGAGTAGCTCAGCTGAAGTCAATGGCGTTACAAAGATGTGGGAAGAAGGTCAAGCCCCATGATTTATTATTCTGTATTCCTTCTTTTAAAATAATTGAAAGGTCTTTTTAATAACAAACACAACATTTAAATATGGTGACCCATATAACTTAAATACACCAAGTAATCTAACACTGAATATACTGCATTCTAATGATTTATTTAAAAAAAAAAAAAAAAAAAAAAAAAAAAAAGCTCTGGATGAAAATCACCCCTGTGCAGAAGGACTATGCACCAGGACTGAAGTGGAACATAAGTGCTGCAGAGACCTCTTGTTGGCCCTCTGCATGGAGTGAATTTTGCTTTTTATTAGCAATAATGTAATAAGCTCTAAGTCAAATTAATTTGAATGTATAACACCTCTGTGCATTCTTTGACTTTTCCACAAGCCGTATCTAGTTTTGTGTTGTTTTAATTTTTGAAAAAAATATATTAACTTTAAAAGTTGTTCAATATGATTATTTGTCAGAAAATAACACTGTGTATAGCAGGTATGTATTTGTTCTGAATAGACAGTTTTAACTATTTACTTTTTCCTGTAACAAGTGAAATCCTCTCATCAGGCTCCCCAGTCAGTTAGCAATGAGTTGTGTAAGTGCTGTTTTCAAAGCAGAACTTCAGAAAATTGAGCACTGTAAGTCAGTATTTTACGTGGGGCAAAACCTATTTTTAAACAACTAGGGAAGCATTCTTGAGAGCGAGAGATTACTTTTTCATAAATTCACAGCATTCTCCATTATCTTCCAAATTTTATCTTGGCAAACAGACATTTTGATTTAAAAGCACATTTCAGTGTCATTAAAAATTCATCAACCGCTTTTGACACATGAGTAATGAGATCATATCAAACTGTAACATGTGACCACAAGGAAAGGATCCAGAGGCTTACTAAACAGCCTCTCAAATTAGACAGATAACATGCTGTCTCAAATTTTCTTGCATTAAATTAAATTTAAAACTAAAAAAAAAAAAAGAGCCCTACTTGCATGATTATAAAAATATGTCTGAAGTCATGGTAAATTAAAGGTATTGTGTAATTTTACGCTTTACATGCAAAACATCACTACAATAATGGCAAATTTACAGAATAGAAGGCAATTGTTTTGTATGATTTTACAATGACTTACCAAATGACATTAAAGCATTTGAAGCCAAAATGCCATATTCTCAGCAAACATCTCTCTAGCAAATGTTTCTAAGGGGTTTAGAAGACATCTGCCATGTACAAAAACAAATCTTTGTGTTCTAACTATAAAAAGTATATTCAGTTATATTACCACTAAAAATGTTTAAAAAAGTCTTTACACCTATACTTTGGCTTATGCTTACTCAAAGGTCACTAGAAGAGACTTCCACCACTTTTTCCAACTAATGAAAAGGATTAAAAATTTCACCAATGTAGTTGCAAAATTAAGAAATTGGATGTATATTTGGTGAGTATAGATGTAGGAATCCCATTAATATCCAGTTGCTGATTTAAGATTTCAGTGGTATTTCCACATAAATTGCCTAAATTAACTTCAACTTTTTTAGCCACTATCCTGTCCTTTAACAGCCTCCTTTGCATTGTTGAGTCCAATGACCTCTCTTCAGCTGATTCTTCTTTGCTAACATTACAGATGTTTTTGCAATTGTAAGATGTTTATTTTTAGGTGTTTGGGGATAGTTTAAAGACTTTTCTCTCTGTGTTCCTTCACAGGCACCTTTGAGTGCTGTGAGTCATTCATTCTTCACCTTAATAATAATGTCCCTCCAAGAGCAGTCCAGCTCATGTTGTTAAAGGGGAAGCACTCCCTGCAAAATCCGTAGGAGCTGCCAAAAATCATTATCACTGGTCTGATTTAGTCAGAGAGGCAGCTCAAGGCAGGCTGGAAAATACAGACTATGCTCCAGTACTTATTGAAAACACTGTACTCAGTTCTAATGATCCAAACAGGTAGGGGTTGGGCAGGAATAAGATGCACAAGTGCAATTAATTTCTTCAGTCATTAAGATCCATTCTGTGGCATGGTTGAAGTGCAATTATGAAGCTATCAAATACAATCAGTTCAATAGTGATATGATAAAAAGATTACAGTGGCTGTGGGGGTGGGGAGGGCGGCATAACAACCTGTCTCCACGCCTTGGCGTCCTGTGCCAAGGGGCTGGGTTGGCAAGCACCAAATAATAACCTTGCAGCTGATTTGATCTCAGAAACACAGAGACGTCAACCGAAACCCCTTTACTTGCCCGCAACACTTCCACCTGCGAGCCACCTTAGCAGCTACTTAAACACCCCCAAACCGCCAACATTTCCCAACCCGGGGGACCCACAGGTGGGCTCCGAAATCCGTATGTGGGGCCCTGGCTAGTAGGATTGGTCTGGTTTGCAGCGCTCCCGAGCACCGTCCGCTCCCACGGCTCTGAAAGCGGGGCGGCCCAGCAGCACCTGTGAGAAGCAGGGCGCTTCTCCCTCGGGTGCCTGGATGCGGCAGTAGGAGCCTATGTAGTGAAGCACTTAGGCTGGAAAACTTCGCCCAGAGTCAGTAACAGCCCCGCATGGCCTGACCACCCGCTCCCGGCTCACTGAAAAGCCCCACACAGGCAATCACAAGCCGGGGGGGAACGGGACTCTTCACATAGCCCCGTCCTCAGCCACCTGGTCCCGCTCGCTCGCTGCCTCCCGTCCCAGCCCCAGCCCCAGCCCCGACCGCCAGGAGCCGCCGCTGCCTTTCCTGAGCGGCAGGGCGCCTCCACCAAGGTCCCGGCTGCAGCATCCCAGCGCCGCTGCGCCTCCGGGCGCGGGGGCGGTTGCCAGGGCACAGGTACCGCACACAAACCGCCGCCAGCTCCGGAGCAAGCTGCCCGCGCCTGCCCCCTGTCCCCTCCCGCGCGGGCCTTTTGCATTGCCACCCCCGCACCCCCGGCTCTCCCCTTGCCGGAGCTCGCTCGCCCGGGCAGCGCTGCCACCAGCGCGGAGCTCCCTTACCGGCTGCCAGGCCGCCGCTGCAGCTTGGTCCGCGCGCCCCGGGCCGGAGAGCAGACGCCGCGCGCCCCGCTGCACGCCGCTCAGTGCCGCCGCTGCTCCCCCTGCGCCTCCAGCCTCCACGCCACAAAGTTGGGTCAGCTGCTGCTGGTGTTTCTCCCCCCCTCACCCGGGTTCTCTCAGGCGCTGCAGATTTTTTTTTTTCCGCTTGCCCTCTCCAGCTCCCACTAGTGATTGCACAGCCCGAGCGCCAAGGCTTTAGCAAAGCGGGACTAGGCTTCCACCCTGCCAGCAGCCAGCTCTGAGCTTCTGGCCCGGGAGAGGGCTGCTGCCCAGCCCATGGGCGGCTGGGTCCCCACAGCCCAGCGCTTTGGTGGCTGTGCTGCAGTTGCCAGAGGGGAGAGTCATTGAGGGGTGGTTGCACCCATGAACCTTCTCATCGGTCTCTCCAGCTGAGGGGTTTTGTAAGTGCCTTTTCTGCAGTATATGGGCACAAGCACTAAAAAGTACTGTAGCACTGTTGGGCATCCGTGTTAGTCTGTATCCACAAAATTGAGAAGTCTGGTAGCACTTTAGAGACTAACAGATTTATTTGGGCATAAGCTTTTGTGGATAAAAAACCCCACTTCTTCAGATGCAAGCACTGTCCCTGGAGCACTGACTACCCACCCTGCCACGTACTGATAATAAATCAGTAGCCAAATAACACACCGCCATATCCCCCAGCTCATTCCCAAATGGCAGCAAATCCCCCTGACAAGGCTAAGAGATTTGAGAGAAGTGGACAATTTATGGCCCGGATCAGATTAGCAACCAAATTGTTTATGGTAAAATGGACAACGTGGGGTTAATTGGTTAAAAACAAAATGTTTATAACAACATGTGAATTTTCCATAAATCATAACCTATTCTGCCTCCTACCTGCTGTGTTCTCTTACTAGCACGTGTATCGTGGTAGCACCCAGAAGCCACCACTCCAGTGTCAGGGCTGCACGGGAGTTTTTGGGGGCCTGGGGCAAAAGCTGAAACTTAGCCCTCTCCTCCCCAACCCTTCCAAAAAAATTACTTTGGACACAAAAGAATTTAAGAAAAGGGGAGGGGATGGGTAGGGGGAGAGGGCCCCAGCCTGTGGGGTGCTGCTGTCACCGTGGGGATTTGGAGGGCTCTGCCCTGCTTGGGGCCAGGGAACTGTTCCCAAACCTACTTCTCCCTGAGCCCCGACCCCTCTTTTACCTACAGGCTCTTGGCCTAGTAAGGTGCCTTGGGTTCACCCCGACAATGCCAGTGACAGCAACAGTGGGATCTGGGCCTGGTGAAGGGCGGGGGCGCCAAAAATGAGTGGCATTGTTACTCCATGTGCCAGGCCACAATGCCAATCACTAAAATTTGCCCCCCCCCCTTCATTCTGGGGGCCCTCTCAAACAGGAGTTTGAGCAAACTGACCCCTTTCTCCCCCCACTAGTCAGCCCTGCCCATCATGCTAGGCACTGTACAGACAAAGAAATGGTCCCTGCCCCCAAGAGCTTACAATTTAAGTAATCTTTTATTACTGTTATAGAAAATAACTCATACCATTAACAATTCTATTTATCATGTTGAAAGCTAGTAACTAAACATGCCAAGAGTCTTATACCACACCCTGAAATTAGTCTTTGACTTGACCACAAGGGAGAGACTTCTAAAAGCAAGAACTGAGATGGTCTGACATACAGGGAGGAATTAATCATAATAATAGAAAATTATTTCCTTTTAAAAATCACATGTGCAGTTGTATTTCCCTTCTTCCTCTCCAGCCTCATTGGAATTAATTTATTTTTCATCTGTCAAAAACATTTCATTTATGGGTGGGGAACAGAGCACCTCAAGATTTTGGGAAATTCATATGCAGGAATGGGCAAACCAGTTACAAAAACAAGACGACCCTCCTCCACCTGACCGCTCATCCATTTCTTGGACTGAACCTTTCTTTACTTTCCTGGCATGTTGGGCTAAATCTTGTTTGTTTTCTCCTTTTCATGCATCTTTTTATTTCTAGGGCCTGGCTGGAACTAGCGCCAGCCATCCTGAAATACTGTGAGAAAGGCTTATTATTGGCTGTGGTAAAAAGCAAAAATGCTGGCAATCTTGCAAGAAAGCCAGTTCATGCTCCACTTTTGTGAACTCCATGTTCATGAGTTACCCTCAGACAGCTCAAATTCCACACTTTTTGGCCAGTTTCTTAGTCATGGCCTACCATACTCGTGGATCCCATATTGTGAACCTGCATTTCCCACCTCAGCAGAGGAACTTCAGCTCCATCTCTTCTGGCGTTCTCTTCTGTTTTTCCCTCTGCCCAGATGCTACAGAAAAAGAAAAAGAAATGGCCAAGAGGAATGGAGAAAATATGCCATTATGGGAAATGCACGAGCAGCTCTCCCACGCAAAAAGGCAAGGGAGACCAGGAGAAGGCAGAGAGAGAAGAGATGGGACAGAGGAAAGGGAAGAGATGAGAAAAATGGAGGACACAGGTGGGATACCTGGAGAGGGGAAAAAGATGTAGGAAGAGATGGGAAGGTCAGGTAAAGACAAAGGATGAAATAAATGGAAGGGGAGGGTGAACGATGTCCAAAATTATGCAGGCCTTTTCCCAAATTGTAGCACAGGGAAGAGGAGAGCGCCTTCCTCAACCCTGGTAGGTAATTAAATGTCTGTAGGACACCTGGAACTGGTAAGAACAAGGATTTTGCCCTGAAATAGGGATGGATGCAGCCACAAGAGTGCAAGGAACATTTATGATTTTTTCCCCTGGAAAATGCAAGACTAATCTCCATAGGGGTGGAGCCCAAGAGGCTTGCCCTTCCAAGCTGCTATGAGCTAGCAGCCACAGAAACTATTAATTACTGAACTGAGCTACAAGAGAGAAGGATGATGGTCTTTCTTTTCTCATTAGCATCTCTGACTAGTCTTTTCTGAGGGGATCACTTCAAATGACACCAGTCACTAGCTCCCAATTATATCAGATCTCATTATAACAGTTTTATAATACACTCAAAATACATAGCTCCTAATAAAGGAGATGTAGTATTTTTGACCAGACACTGTTTGGGGCTGTCAGTGGCACCAGCAGTAGATAAGTAAATGTCTAAATCTTCTGTCATTGCTAAGGTAAACAGACAAAACCAAAAGCGCCCTGGCAAAGTTCAAGCCTTCTGGCAAAGTTTGCAGTGTGCTTTCACCTCCCTGACCTCAGAGCACTGAACACCAAAGTGATCCTCCTTCAGTTCGTTAAGATATTGTGTGTGTCAGTACAGGAGAGTTTTCAGTAATCACATGTGAATAAACATTCAAGGAGAGACAAAAATATTCCCTTTCTGTCTGTGCTTATAGAAGACAACATAATCCTCAATCTTCTAGAAGCTAATACTGTGCATCTTTCCACACCAACACTATTAGCATTCTGTCATCTGAAGAGCTAAGTGATGCTGAGATTTGTGCCTTGCTTTCACTCAAACAACTTATTTGTTATTCGATAACCTGACTTACTTCACAATGGCAAGTCAGTCTGCAGAGCCAATTTATTAATTTATTCTTAGTTGATGACTGGAGATGTTACTTTATTCTACTCTACTAAAGTAGTAGACTTATATTTAGGGTCCTTCTATGGAGCAAAATGGATTTTGTCATGAAACCAGATAACATCATTTGGTCTTTCCTAAGTATATAAAATATGCTACAAAAACTGTTACATGGTCATCCTATAGTCCCATAATATGTTTTTTCCCCATCTTAAGATGACAATACCAAACTGTGTTCTCTATGACATGTATATTATAATGCAGTTCCCCAAAACAATACCCTTTGCTGTTTAGAGCAGCCCTTAGTTCACAATGAATAGAAAATAAAGAAGCTACATCAGCCGGTTAGAAAAAGCTTCTACTTTTTAAAGCAGGGAAATGACAGTTACCATATGCACTTTGTCAAATATCATTATTTTATTTAGCAGAGATACTGATCATCCACTTACTTAATATATCTCACAATCTCCTCATTAAATCTCTCAATAAAACATGATTAATGTCCAAGATTCTGGGCCAGATTCAGTCCTGATGTAATCAGGCACAACTCCATGAAGTCAAAGGCTACATTTGGTAGCATGTGCATTAGTTACTGCTGAGCACATAATTTTTAGTGCTATGTTTTCTGTGCAAACTCTGCAGTATCAGAAGCAAACTCATTGCTGCGGAAGCCATTTTTCCATATTATGCCATAGAATCATAGAACTGGAAGGGACTTCGAGAGGTCATCTAGTCCAGTCCCCTGCACTTGTGGCAGGACTAATTATCTAAACCATTCCTGACAGTGTTTGCCTAACCTGCTCTTAAAATTCCACAACCTTAAGATTCCACAACCTTCCTAGACAATTTATTCCAGTGCTTAACCACCATGACAGGAAGTTTTTCCTAATATCCAACCTAAACCTCCCTTGCTGCAATTTAAGCCCATTGCTTCTTGTCCTATCCTCAGAGGTTAAGAAAAACTATTTTCTTCCTCCTCCTTATAACAACATTTTACATACTTGAAAACTGTTATGTCCCCTCTCAGTCTTCTCTTTTCCTGAGTAAACAAACCCAATTTTTTCAATCTTCCCTCATAGGTCATGTTTTCTAGACCTTTAATCATTTTTGTTCCTCTTCTCTGGACTTTCTCCAATTTGTCCACATCCCTCCTGAAATGTGGTGCCCAGAACTGGATACAATACTCCTGTTGAGCCCTAATCAGAGCGGAGTAGAGCAGAAGAATTAATTTTCGTGTTTTGCTTACAACACTCCTGCTAATACATCCCAGAATGTTGTTCACTTTGTTTTGAAACAGCAGCATTCACTGTTGACTCATATTTAGCTTGGGTCCACTATGACCCCCAGATCCCTTTCCGCAGTACTCCTTCCTAGGCAGTCACTTCCCATTTTGTATGTGTGCAACTGATTGTTCGTTCCTAAGTGGAGTACTTTGCATTTGTCCTTCTTGAATTTCATCCTATTTACTTCAGACCATTTCTTCAGTTTGTCCAGATCATTTTGAATTTTAATCCTATCCTCCAAAGCACTTGCAACCCCTCCCTGCTTCGTATTGTCCACACACTTCATAAGTATACTCTCTATGCCATTATCTAAATCACTGATGAAGATAATGAACATAACCAGACCCAGAACTTATCCCAGCAGGACCCCATTCATTATGCCCTTCCAGCATGACTGTGAACCACTGATAACTACTCTCTGGGAACGGTTTTCCAACCAGTTATGCACCCACCTTACAGTAGCTCCATCTAGGTTTTCATTTCAGACTAACACGGCTACCCTTCTGATACTTGACTCCATCTAGGTTGTATTTCCCTAGTTTGTTTATGAGAAGGTCATGCGGGAGAGTATGAAAAGTTTTACTAAAGGCAAGATGTACCACATCTACCACTCCCCCCCATCCACAAGGCTTGTTATCGGGTTGTTTTGACATGATTTGTTTTTGACAAATCCATGCTGACTGTTACTTATACGACAACGCATATGTATGTGCGTGTGTCTAAGCATGTATGTATTTATATATTTATTTTATATAGTATTATACATTGAAACACTAATAACCATCTTGATAAGGGGAGAGGAAGAAGAAGAGAGGGAATTCTACACTTTCATCATATGAGATAGCATGTGGATTGGAAATAGAAAGTCAGACAGAACATAAAAGGCACTATATTAAAAAGAATTGTTTAAGTCAGAGGTTCCCAAACTAAGGTCCAGGAACTCACTTCCCTCCTGGGGAGAGCAGCTGGCTGGCTGCCTCAGCCTCTTCCACCAGCAAGAGGAGTCAGAAGGCAGTCATGACATCTTCTGAATGTTTTAATTCACTTGGGGCCTTAGACTGTAAAGTTTTGGCACTTTTAATTCCCACCGATTTCAGTGGAAATTGAAATCACTCTGAATCAGGCCCTATCAATCCTTTATCACATAAGACATTTTAATGTGGAGAATAAGGATAATAAAAATAGAATAAGGATAATAAAAGAAATTATGATGGTCTCCAGAACAATAGTAGTAAAAAAAAAAAAAAAATCCTTGGGTAAAAATAGTTCCTTCAATTGTCTATAACTGCGGTCAACGTGCCACAGATTTAAGGCCCATCCCACAATTATATATGCACGTGAGTTATTTTGCTGATATGAGCAGCCCATTTGAGTTTAGTGGGATTACTCACATGAGTAAAATTACTTATATCCCTAAATGCTCAATGGTTTGGGCTCTTAGAAACTGTGTTTTTGTTTTTTGTTTTTTTACTTTGGAGGCAATATTTTATTTCTTTGCCCTCTGGGCCACTCACTATTTATATAATGTAGACTAATCCTTGTTTCAGTTGGAAGAAACAGCTGAGATAGCAAACTTTAACAATTTCATATTCTGAACTCTAATTAGTTTACTGTAATATTATTTGTTCAGGAGTGCTGGTTCTTTAGTCAGGTTTCAATATAATCTTAACATAATCCCTATTTTTTTCCTTTCACATTTCATACTTCTCTGAAACATTTTTGAAATGTTTTGATCTACTGTATAAACACTTAATATGTGGCTTGTTTTGTGCTGTCATATTTTCTTTGATTGTTCATTTGTAATTTGACCTGACAAGTGGTATTTTAATTTAAAGTAAGGATATCATCATTATTCTATATATTAGCAAATATATGTGTTATATAGTATAATTTACAGTATCTAAAATACATAAGTGTTTTTCTTCTTCCTCCTGACTCTTTAATTTAAGATTGATCTCAGAAGTGTGATTATTGTATATTTCCCATTTATTACTTTCTGGGCATCATATATTAAATATTTTTCCTTCTGCTTGAACTGCTCTACTGTTGGACTGTTATTTAACACAAATGGAATTCTCTCTCATGTTTAAATCCCTTGAGAAGTAGTCTGCTTCCTAGAGAACATTAATTGCTGAGTTAATACAATAAAAACAAAAATGGTTCCTAAATTCACTGTATATTCACTATGGGTGAAATTCAGCCCTGTGCAGAGGGCCAGCCTCAGGCCTATGTATCAACAAGTGCTACTAAAGTCTTCAAAATAGGGAGATAGCCTGACCCTAAACAGGTGTTCTGAAGACCCTGGAACAAGACTGCTTGAACTGTGCTCTTCTCAAACCAAGGAAGCAACAGAGGTAGGGAGCACACAGACAAAAGCTGGCTTGGGGACCCAGAGAACCTTGTAGACAGGCTGCTTTATCCCTAACAAACAGATAAGACCATTTATCTTCCTTTCATTTTGATTTCCTCTCATCGAAGTGAGCCTGCCTCACTTTAGCAGTGGATTCTATCTGGAGAAACTGGATGAGAAAAGCTTTGGTTTTTACTCTCTGAACTAGCCAGAGCAGAGAAGACACTAATGAATGAAAGAAAACAGCAGCCTATTTTACCTTGACTATTTCCTTAATTTTTCAGTGGCCGATGCCCCAAACCTGGGTTACACGCATACAGTTTGTTTTTCTTATATCTGGAATGGAATAAGAAAAATGCAAGAATAAGTATAATATAAAGCCATATTCATTGTTATAAAAGAATCTTTTCATTTATTCACTGGTGTATGATACGGGGGGGGGGGGGGAGGAAGTAAGCAAAGAGAAACAAGCCATGCGAAACAAAGGAAAGATGACATGCACCACACAGAGCCAGGAAATTGTCATCAAACACAATGACATCAGCCTATTAGTGTCTCCAGTACTATTTCACCAGATCTCCCCATACACTTTGTTTTATAGCTATCTGTCAGTCAAACAACTCTAAAAATAACAGCCAAATGTTGTCATATTTATGAGTTCTTTCCTTCCTTTATAAGCTTCTCTTTCAAGAGCTGCCATGTCACAGAACCACTGGACCATTTTTCTCTTCTCGGAGATGTAGCGGATTACCAGGGTTGTAACATCATCTATTTTGCTTCCAAATAAATGCATAAGAGTCAGCCTTCTTATGAATCCATGAGTAAGAGCTTTGTGTCAGGTGAGCACTGACATAAAAAAGTTCTGTTTGGAACAATAGAGAATTCCCTACTGTTAAGTTAATTCTTAAGTGTCCTGTTGCCAAATCATTCCTAATTTTTGAACTGTTTCAGAAAGTACGTAAGAACAACCCACCGTATCCCCTATATCTCCAGCACTTCTCTATCCTTGTGGCCAGATTTCAAATCATTAAGCCCTCAGCAGCTTCCCCATTGTTTTCTGTGGGAGCTGGTGGGTGCTGAGGATTTTTGAAAATTTGACTACTTTATTTGGACCAAATCCTGCCATTAAGCTTTCTGTTTTAAATAAACCTAAAACAGGGAAGATGCTCAGATACTATGGTGATGGTTGGCAGTATAAAATCCTAAAACAGACAGACAATAACAGAAATATTAATGATAGACAGCAGTTATTAGCATTTGTATTTCTTTGTTTGTTATTTGTATTTCTGTAATACCTAGAGGCTCCATTGTGCTGGGTGTTGCAAAAACGTATAGTAAAAGACAATTCCTGACCCAAAGAGCTTGCACTATATTGCCCCAATCCTGAAAAGATGTACATAGGTACTGAACTTCATGCACTGGGGGTAGTGCTATAGATGTTAATGGGATTAGTTACAGTGCATAAATTTAAGTACCTATATAAGTCTTTGCAGCATCAGGGATTAATTAAGGGAGTGAACTGATGAAGTACAGTGCCCTCTTCAAGCACATCTTTGTGACTAATGATTTTTACACATTTCAAATTTTCTACCCTGGTAAGTAGTCTCTATAGAATTACACGAGGTGTGAAAATGCATTGGGATATGCTATCAATAGTTCAATAGCCAGAAACAGTAAGCAGGTTTGTTTTGTTTTTATTGCCAAACTTTGCATTTAACAACTACAGCATTTCTGTAAGAAATGCATTTTATGTCCAGACTTTGTGTACTTTTTTTTTTTTAAATTATCTGACATTCCAATCTCATTTTCTTCAGCAGCTTAATGGCCCCAGAAAATACATTTTTCCTTCCTGAGTATGTAATAGTGAGGATAGCCAAGAAAGCAACTGAGGATCCATCCTTTTCCATTAGAAAGGCATTCTTATGCAGAGCAATTTCCGTCTTTCTGGTCTAGGTGACTAGGCTAATGTGTTTTGGCATGAAAATGGCTTTTAGTTGATACTTTTAAATGGCACAATTCAATTGTAAGTGAAAGCTCTATACCATTTCTTTGTCTAGAAGGCCATCTGTACATCCCTCAAAACAAACAAACATGCTCATTTATTTTCTTTCTGAATCACACTCTGTCTCCTCTCCAGAAAGTAAGCTGTCTCTTCTCCTTTAATCTAAGGAAACCTGTATTCCTCCTCTTATTCACCTGTCACATGGGGATTTATAAGATTTAAGGTTTGTCACAATATACTGTAGGCTCTTTCCCTTCAATCTTCCTGTTAAAACCTATATATTTTCATAAAATACACATCAGGAACTCTGAGCCTGATTCCGTTCCCACTTAAATCAGTTGTATACTGGTTTAGTTCCACTAATTTCAACAGAATCACTCCTAATTTACAACAGTATAACTGAGTTTAGAGTCAAGCCCTCTTTATTTCTTAACTAACAATGTGATTTCTTCTCATTCTCTGTGTATTCACTTTATCATCGGGACTTCATCAGGTACAACTATAAATCCCCTGATGCAGGCTTCCAGTAATTAGTGCTTAGAAGCTTGTTGTTCAAGTCTTTGCCAAGGAAGACAGAATATTTACCACCTTGATAGTAAGTACAGTAGTTGTGGGTCCTGCTCACAAAGTTCAGATCTGGAATCTGATCTAATGCTGAATTTCTCCAAAGACTCAGTGTTCTAGAGTAGTTCGTTATTTATAGAGACATGAGTGAGTTGTGCAGTTTGAGAAAGATAAGAGCTAGATCCAAAGTTCAGTGTATTCAAATCTGGTGCTCCAACCTTTCACTATCTTGCCTGGGACTAAAATATTACCAGAGTTTTACCCAGTCACTTTCAAACACTTAGCTACTGCAACTCAGTGGCAGAAAGATCTGTGAGCTTTTCTAAACAGAGCAGAGTTCATCAGGCCCTAAGTGAAGATGTTGCCAACACACCGGTTATAAGTCTTGGAGAAGATGGACCAGCAGAAGTTTTGAGATAAACCATTTTTCTTGGTGGTCTGGCTACATGCTTTGGCACAGTGTCAGACAGGCTGGGTGACTTGCTGAGTCCACCCAAGACAGTAGGGGGACCAATGGATATGATGATCATGGAACTGTACTTGGAAAGTTTTCTTGGAGGTCAATCAGTGAGACAAGAAGGCAGAAAGAATGCCAGTGCAGCATGTACTCCATAAAGCATGAGAGAAGTAGATTGGACCATGAGCCCCAGGGATGTAGTTAAGAAGCTGGCTGCAGGGGATCTAAGTGATAGAGCAGGGATTTAGAAAGGCTTTGTTATCATCTATAATAAACATACACCTTTACCTCGATATAACGCTGTCCTCGGGAGCCAAAAAATCTTACCGTGTTACAGGTGAAACCGCGTTATATCGAACTTGCTTTGCTCCATCAGAGTGCGCAGCCCCGCCCGCCCCCCCCCGGGCACTGCTTTACCGCGTTATATCTGAATTTGTGTTATATCAGGTCGCATTATATCAGGGTAGAGGTGTCTATTAATTTATGTAATATCTTGCATCGAGAAGATTGCATTATGACCATCTACCACTGGAACAGCCATCTCTGTAGTGGAATATGGAGGAAAGAATATTTTTCTTTTTCTTCTTTTTGTTCCTGAACCTTTTCCTATTTTACTGTTATAACAATAACAGTAAATAATAACAGCAGCTTGGGGGCCCTCTTTTTCTATTTCTCGAGCCATCATAAAAGATAAGAAAAAAAAGTGTTAATTTTACTTCTCATTCCAAACAAAATAAAACAAAAGAGCTATTTTATCAAAGAGTGATGCTTCCTGACAGTTATGGTGGTGGTTTTATAGTATTGAAGGCCCACTTACATCCTATTTGGAGGACTCAAGGTGGATTTCAGTGGTACAAAGGCCTTGCATGAGCTCTCCGCAAAAGGGTGTATATTTCATTCAGTGTGAGCAGCACCTTTCACTACTGGTAAAACTCAGTAGCTGAAAATGTTAAAATAACTGGAATTCCCCTGTTGACCTAGCTGTGTCCTTCACTGAGATGCACAAGCTTCAAGTTCACTGCTGAAAACTGGCATAGTTATGATGAAGCTATAAAACTTGGGGAAACACACCAAGAAAAAGTGACTTCTTCCCCCTTACTGCACACCACACAAATGTTGCCAGTTTTGCTTTATGCACAGAACACTTTTTGGAAAGCAGTTTCCAGTGTTCTACCCATCTCCATTTGTTATGTGTAAATCTCAATGTCCTAGAGAACACAAGTACATTGGGGTTATAATCCAGAGATGAATCTGTACAGCATAAACTCAGTGTCAGATTGATTTCATTTTTGTACAACTTGAAAAAGACCAAATAATCATTTGGCAAAATTGTTTCGTGCCTTTCATTTTGTGACCTTTCTATTTCCACAGCAGCATAATTTATAGTAATTATGTCACAGGAACACTGCTGAGATTCCTTTCAAAGGTGTTGACACATCCTTGAGAATGCATCTATAGACGTGGTCGTATTTATCCAAAACTCACTTTTTCTCTCTCTTTACCCTTTTCTCTCTGGGTTAATAAAAGCTGCAAATGCTTTGTGGTCTGAAATACCTCTTGGAATAATGGCAACACAAAGAATTCTATTCTCGCTTAATATAATGATCATATGTGAATATCAGAGCCATAAAACTTAAGCCAGTAGCTGCTATTCTATTTCAGTGTATCATCAGGATGCCGTCAGCTATGGGCAAATACTTAACTCATATAATTTGTAACTTTTTACATTCTTTCTGAATGAGGTGGTGTGCCATTGGGATAGCTACTTTTCTTTTCCAATTGTTATTTGCCAAACAAGGGCATTCATTGAGCTTTTGATTCTAGACATATTATTTAACCAAATGTTTATCTGACACCTGGAAAATCATTCTCTTTTTTTAAATTTTGTGGTGGAAAAACAATTACATTTTAAACAGTGTTTCAAGAGTCACTTCCCAAGAATCCTCTGGAAGCAAACCTGAGCTTTCTTTGCTGTTTCACAACCTGTTTCCCCCACCACCAGATATATAAGCTTTTTAAAAGAGTTTAATGAAGAACTAAATATGACAACATGCTATACATTCCCAGGCTATTCAACTTCCAATCACTGAAAAGAGGTTAGAATGTGGTTAATAGCACATTTATTTTGTCAAGATTGTTTACATTTATATGTAACTTGTAGATCAAATATGGCCCAAGTGTTATATTTTTCCATACACTAAGAGCAAAAATACACCCCCCAGAGTGTACTAGTGTGGCAGAGATCAACTTAATCTTTTACTGTGGTGCAACTGCAAGTCCTGGCATGCAAAGCACCATCTTTATTCAAACAACCTTCCATTCAAAGATGGCACTTCGCAAGCTGGGACTTGTAGTATCTATAGGATGCACCTTTGTCTTTTTATTCATATGAAAGAAGAGGGTGGCTGTAATCTATTTTATATAAATACAGACTTGAGTCACAACATATGGATACAGATATTGAATACCTCAAACTGTGGGGATTTTCTGATAGGGGATTTTGTTTTGGGCAGAGACAAGAGGGACTAGTGGTAAAATTCTGATGCTGATTTGGATTCTGACCTTCCTAAATTCAGTGTTGAAATCTAGGATTATTTTTTGCTGTTGTTGCTGTTAAAGGACCAACTCTAATTTTACACAAACTAATTTAATTCCTCAGGCTTCTGACTGGTAGCCAAGGTAGCCATCAGTTGCTGGGTAGTCAGTCAAAGCAAAAAAGAGGGGGTAAGAAACTTTCATTAGGGAAGTTTGGGAGAATGTACCTTGTGTATCCTTTATTTATAAGAAGGGATTTTAGAATTAAATTCTGCCAGGTTGTATATGGAAGGAGGGCAATACCATCTGTCAAACAAACTGGTAATAAATACATTGGCAGAATGCCTTATATTTTTTCCAAAATTTTTATATATATATATATATATATATATATATATATACATATATATACACACACACACACACACACACTTGGGATAACCCAGCTCCCTTTCCTCCTTGTTTGGCAAAGTGAGACTTACCAGACAGGAGAATCACAAGTATGAGCAGCAGGATAAGCTAGTGACTGGCTGGGGAATTTATGGGGCACCTGGCCTTTCCTGCCAATGGGTGGAGAAGCACCAGCATCTGATGGGGTAGAAGAGGTGTTGCAACTGGGAGTCCCCTTTTCTCTAAAGCAAGGTCTATAGCTCCCACCCACCATATTGGTTCCTCCTCCCCTTACATGGGAGAGAAGACAAAGTAAAAACCCCACTGCATCTCTCTACCCTCCATAAGCAGAGACGGCGAAAATCCCCACCATCTCCTTCTCTCATCTAGGGGAAAAAAGACATAATAATACACAAGAGATTTGATTTTCCATAACATCTCTCCATTGAAATATCTTCTAAAATGCAGGAAATTGCAACAACTTTTTCAGGGAAAAGGACTCTCTGATCTCTTACTTATATTTCTTTTGACATTAACACAGATTCTCCAACCTGCTAGATATTAGAGCAGAAAACATCACTACCCAGCTCCACAGTCATGTACACTTTTGCTTGGTTGGCAAGGAGCCTCCCTGGGAACATGAACTTCCTTTAGATACACTTCGTCTCTTGACCCCATTCTCTTCCCCTTGCTGCAGGCCCAGCAGAACAAAAGGATGTAGTGTTGCAGCACCACATCTATGAAGACAGACACCAAAACTGGTGTGAGAGCGGAATCAATCCCTTTTTTTTTAATATACAAGAAAGCATAAATTCTAGAAAACAAAAATGCCAAAAAATTGAGAGAATAGGTGCCTCCTATGAGCACAACATCCTGGCTCAATTGTGGAAAACTTAGGTGAATTTGGTCAATGCCACTGCCTCCAAATATGTCTGAAATGTAACCTAGTGACCGCAAGATAATACTATCTCCCTTTTTCTGTCTTTTCAAGAAAATGGATTCTAAACATTGAAACTATCAAGGGATCAATCTCTGAATGTTCAGGAAAGTCTAATTTCAGTAGAAAAAAAGGCCCCAGGATAAGATTCCGTAATGTGCTATGTGGGGTTGAAGTCTCAATTTAAAAGCAGATGGACACATTATACTGGAGCAGTGGAAAGAACAGAGTGTACTATGGAGACTGGCATACATACGCTTGAGTATTTTACAAAAGACATAAGAGAGATTCCAAATGTTAAGTTATAGCAGGTGCAGGATTCATGGCCAATTTTTGTGGTCTATCAAATCTCTTTTGCAGGGAGTGAGGGGGAGTTATGATTTGATCAAGGTCAAATGCTCTTGCGGTACATTTCAAAAGTAGCTCTCTAACATTCTAATTCTTGGATACATCATGAATAAACAAATTACCATCAGGATCAGTTGGTTTCTGAAAATAACTTTACACTATGTGAGTGGCAATTAGCAGATATAAAACCATATGCCCATTAGAAAGTACTATTAATAATAATGGGCACCACAGCACAGTTGCCAACTTTCATGCAGTAAATAAGCACCCCAACTTTCACAATAAGCCAAAAATCAACCTAATCCCATTTCAAAACAAGGCCCAAACAAGCCAATCCCTAAGAACCCCAACACTCTATGTGACTAGATCCCCCCGGTGTGTAGTCTGGGACTGTGGTGGGCCCGCTGGGCACCCCTGGTTGAAAACTCTCTCCTATAGAAGTTGTAGTTCTGTCCTCTATATGCGGCTCACTCAGGCTCCTCCCTGAGTCTTCAGTGCTTGCTGGCTCTATGGAGTGAGGTAGCAACAATAACAAGAGATGCCCAAAACTCAGTGGAGTTCAAATTTTACAGGTTTTAAAATCTGGCCACGGGGGTATAATATTGTTGCCAGCCATAGTTCTGCTAGTAAATGATGTTATTTTAAGTAAATGCATTTTCTGATCCAGGGTGGTTCTATATGGAAACGGCCATGGTATTTGTCAGAGAAGGTCATAAATGAGTCATTGTGCACTTAAGATGTTTCTTGTTAAACGGCTTGCTAAGGACTAATACGCTGAAGCATCCATGAATTAATCCAGCCCCATGTATGTGAGAGGCATTAACCTGTTGAAATGCTATTTAATTAACGAAGATTCCTGTTTGCTTCAAAATAGCTTAGATGGCAGAAATAGTATCAAAAGAAGGAGTGGATGGGAAATAGCATATACTGGATCTGATGAGCTGCAGATTCACCACCTGTCTACTTCACCCCTAGGTGTGACTCTGAGGGTCTAGATCAGAAGCAGGAAAGATCAGGAGGGCAGACCGATAGGCCAGACAAGCTTGGTAGGAACTGTTTGAAAGGGTCTGTCCTGAAAGGAAAGGATGTCTTGAGATCTTGCCAGGAACTAGACCAAGTGAGCAACTCTCCCATTTCTTCTTTAACCTTAAAAACTGAGGCCCAGAATATCAGGTGGTCTGAAGAGGAAGGGTCAATACGGAGATCTACCTAAGAGTGTACAGATGACACAATGCATCCATGGGTGAGACAATTTTTGTGGACACCATACTCAGATACTACGGTAATTGGCTATATAGAGAAACTATATAAAAATGTTATATAGATAGACCCAGATAAACTGTAGGCTCTTTTGGAACGGGAGCAGCTCACAGCTTGAAGAGGAGCTGCAGCTGCATGCTAGGTATGCACAGCAGAGAAGCAATGTGCCAGCCACCGTGTAGTTGTGGTACAAGTGAAGAGATTGCATTTGTGCAGGGGAAATAGAAGAAGTGGGGCTGCTGTCTTAAAAGAAAGGGATGATGTGTTATGAGATTACATTAGGAAACAGTTCAGTGTATGATAGTTTGGGCCCATGGGTGCTGTGACTGGGCTCCACTCACCACGCTGGTGCCTCCTGCTGGGCGTCTTGGGGGCTAGCTCTGCAAATCAGTACGCCTAGTCCCAGCGATGCCTCGTCCACTGTCACTTCTGATCCTGGACCTACATTACTCCAAGGACTGTAGTGTTCTCTTCATAACACAGCCCTCTGGACGTGTCATGATCTGTACCCCCCTCCCTTTCGGGGGCGAGTATTGCAGTCTAACTGTCCTGTCACTTCCCCAGTGGCAACTGTAGCCAATTGTCCAGCCACTTCCCTGTGGTCCCAGCACCCTCTTCACCCTTGCCGCAGAGCCTCAGCCTGCAAAATCCAGCAGCCAGCCAGCAGCTCTTCTCTAGCTCCCCTGGTCCCTGCTAGCACTGCTTTGTCCAGGGTACTAGCTTTCATCTGCCTGCCAGGCACCCAGTCCTCTCTCCTTGAGCTCCAGGGAGTAACTGACCCTGCTCTGCCCTGCAGCTCTTCTTATACATGCCAGATGAGCCCTGATTGGCTGTTCCTCACAGCTCCTCTCCTATTGCCTGCTTCCTGCACAGCCTCCCGAGGGCCCTATTAACCTCTTGCATGCCAGTGTGGGTGGATGCCCCATCAAAGGCACACATTGGGTGGATCTGGTCATGCCAGTATAATTTTTTGAACCCAGCTGTGAACTTTAATATTTATTAATGAAGGTCCTCTTTGAGTTATTTATGTGAACAGTGACAACAATCTGCTCTTTCATTCTGATTTTCTGCCTCTTGGCTACTGAAAAGTTGTCTGGTAAGTTTCAAGTTTCAGAAGCTTTTGATATACTGGGGACTTGGTATCCATTTTCCAGCAAAGGTGCAACAGCACCAGTTCTAGCATCAGCATAAATGCTAGTATGGATGGCCTCAACTATCTCTACCACTGTGTCATGAAAACCTGCCCAGAGTAGGGCCAGATTTTCAATATTAGGGAAATGCAATTATTTTTATTTCCCTAAATTATACTTGCAAATACCCACTGCACATGTGCAAAGCATCTAGTAAAGTGTCATACAAATTCAGCAGACAATTTGTAGGCGAGCGTAAGTCTAATTTAATCAGAGCAGATGTTCATGACATAGTGGTAAAAACACCTGATTCCGGTCTATGCTAGTGCTTACACTATTCCTAGCAAAGGTACGGTTGTACTGATGCTGGAAAATATGTACTAAATTTTCTAGTGTAGAAAGAGCCTGTGTAGCCAAGACACACACTGTCATGCAATCACATACAGTAAGGTATTTTCTAAGCTTAAATCCCACTAAATGACACCTTTTTCAGGACTAGTGTGTGAGAGGACAATCAGGAACACTACAGTCCTGCCAAGTTGTGCTCATTTGGAGGGAGACTCCTTGTGTTGGAATAAGATTTACACTGTTTTCAAATGCTCTTGTGATGAGGGATATGGGGATATGTTTCAATGAGATATTTAAAACCTTGTTCAGTTTTTAGAAAATCTCCCTCAAATGGTCACCGCTTGAGAGCACTGAATCTATTTGGGACCAAAAGAAGCAGCTCGGGGAGGAGGTACCTGATCAGCTAATTCATATAACATATTGCAACAAATCTGTGATGGCATCTATATATAAATATCATAGTCAACACCTCTAGCAGGCTAGATAGAATTCACACATCCAGGAGTCAGGACAGAACTCAAGATTTTTTTCTGCAAAAACATAGGCCTCTGTAACAGGAGATAAACGAGAACTTCCATTAGCTGGCTGATATTCTCTATGGTCCAGCTATCGAATCAAGATCTTCATGCACAAGTCTGACCAATGTCCAGCTAAGTGTGCGTGTATATAGATAGATAGACAGATAGATACAGGTGTGTGTGTGTGTGTACATACACACACACACACACACACACACACACACACACACAGCACATTAAAATAATTCAATTCTGATTCTGCTAATTGTCCTACTCCACTAATTCTTCTAATTTCCCTAGCTGGGCTTTCAGAACCTCAACCTTTGCCTTTTGTTTCCCTATCAATGGTTCTCCCACCTAACTGCAGTTTCAGATCCATTTTATGCATCTTGCTAATTGAACATCAGGACCTATGTTGTTTCTTAAACTTCTCTCCAACTCGAATCTGGTTGGCCCCTTCTGCACTAACAAAATGTCAGCAATTTTGGTTGCCCTGAATTGTTCTACCATCCTTAATACAGACCTTTCTAAACATTATAAACAAAAGCACTGTAGGAACAATGAAAAATATTACATACACATTTTTAAAATGACAAGGAGTTTAAAATGACACCTTAAAGACTAACGGATTTATTTGGGCATAAACTTTCGTGGGCAAAAAACCTCACTTCTTCAGATGCATCTTTAGAGTCTAGAGTCTTTAAGGTGCCCCCCGGACTCCTTGTCGTTTTTGTGGATACAGGCTAACACGGCTACCTCCAGATACTTGATTTTTAAAATGCTTTGCATTATAATAATTTTTTCAGCCAAAAACTGCATTCATTAAAGTGGCCTTTTTGATGATGGCGTATACATGAGATCCTTTGGTAAGGAACATCCTTCTGGAAAAATTCTATAGAATGCAATGAAAAGAATATTTTTATAAATTTTTGGATGATCCTATTGAAGTTAAAAGAGAATTATTAACCTGCTATAGAATTGTTAGGATGGGTTAAAACAACCGACCTATAGAAAGGCTCTCATTTGCTATCAAATTCTATAGGTTTTTAGAGCATCTTTTAACAGAAACCTGTTCACTTTCTATAGACCTCTGTTGGTTTTATCCCTGTCATAATTCATATTACATGCTGTCATACTTTTCTACAAGGGAAGTGACAGTCAGAAAGGATGCTTGGAGCCTCTTCTGTCAACTGCAGCCAGTCTCCTGGGTAAATAAAACAATGGTCCAATATGGATAAAGAAATAGCCCTTACCTGAAGTGAGTGTGTCATCTTAAATTAAGGGACGTAGCATTACCTAGCGGACATGGCACTGGACTTGAAGAGTCAGGAGACCTGGGTTCATTCTTGGCTTTGCCACTGACCTGCTATGTGGTCTTGGGCAAATAATTTCCATTCTCAATGCCTCTGTTTCCCCTCCCACTCTATGTTAGTCTTGTCTAGTTAGATTGTAAGCCAGGGGTAGGCAACCTATGGCATGCGTGCCGAAGGCGGCATGCAAGCTGATTTTCAGGGGCACTCACACTGCTCTGGTCCTGGCCACTGGTCTGGGGGGGGCTCTGCATTTTAATTTAATTTTAAATAAGCTGCTTGAACATTTTAAAAACCTTATTTACTTTACATACAACAATAGTTTAGTTATATATTATAGACTTATAGAAAGAAACCTTCTAAAAATGTTAAAATGTATTACTGGCATGCGAAACCTTAAATTAGAGTGAATAAATGAAGACTTGGCACACCACTTCTGAAAGGTTGCAGACCCCTGTTGTAAGCCCTTTCGGGGCAGGGAACATCTCTAAATGTTTTTGTACAGCGCCTAGCACAACAGAGCCATGATCTCGGCTGAGTACTTCAGGAGTACTGTAATAAATAACAACTAGCTCCTTTGGCTGATGTGATAGCCTAGGTCTCTATGAGGGTTACTGGCTCAGCATCAGTGTTTGGAGAAGATTAGATGAACATAGGAGGGTGACGTCAGCAACTCTGGTGGCACTACATCATCATAGGTGTTGACATTATGTGGTGAAGTAATCTTGCATTTTCTATTTGTGTGATGGGAAATGTGATGGGGTCATGAAGAAAACAAAAGAGGAAATGAAATACACGTATCTGAAAGGAGCCTAGGTTCTCAGACAGAATCATGGCCAGCCATACAAAAGTATGTGTCTATGCCTGCACAATGCAAAGCTGTGTATAGGAACCCCCATACCACCCATGCACCCCTCAATGGGGTGCCATGATGGGAGAGAGAGGTGAGAGGGACAGTGTTTCCCCTGGATTCTGCCTTGGGAGGGGGCGGTGACAGGGTTTCCCTTTTCCCCTGGACAAGGAGGAAGCTGAAAGAAGCGGGCTCTCAGTTTCTCGCACTCCAGGCCATCTGGAGGGGAGTGGGAACCAGCAAGGGGACAGATCTTTCTGCAGGGAAAAAAAAGGCAGAGGAAGATTCAGATGTTGGGCAAATCTTTTCCCCTTAGGCACTGGCGCTGTTCTGCCTACTGGAAGAAATGCTTGGAGACTCATACACTCCCCTGCTAGGTACCAGCTCCTCCCAGTTGAGATTCTCTTGCCTGTTGAGTCCTCATTTCATCAGCCGCTGAAGAATCAGGAAGAGGCATAACGCCCTTTGCTTTAACCCCTGTGACTGTCTCTACGGGTATACCTATAGTGCAAGTGAGGGTGTGATGGGCGGGGGGGAATAGGCATATCCATTCTAGCTTTAATCTACCTAGCACAGGTAACAATAGCCATGTAGATATGGTGACATGGGCTTCAGCACAGACTAGCAACCTAAGTACAAGCCTGCCGGGGAGCCTGGATGTGTGATTGTGTTGCTAACCTGTGCCATCACATCTTTACTGCTATTGTTACCCATGCTTGTTAGATTAAATTTAGCAGAGGGTATGCCCACCTGTGCTACAAACATACCTTCGCTTGCAGTGTAGACATAGATTGTAAGCTCTTTGGGGTAGCAACTGCATTGTGTAAAGTGCCTAGCACACTGTAAGCATTATGTAGATCATAAGAAGAAGTCTCTCTACTTGTTTGTCCATCTTTAGACTGTGAGCCCCTGGAAACAGGGACTGTCCTTTCCTGAATGTGTGGAAAGCACCATCACAAATAAGCAAACAATGACACTGACGAGGATAGAAATGTCCCAGTTTTGTATTCCAGAGTCTACTTACCCTCCCTTAGAATGGCACCTTGGATTTAATTCTGTAACAAAAATGTGCATATTTACATCAATTCATTAACATTACATTATGTATCCTTGGAATAGTATAACCCTCCCTCCTGCCCCAATCAGCACTGTGCACTGCTCGGACTTCTGTTCACAGCAAACAATGGGGCAGATGTAAGTTACTCCTCCCTGGCCCAGTGAAATCCCTTGTCCTCAAGTAGCAGCCACCCTGAAGGAGGTCAGGCATTGTTTCCGCCACTTCCTTCCAATGAGTTTGCTGCTAAGAGTAAGGTGCAGCTTTCACTCTTGCCATGGGCCCAACAGGAGCTCCACCAGTGGGAACTTCTGAAAAGGGTCTCTGGAAAAGTCTGGCCACATCCCCCTCCTAGTGCCTTATCCTCTCCCGGCAGAAAGAAGGTAGCAGCTAATTTGGGCCACTGAAACTTCCTCCCCTAGCCAATTTCCACTGCTGGGGAACTGCCCCAGGTTTCATGTCAGAACACACCATAATAAACCCCAGGGGAATCTGACCCAAAGGTTGCTCACAACTCATTATGGTTGCTCCAACTCCAATTGAGCAGCATCATTTTTTCGGGAATATAAAACATGCATTTAGTTCAAGGATTCCTCAATATCCTCTTCAACTTCTTCCAGCTGGCAAAAATCTGAGAATTTTTCTTCTTTTAATATATATAGCATAGATAATATTATAAATTAAATGTAAATAGTATATATGTATATATATATATATATATTTATTTCTATCTATAGTTATAGGTCATGATTACAGTACATATGCCTTGTCATTTAGTCTTTACATGTAGGAAGCCTCCCTCAGGCTTGTGCTGCATAGCTCTAGAAAGCTATGGGAATTGCTGGCGCTCAGTTTTTTGTTTTCACAGCTTGCAGTAGCACCTGTTCCAAAGGCAATTGGAAAAGCTTGTCCATATCCAGATTCTTAATTTCCAGCCCACAAGCAACATTTTAGGGCTTAAAGCACAGTACCATATTTCACTTTGTAAGAACTGAAGGTTTTATGTCAACTTGTACTATTCAACCCTCATGCAGACTTTCCTGATTCAGCTGAAACACCAGAAGGGGGCAGGCTCTTCAGATGGTCTGGGGCATCTGAGACCTCCTCTGATATTTAATCATGCCAAACTTGTGACAGTATTTACGGTGCAGGCGATTCTTTTCTAAATGGAGAATCTGTGAAAGATTTGCAAACTGAGCTGCACAATCATCTGTCCAAAATGATAGAAGTACAGAATTGCAGTTTAAGAACTGACTCATCTTAGAGGCCAATGAACGAATTGGTATGGAAAAAAGGTATCCTTTCACTATGAGTTGGTGCCTCACAATCAGTATTGAATCTCAGTGCTGAAGGATGCCTGTTCAGCTGCTTCCTGTGTGTTGCCATTTCTGTAGCAAAATGTGGGACTTCGTGCTCCAAAGGTCTCAATCTGGCATATTCCACCAGCACTAAATTCTTTTTAAAATTAGGACAGGACTGGTTCCTGGTGGATGGTGATCTGCCTCTCTGTTGTCTTTTACATGTAATACATACCAACAAACAAACAAAAACCAGCATGAATTAAGAGTGCAGCATCACCCCTTACTTGAAAACGACTGGCATCTGGCATTTTGTTTCACCACAACCTCCGCTTTGTATATATTTGTCTTCCTTGCCTTTTTCCTATGTGTTAAGTGTGTGAAGCACCAATTATGTCACCTAGCTGTAAGGTGATGACCATGTGTTAAAAAATCATAAACTAGGACACTTTTGTGGTACCATTTTTAGGGGCATGAAATAGTCCTTCAAAAGATAAAAGTAGATTTTTCTTAGAATGTGTTCTGATATTGCCAGCTTCTTCTGGCTCCCCAGTGACATCTGCATATTACTTAAGAGTGGCAGATTTTTTTCCAGTAACTGAGTTCTGAACGTGTATCATGAAACACTGAACAAATATGGTTAACATGCACTTTTGACCAGAAGAACAACTTTGATAGTAGCTAAACGGCACGTGGACTTTTCTCTTCACTTCAAATGCTGCTCATCACCGTGTGCATTCATTCCACTAGATTGTTTCTTCCTGACAAGAGAGCACATTCTCCATTCTATAACAATGTTGGTGTCACTAGACATAGCTACCAGGTAACTCAGGAGAACGGAAGGCCAGAAGTGTCGATGAAGCTCTTCTGCACTGGGTCTAGGTGAGCCACAGTAACTCCATCTTGTGAACATTACCCAGCCTAGAGTGCTGACAGCCTAAAAAGCAGAATATGTAATGGTCAGCTTTTCTAGCAGACAGCTGCAGATTCGTTCACACTAGCAAATGCTGTAGTGATAAGTGCAGGGGAAAGTAGGAGGGGGAAAGACTGCGTGCACATGAATCTACAAGGCTAAAAGATAAGCAGGCGAAGGGAAAGTTTCTAACATGCACAATGTGTACCTGCAGTAACTGTTGTTTGGAAGGGAAGGGTAGGGGTGAAATAGACAAAGGCTTACACAGAAACAGCTTGGAGTATAAAAAGGGAAATTTGTTTGTATGTGCTGCGTTTGATTTGAGACATGCTGGTCTCCTAGTGCCTATTCAGATATCTTGAATAAATTTGCTTTGTTTCTCCACCTCTGTGTCTTCATTGGTGCAAAGCACACCGGGCAACGGACCCTGTTGCCCGCTCGGGCCTTCTCTAGGCCGGCAACAACAATATATCTGCAACAAACAGAGTAGTTATTTAAAAAATTCTATTGATGGAATAAAAAAGTAGAGCATTTCTGTGGTTCAAAAATTAGTTCCTCAGATCCCAAGACATCAAATAAAGTCTCTCCCAGGAAAGCTAGGACTCATGGTCGTTTTACCCAGTTGCTTTTTCAACTATCCAGATACAAATATTTTTAAAGGAACAGATGTCCTTTATCTATCATGAATTACATGATGCATTGTGCATTACAATTACATCATGTATTACAATTATCGTCTTGAAATCAACCCAGCTAGCTAGAGGGGCTGAAGGCATATATGCCTTGACATCAAACCAATAAGCTACAGGTGTCACAGAGACCAGTCCAGCAAGTCTACAACAGCTGAGCCAGTGAGTTCACAAAACAACATGTACTGATCTCAGGCTAACAGACTACTGAGCCAGTGACCTCACAAAGGTCTGTCTCTCAACATCAGTGCAGCAAATTGACACAATACCAGCAGTGCTGAAACCAGGATGTTAACCCCTGCTTGAACTGCAGGACCAATAGAAAAGGAGTGTTAGGGGTGAGGTGGAGCAGAGATTAAACATCATCCCCCGCCACACACATCAATCTCAACCAGCTCTGTGTAGCTGTCCATGGTAAATTAATACAGCTATTCCATAGAGATAATGCCCTCAACAATGAGAGTCCCCTTTTAAGGGGGGGTAGCTGTAATATATAAGCCCTAGTACTTTGGCTTCAATGCAGCCACATTGGCAGAAAGTAGCGTAGGGTATTTCACCAGATTCCAAAATTGGCAGGGAGGTGTTGATGCCTCAATTCATATTGACCTAGGTTTCTGGTGATTCTGGAGAGATTTATGAAATTTGGTGGAGGAATTGCCTGTTTCAGCTGTTGTTGCCACCTCCAATGGAAGAATACACAGGAAACTCCATGAAGAGAATTTCTCTTTGTTTCCTACCCCTGCAGGATTATTAAGGTACAAGTACACACTCAATCATGGACTGAAATACAAATATTTTAATGGTTAAAACAGAAGTCCTCATCTGAGTCTGGGTGACTGAAACATAGGGTACTAAACCTTGAGAGACGTAAACTTACTTTAAAAGGCTGATTACTAACCCATTAGTGTCGATGCAGAGACTGATACACATTGTATGGTGGTTGGTTTGTTTGCTGTCTTTTACATATAATAGAAAACAGAAGTCAGGATGTGAAAATGTCACTGTACATTGCCTGTCTTGCTTTGTTTTGCCAGTAACTAATACTTACCTGGAAGATGGTGTTGAAATGGTTCAAGTGTTCATTGGTGATCTTAGTACAGCGTCTACAAAACAGTTCAAAGCACCTTCTGCAACATGTCGTGTGTGAGATGTCCCAATTGCAGGATGACCAAGAGAGTGCAAATCCAGTTGTCTTCTCCTCTTTTTCCATTTCTGATCAATTAGCTCTGTATGGCTTATACCATGTGCAATATATAGTCCTTGATTTTCCCCCCATGACTTTTCATCCAGATTTCTTCTGTTTGCTCATGAACCCCATGATTACAGGAGTTGTCTGAAGCAGAGGCTCCTGGTTGCCAGAGGGAGGAATCTCAAATTGAGAACGTTATAAGATCCTGTGACATTTATGAAATGCATGAGAAATCAGATAAGACATACATGCCACTATGACATCCAGTTCCCGTAATACTAGTACTGCACAGAAAAAAAATTGTGAGCAGTATATTAGGACCTTTCGTAAAAGTATTAGCATTACAGTACTTAATTACTTCAGCTGGGTGGCTAGAAGAAGCCATGACTACTTCCATAGTAGTCATCCATTCAACATTTTTAACATGAAAGAAATCCAAAAGCACTAGTAATTTAAAATGGACCTCATTTCATATCTGCAGAATATGAAGAATTTCTGAAAAGGAGAAATGTTAAGTACAGATGTTCTTCTATTTATTGTCCCCAAGACAATGATTAAAAATAAAGTTTTGAAAAACTTCTTACCAACTGCTGATGTAGAAGAAAATCCTGCAGATAATTTGCCATAGATTTCTTACAGAACTGCCAACTGACCTGAGATGTATCAGTGTCTTCTGAAGAACTGTTTCACAGTAGGCACAGGCAGACAAGGTTACAAGCTAATTTATACCTGCCCCTGCATAGGTACACTGGTGGGAAGACAAGATGCAGAGAACTTTCCCTGTCAGTATGCCTACACAAGCAGCTGTGCTATGTTGCCCTTTTTGGATCATCATCAGCAACTGAACATGTGCAAAGCACAGACCTCTACCACTTGAACGAAAGAACAAAATTAATTTGCTGGGGATGGTCATCTGTGGATTAGCCCACACAGGAGACACAGCACGTTTTGCAAGTTTCTCTGCAAGATTATTCCACGTTTCTGCAGCATATAGCAGTTCAGATCCCCATGTGGGCTACACCAGTTGTAACTCCCCTTTGGTTATGTCATCAGTGGGAATAGAAACCAAGAGTTCTAGCTTTAAAGCTCAACCTCTAACACTTGACCTAGATGACCAAGTCCGATAGGTGGGGATCAGAAGCAGGTGACTATCCTTTGTCCATTAGTCATAGAGGGGTCATGCAAAATATTTTACCAGTATGTCAGATAGCCATAATTGGTCTCCCAGCACTGCAGTGTGCAAGGGGCTACTATTGGCAATAGCTATGACTGGCTGCAGAGAGGATATGTTTGGGGTGTGCGTGGGTGTGGCTCCCGCATGATAGATGGTTGTGCTGGGAGGAGTGCTTGCTATGCTATTTTTAAGGTGTAGAGATGTTATATTTATTTTTCAACTCCATAATACCTCTGACACCACTGCTTCAACATGCTTCCTCCTCATAAGAGATAAAATGGAGCCTTCAATATTGATGTTCTTGAAAAAACAAGATCTGATAAAACACATGAAGCTGGGAATGGGCGACAGATCACTTGATGATTACTTGTTCTGTTCATTCCCTTTGGGGCACTTGGCATTGGCCACTATTAGAAGACAGGATACTGGGCTAGATGGACCTTTGATCTGATCCAGTATAGCCGTTCTTATGTACAATTCAGGAAAAGAATATGCATATGACAGTTTTACAAATGCACAGTGTAAGTAAATGGTACAAATATGGATGCAAAGAAATTCATAGGATCTGATTGTTGGATTAGATTAATTTTAGGGGTCAGATATGGTGTTTTATTTTCAAATAATCTCCAAAGATTGCCTTCAGAATCTATATTTTCCCAATAAACTGTTGCATGCAAGACTTTTTTTTTTTTACTGAATTGCTTTGAAAAGTATTTACAGTCTATGTGGAGCAGCTGTTTTTCAGAGTTTAATATCCTGTCCATTTACATTTTTTACAAGATACCAAAGGTAATTAGAACTGTACTATTCATTAATTCAATGCCAAATCTGGGGCTTGATCCTGCAGACTTTACTCAGGCAAAATTCCTATTACAGTTAAGAAAAGAATTGCATTAGTAAGAACTGCAAGATCAGCCCCTTAATTGTTCATATAAAATGTGTTTTTTCATTATACTTGTAAAAGTGCACAAAAAGTGTCTGAAAACAGATCCTGTGTAAATTAAAAGTAACCAAGCCAAATTTCTTTTAAACTTAATTAAAGAAAATAATTTGCATCTAAGATGAGAGCATGCATAAGGAGATTCACCTGGGAATGAAATTTCATGTCCAGACCATAAATCCCTAAAAATAGAGACATATAATGGAAGTACTAACATGCCCTTAACTCTAGTGGTATGACAGTGCCAATGTAATGAAATCCAACACCACAAGGTTACAACTATATAGCAAAAGTATCAAAAAATAAACAAATAAGAACATGTTGAGAAATTACACAGAAACCCTATTAAACATTTTAAAGGGTAATAAAAATGCCTTAGACCCATTAAAAGTTCTCTGCTGACTATAAGAACCAGTGCCAAATAGTGTCAAAGCTTTTACAATGAAAAAGAAATTTTAAAAATCCAAGAACTACAGTACAGGTTCCTGTTCAGTAATTAAACAAATGTAGTGGACAAAGACCAAGATACACACACACACCCCAGTACACCACCCACCCGTGTGTGTGTAGGTGATACCCATGTGATAATTTGACAGGAATATGATACTCTGCCTTTACCTGCTCTCTGCCCACTAATCCACCTCCCTGGGATTTATCCTAAATTTCAAAGTGTCTGAGCAGATTCAGATTCCATTTAAAACAAACAAACAAAAAAAACCCAAAAACAAAACAAAACAAAAAATGTTTCTTTTCCCCTCTAAATATGGGGAACATTAGACCCACACTATCTAAGCCAGTGTCTGTCCTAAGACAGTAACAGTTTTGCTAGAGGTCTCTTGTTTTAAATACAGCATCTTGTAGATCCACAGGGCTAGTAATGGAAGTTTCATAGCCCTGGAAAGGAAACAGAGTAACAGCCGTGTTAGTCTGTATCCGCAAAAAGAAGAACAGGAGTACTTATGCTCTAATAAATTTGTTAGTCTCTAAGGTGCCACAAGTACTCCTGTTCTTCTTTTTGCTGGAAAGGAAATATTCTCAGCCTGACAGTAGGGGACATAGCATTGCTTCTAATGTTGGAAGGGCCGAAGATATCAGACTTAAAAACAAGACATTTTTATTCAGTTATTTTCAGTCAGTTTTAGCGGAACTGTACATTTATCTATTTATCTGTCTTGGAGTGCATTTTTCTCTTCCTCTGAACCCTGTACAACTGGATTCCAGGGGCGAAATCCTCACCTCATTGAAGTCAATGACAAAATACCCATTGACTTCTATGGAGCCAGGATTTCACCCATGGTAACTGAAACACCTAAACTTTTCAGGAGCAGGGATACAAGGAATAGTCCAAAAACTCATGCCAAATCCCTAACTCTAAATCTAACTCTAGCCCTAAGCCTAATTTTAAACCTAACACTATATTTAATTTGAGGCCTAACTATAAATTTACTCCAAAAGCAAGCCTGAATGCTACCACTGCATCTATCCTTAATTCTAACTCAAAATCAAATCCTAAAATTGTCTAACCCTAAAATCTTACTATCACTCTAGCCCTGACTTCCGCTTCAACCCTAATTTTACCATTACCAACTATTCCAGCCAAGATTTGAGTGATTTTCTGTCATAGAAACATTTGCTAAACTTTTTCTCTTACCCCACCTCATTTTACCGCTCACTATTGAACACTATTGCTTTTTAAGAGAAGATGTAGTAGCTTGAAATGTTCTCATGGAAAACCCGAAAATGTTAGCATGTACCTCTGCACTGAGGCTAGGGTAAATTATGTGTTTGCATGGAGATCAGACTATGACCTATTCTTCCCTATACTTCCTATAAACAACTTTGGCTAAGAGAAATAATATTTTACTGAGTATTTTGAAATAGTGTGAACGGTGCCATAGAATTTACAATTTGACCTCTAGCATCGATTTTCCTTTAATAAGTTATAGTATCAGAATCTTGCTTCAATAATAATGCCACATGAAGTCATTAATGGGAAAAATTCTGTAGTGGACTTTAAACTACACAGAATTAATCTTGTTGGTCAAACCAAGGATTAAAACAAAGTAAGATGGAACTGGCAATCTGTAATTAGTATAAGTCCTTAGCTGAATCAATGTGGTGGTCCTAGTACTGCTCCAAGTCTGTCACTAGTCCATATCATTAAAAAGTTACCTAAGAAAAATAAATATAAATCGCACTGACACTTAAATTTTGGTACTTATTCTATGTGATAGAGCTCCAATGTTTACCCTGTTCTGTTCTAGTAATAAGCATTATGGTAGAATTATACTAACTGGTATATTATGTTACCTAACAATGTTTTTCAGCTTATTCAAAATTAGATACATTGTGCTGTCTATAACCCTAGTGTCTTCAATGTTTATCCTACACAGAGTATTATCAGCAAGACACACATTGTCTACATTGGTGTGTTACTTCTTTTGTCAAGCTAGCCAATTATTAAATGCTTTTATTTTTTCATCATTTTTTTAACTTCTATGTTTCACACAGAAGTCTATTAATGAAAGGAAGGTAGTTTGATATGGCATTTTCAGCAATATTTCCTGGAAAAGTGTATATAAATCCGCATGACAAGCTATACTATTGTTTTGCATAGGAAAAAAAAAACTAATCTATCCAGTTTTGCTAGAACTGTAGGCGATTATAAGCTTTCAGTTTTTACAAACTGAAAAAGTGTGTTAGACTTGATTATAGACAGACAAAATAAAAGCAAATTTAATTGTACAGAAGGAAACTCAGGACTTCAGTTTGCACAAAGAAAGAAAATAAAAACGTGCGTACATCTTTTTAACAGCACATGACTGCTGTAATTTCCATTGTTCATAGAGCAAATCCAGGGCTACGTGACCCACAATTTGTCGGGGAAGAGGATGAGTTTTGCCTACAAGCTAAGGTGTACAGCAACCAAGCATGTTCCCTCCAAGTCAGGAAAAAAGGTGAAAAACATTTCCTGTCTCATACCTTTGACTTCCATTTGAATTAGTGATTATTTCACCGGCCAAAAACATAGTTATAAAAAACATTAAGCGCTTGAGTTGAGTGGGCTTAGTTAATCAATTTCACTGGCCTATAGCACTAATGCACCTCATGTACTCATATTTCAAGATCTCCAGTCCATTAGTTTTGAACTCAGTTTTTTGTACTTTAGTAGACCTAGTCAAATTTGGTATCTAGATTTTTCAATGGTGCTTTCATTTTTCGCAGAAATCTTAGTAGTGTATGTTACCCTAAATCATTGGACATAGTTCAGGGTAAGGCCCCAAACCAGAGGCATGAGTCTGTTCCTGGGGCTCTGCTGTAGTTCTTACTCAAAGATCATGCCAGTTGGCAATTTTTATTTTTTGGCATCATTAGAAACCTGGAAAGGTGCCCTGAAAAATGAAGTCCAGGCACACTGACTTCACAAATCTTTATAATACATTTTTAACCTGAAAACTGCTATTCCCCACCCCCACACACACTTTTAAATGTTAATAGTGGAATTTTACTTTATTATTATTTTTAAACATTCGGCTAACTCTAAGAATCCAAATGAATTTCAGTAAAACTTGCTGAGGAGGTCTGCTTTTGAGCTGAAACAAAGCATGAGAATTTTTTTTTTCCAGAAAAGTGATTGAAAATCGGTATTTAGAATGAAAGCGCGATTTTGCTCTTAGCTACAGTTTCACTTTGCTTGGGGAATCAATGGCATATCTCAAATAGAGAATTTTTTTTCATTAATTGGTCGTGTTACATAGAAACTCTGGTGACATCCATTTTGATTTCCATCCTGTGTGCAAAAAAAGTCACCGCGGTACTCATATCAGTGCAAGAATGTTTGTAGGCATCTAGTTGGTGCCTCCTCTTGCACATGTCTGATCACTTCAAGGGCACATTTGTTGGCAAAACTCTTTCATGCTGCATGCAAATGCAATCACTTCAAGTTGCTAATGAGCATCTCTTGGGACAAGCAACAAGTGTTGAAATGTGTTTGACAGAGCTCATTGTTGTCGAATCATTGCCTCTGTATTCTTTACAACCCCAGAGCTATAACTTCTTTTGTGCGGGCAAAGCACTGCATCTATAGATGTAACAAGTGGAGTGGCAGAAAGACTACACTACAGGTAGAAACAGATATAAAGAGCAAAAACATGCAGTAATCTGTGGTAGGTGTGGAGAGCTGAAACAATATTTCCGAGAAACTCATTACCTCTCATTTGTAACGGTATGTATTCCAAGAAAATCCCAGATAGAGTATCCGTTGGATACAAAGAACAAATCAGGCTACGAGCAACAGCTGAATTAATCTTGTCTGCCCTTCGGGGCAAATCCTCTCTCATGTACAGATGCAGAAAATCTTCATGTAGTAGAACTGAAATCACTCTGCTGTGCTGGGGGCACACAGGATGCAGAAAGGGCATGCAGGACATACACATCTCACATATGCTTTGGAATAGTTGTATCGATGGGTGGATCAGGGAAGCAGCTGGGCATAAGGAATGGTGTGGTAATGGTAATTATTTGTGAACTACTGTAACAATTTTAATGGCACCAGCTATACAGCTCTGGTATTTTCATAGTTCATCAGCTTTATATGGCTTGGGGATCTACTGGAAATATAATAGAGGGTTCAAGGTTGATCCCTTTCACCCCAGGCTGGGAGTGATGAAGAGGTTGAACATTCAGCACATGAAGGACTGGACTCACACCCCTTTAGAACTTCTGGTTGAGTAGCAACTGTCTCAAATGACAAGCACATCCAGTGTCCATAAGCAGAAAGTACAAATTGTCCCAGCAGAGATATTCTGAGGGTAACTGGTTGGTACGGAAAGCAAATAGACACAGGAAAATTGGAGAACGCCTCTCCCATCCCCAACACAGCCATATATATATTTAAGTTATAACTTATCACTTTTATCAATTAATTATTTAAACAAAATTAAATTTCTGGGGTAGGAACTGTCTCTTCATCTCGATATCACCCAGCAAGATGGACACCCAGAAACTTTTGGACTATAGTATACTATCAAGATTGATAATAATAAACATAAATAATCCTTACTTTGTTTGAGATTCACGCAGTACCACGTAACAGACAATAAGCAAGGCAGAAATAATTTTACCTAGTTGTTAGGAGACATGTTCAGAGCTTGAGATTTTGTTTCATTAGCATTTGACAAATACATATCAAAGTCCTTGTCCTTTCTTATTTATTATCCACATAAACCTGAACTCAGTTTTTTTGAAGAACATAGAACTTAGAAGCATTTTTACATTAGCCATCTCAGTAATATCTAATAAAAGACCATGCAGATGGACAAATAATCGTGTCAAGACCTGAGGGAAAGCACCCTTAATGTCAGACCACTTGGGTAAACTCACTCCACCTACATTTGTAATTCTGGGAGAATATAGTAGAATTGTATACAGCCTTCCCCCCTTATCCTACCCTACCAGGGCCATTGCCTACAGAGGGCTCACTCATGGAATGGGGCAGTCCTGCAGCATCCCTTCCTCAGTTTCCCCTCTAATGTGGGTGTCCTTGGCCTTCTCCACATGGGTCCGTGTGGTAGGGTGACCAGACAGCAAGTGTGAGAAATCGGGATGGGAGTGGGGGGGGGGGGGGTAATAGGAGCCCATATTAAAAGAAAGCCCCAAATATCAGGACTGCCCCTATAAAACTGGGACATCTGGTCACCCTACCGCGTGATGTGTGTTGGCTCTCTGGCCAAGTCACTAAACAAATTTAACCTCTTCTGGGATAACAAAAGCCCAACTAGAAGTCCGAACAAAAAATTCTTCTACCCCTCTTGGGCTACTCTTCAGCCTGCCTTCTGGGCTCAGTTCTTGGCCCATATGGGCTATGGTCAATTCCATTCCTGCTCTGTTAAAGATCACCAACATCCATGCTACTTACCTTGGAGTCCCACTCACAGTATCTCCCTGCTCTTTGTCCCAACTCCTGTGCCCTGCAGAGTTCCTCCTTGCTCTTTTAGCTGAGCACAACCTCCCACAGCTTTCTCCATGGAGGCCCTTTTTGCTAGCAGGTCCCCTCCCAGACTACTCTGGCAGCTTCTCCCAGGCACCTCCATGCTTCCTGCAGACCCTAGCTCAGGGCACCCCATGGGAGCCTAACCTGCTTTCTGTAGCTCCTTACCTCTGAGTTCTCTCAGCTGTTCTCATGAAGCCCAAGTAGTCATTTGGCTATCACCTGACCCCATTAATTCCACCCTTTCAGGCTGCGAGAAAGGTAATTGTGGCACAGCTGGGGCTGGCCCTATTTCCCCTTAAAGGGGCCAGCCCCAGCCTGAGACACCTACTATATTTTGTCCAGCAACTACAATGTAATATTTATTAAGTGGTTGCCTTTTAAATAATGGTCAATGGCCTTTGTAACTAAATGATGTTATCTCAATATTTCCCAGGTACACTAAGTATAAGGGCAGTAGGCCGGAATGGTATCTCACTATCTAAAGCATTAGATACCGGAATGGTATCTCATTATGTAAATGGCATCTCATTGGAAGATCTATTGGAAAGATTTTAAGAAAACTAATGGGAGCTCTGTAATGGTTCCCTCTTTAGCAGGGGGCCACGCACTTCATTCATAAACTCTACCTAGTGGGAAGAAAGCAGGAAATGCTGAGACACAGATGAGTGTGTGTCAGTCTAGGGCTGGCAGCCAGACCCTTATGTTAATATTCCTGTAAACACACACAGGGCAGCCTGAACCCACGGGGCCTACTAAGGGATGAGAGGTCCCAAACAATGTGACTGGTTCAAATTAACTTGGCAAGCACGAATCGTGAACTTCAGGGGATTGTCCCGAGGTTTGGTAAAGAATGTCCAAGGGACCTACTAAATGGTGAATTATCTGAGGTGTTGCTAAGGAGCTCATCCATAGATCATATCATCCTGTAAATAAAAGTTATTACCTGAAGTACTTTCTGTGCTACAGCTGTAGACTCCAGTTTCTTAGCAAATTTCCAAACATGTCCATGTCCTATTGTATATTTTACCCCCAAGATAGCAAGAAAACTGCAGCCTCTGGGATATCCTCTTCATTAGAGTTATGCTCCACTGAACTTCATTTCTTTTAAAGCCTTTTCTTTCTTACTGTGCCTTTGTGTATTGGGGGCATCTGAGACTCAGTTGTTAAACTACAGGATACTGATTTCTTACACACAGTATAATTCTCAGAATGGATATTTAAAATTTATAGCCAACTCTCCCACATGAAGGTGGTCTGGCAGCTGCAATTCCTTCTCCCTCCCCCCCCCCCCCCCCATTTAAATGACTGTTTGGCATTATCTGTAACTGGGTTTGATCTACTTTGATATTTTGTTTGAAATATTTCCAGAAATAACTTAAGACATTGCTTGTGACTCAGCCACGGCTCTATATAATCCAAAACATTTCTGCGGTAAATAGACTGATGACCAGAGCCAGTAACACGGTGCATAAAAATCCCTGCAACACAAACACTGAAAATGTGACAAAACACAAGACATGATCTGTTTCCTTTGAGTTTTGCAGTGTGTTAAAAGTTCCCTTGGAAAATGGCATCAGTTTCCTTACAAAAGTAAAACTGTACCACTGTATGTCAGCAACGTGAATATATAATTTATCAGACATACATGCCCTGCAGGACATGGAAACTCTGATTTCAGTTCAAACCAGCCTTATTTTTGTTTAGTTTAAGTTGATTAGGAATTAGTTTAAGCTAAACTGAAATAAGATACTCTGAAACCACGATAAACATGTCTACATAGGAGTTTGCACCAGTTAAACTAAATCAGTTTAGAAACCAATTTAAATTGAACTTTTGCAATTTTCTCATGTAGATGAGGCCATATAAGGTGGTGCTATCCAGTAGATTAATTGCAGAATGATGCATCTTTCACCACTTTACCATTCCCATTCCAGTATCTTCCCTGGAGCTATTTCTAATATTTCAACCCCCTGAGGAGCTTCAAATAATCATTTTTTATCCCTCCAACAGCCAACCTGCTCAGTATTTCCCTCTCTGTTCCCAAATGTGGATTTACACCCATCTGAGGCCCATATTCAGTTCTGGGCCAGTGACACGTTGAGCATTTGACATCTTAAGACTCTACAGAAACAGCAATATTTCCAGCTTCCCAACAGGCTCTGGAAAGTGCTGAGATAGCAGGCTTTCAATGGTTCTCAAACACTTACCCACGTGAGTAATCCCATTGATTTCAGTGGTACAACTCATATGATAAAGGGCTCATCAGCTTGAACAAGGATTCCACAGTCTAGCCCATAAAGAGGTTATGACTAATTTTGCAAATAAAGCTGTGTCACAAGTGATAGATGTGAAAAGTTTGAAGTGTGTAAGTGTTGTACGGATCTGGAAAAAAAAAGTAGACCAGCCATGCTGAATTTTAAAAAACAGAGATTTTTAAATACTAGAATGATAAAAATGATATTACACTAAAAGTATTATACATAACATTCATCTGGGTCATGATGGTTAAAGTCCAAACCAGCAAAGCATTTGTCTTCAGTAGGACTCCTAAGAAGTTTAAGTGCGCTTTGCTGGATTGGGGCCTAAATGTTGCATGGTGACCAACGCTTCTGCCAACTCTCATCTCCTGCTAGTTCCTTTGGCCTCTCTCCTTGTGTTCATCTATCACAGTCTCATGACCACACAGGTCACTGGGAAAGGACACCTGGGTCCATGCCCCTTGACCGAGACTGGCAAGGGCATGTAGGTTGTAGAAACTCTTTACCCTTCGGTACCTCTTTCTATAATGTTCCCTTTTCTTTGACGACATCTGCATAAAATTATCTATCCACTAGTAATTGTAATAAAAACAAGATTGATTAAAACCAGAGAGAGAATGGAATTGAAACAAAAGCAATGGTTTGCTTAATGCCTCTAGATTTACTCTTCCTGTAAGAGAAACTAGCTAAGGCCTCTCAGCTTAGCTACGGGGGGAGAAGGGGTAGAGAATAGTTTATATCTGTTGAAAGCACTTTCTCCTCTGGTCAGACTGTCAGCATCAGTTGCTGTTCATGGACCATCAGCTTTTCCTGGCCTCTGGATCCATTTTCCAAGTTAGGTCAGCTTGCATGTCCAGACACACACCTTCTTGCTTTCCATGTGTCTCTCAGGTGTTAAGAGTCCATTAGTGTGTCAGGATGAGGTTTCATCAATATTAACCAAGACAGTGTTTGATTAGAAGTTCCGTTTAGGAGGAAGGACACATGAGTATTATCTCCTAATTACTCCTAGAAGTTTCTCCCAGGCCAGCCTCCCTGCCTCCAAGGTTGATATAATCGAAAGTCCCAGTGATTTCCGTTTCTTTAGATTAAGTACGGTGAATAGTTTTTGATCTGTACTACTGCTCTTTTCAACAGGATTTTGCTCATACACTTCTGTAGAATACACCCCATCTCCACTGAACATAGAAGTGGCTTAGATGTGATCCTTTTTCTTTTGTTAATGACTCTTATCATAAAACAAATTTTTGACAGACCTTAGATCCTCTGTCACCTGTATATTTGATTAGGTAATCTGTCCATTTTCATGGAAGATAAGGAGATACAAAATTCTGTTTTAAACAAAAAAATTCAGTGATCCTGTAACAATGGATCAATTACAATGCTTAATTTCATATAAGAACGCACATAATCACATTATATGTTCCCTGTGATATCCATGTTAAACATTGTATTTATGATATCTACCTTTGACTGCTTCACCTGCACTCTGCCCACTAATCCGTTTCCCCTGGGACTTACTCTGACATTTTAGACTTCTGAGCAGCTTGGGACAGATTCAGCGCTTTTATATACACACCATGCCATCATATAATCTTTGCTTTACAGATTATGCTCCATTATATTTAAAAGAACATTTGTAAGACTGCAAAATCAAGGATTCAAAAATTAGGAAATTGACAGCATTCATGTGGCCTCTTCTTGTGTGTGTATTTTAGGATACAGTCTTTAATTACATGATCACATAGTATTTTTTCCACAGGAATCCAGCATCACTCAGTGCCCAGGATAGATAATGCTCACTGAATGGAGCCTCAATTGCTGCAAAAGTTGGGAGGTGCCTAACAAATGAGACAGGAGACTGCAGGAAGTGAAGACATGGCCTTGCAGTTCATGCACTGGATTGGGACATAGGAGAATAATCACTCAGGAGAGTGACCTGCTCACAATTCTCTTCTCAGGAAAGTAGTTTTTTAAGCCTTTTATATTAAGGTACATTATCCTATACATTATAAACAATTGAAAACAGGGTTTTATAATGGGAAAGTGTCAAGCTATCGAAGCTAGTGGCAGCACTCAGCTTTTCCTGTAATAAATGTTTCCTTTGTCAACTAGTCATCACCCTGGAAACTTTTCTCTTAGGCAAATTGTTGGAATAAGGAGGATTCATTTTAAGCTATTGGATTTTTAAAACGTGCTTCAGATTTAAGGGAACAGATTCATTATGAGCAATCATGTCAAGACACTGTTCACTAGATGGTATAATAGCCAATAAATAATTGTTAGATTAATTTCCCCATATGCATTGTATCTCCTCAAACTCAGGGAGAGCTTTACATATTAAATAATTTATTTCTTAACAACAGATTATATGGAATAGGTGTTGAAATGCTTTGTGATGCAACTATATTTATATATTCTCCAAGAAACCATTGCATTAATGAAAATAAAGAACATATTCCCAGAAGAGACATGCCCTCTGGCACAATATATTCCATTATTTATACTACCTGAGGCATCAGGTATAAGATTTATTAGCACTGAATGAGTTTCCATGCAACAAAAGAGATGGTGATTTTGAAACTGAAGTACAGAGGAGAGAAGCTCTAGGATTATGATGATGGATGATTTATCACAGAGGGCATTCCTCCAGAGCTCTCTGATTATGATCTCTCACTCTTCTCCTTTCCACAGGGAATGTATACATCTCTCCTATTCAAAATGCGCATTTCATTCAGAAGGACCTCAAATTGCTTTAGAAATTATTAATGCTATACACAAATCACTTACTACCTTAAAAGAAATGCCTCTCCCAACCTATCTCAGTGGTGGGTGTGGGTGTGTGTGTGGGGGGAGAAGTTTGATTGAACCAGCAGGAGAAAGACAACCCCTGTGGTCATGAGAGGAGGGGCAAAGGGGGGGGGGGAGGAAGGAGTAGGAGGCTTGGTTGCTCTGCAGCCTTTCCACCTCAGCCTGCCCAGAATACTTGTTGAAATCATGCCTAGGTGGGATAAAGGGAGGAGACAATTCTCTGCCTCTGCCTGCACCCATTGGGCGGGGGGAGGGAAGGGGGAGAAGAGGAAGAAGTTGATCCTCTCTTTTGCCTCTCCCCTGCCCATATATGAATCCCGCTAGCCATGCAGCATCCATTTTGGTGCAGTTACGGTCCTGCCCTCCCTGCCCTAAAAGGGGGATAGAGTTTAAGTGAGTTTCCAAGATGACTGAGCATCAGTTTTGGGGATAAGGGAGGGATTTTTCCCTTGCAGCAAGATTGACAAGGTGTCCGGTGGGTTTTTTCACCTACCTTACAGCATCCTGGAGGCCCAGCTTTAGGATAATCAGGAGTAAGGACAGAATTTGAAAGCTGTGAATAAGGTGGTCATTTCATCATAACTTGCTTCCAGTATTCAGTGTTGGGTGAGAAACTCAAAGAGGCCAGCTCCTTATAGTCAACATGAACCCTTGGAGAGAACTACTGGCCCTCATTAGCCCAGAGGAGGAAGGAGAGACCCTAAGTCTTCAAAGACAAATTTCACATTTATCCTTTTTTTTTTTTTTTTTTAAACTGTTGCAGGGCAGGGCAAGAGGATTCAGCAGAGGCTTGACTCCTAGGGGTTAGACTGAAGAGGTCCAATCAGGAATACTGGTTATTTCGTATGGAGGCATTTAACTCTACACTGGACCTATATAAATGCATGGTATTTTTTTCAGGGGGAGGGAGAGGGGAATTACAAATTAATAAATTTGTGGCCTTGTGATTTAAAATCCATCCCTTCTGTATTTCACTCTCCCACATGTCCTGATCAATGCAGCCACCTCTGGGGTGAGACTCAGCTGCCGTCTAGCAGCACACAGCATTTTGACACAACAGTTTTGGACAGCAAGTGAACAATACTGTATTCCAGCTGAAAATCAGGGGGAATTTCGGTAGACAAAACGCAGTTGTTCGCGTTTTGTACTCCCTGTGCTACAAAGCTGTAAATATTGCTGTAGCTGGTAGCACTTCAGAGAACAGAGAACTATTCCAGATGGATAAGAATTCCAAAACAAATTCAGCATTATAACAAAATGACAATGCATGCATCAAACTGGAGAGTAGGTCTATGGATCTTGAAGCAATTATTCATCTCTGGCTGTCACGAAGGAGCATATGAAATGTATGCAATAGGGTAGTGCTGGATGAAGTATATAACCCACATCCCAGAACAAGCTGTGGATTTGTTTAACATTCAGCCATGGCAACAAGCTTTTAGAAATTCATCAACTCCCAGAGCAGCTAGATCACACTCCTACTAGACTATGCTATGTTGCGCAAGAGTTTGCTGTGCCATTGCATTGCATTTAAAAAACATTACAGCTTTAGTTCTTTAGCACAGCATAAAAATAAAATAGCCCCAAATATTTGCATATGACAACAGGTAAAAATCTCAATTTAAAAATCATGGGTGAGATTTTCTCCCTCATTAGAACCCCTGTATTCTGCTGTGGTGTTGTACAGGACCCTAGCAGATGAGGGAGTATTTCTCCAGTGCAGGTACTGTTTATAACAATCACAAGCTACTCTACACAAGCCCTAGCACAGCGGTTACACCACGGGCAGGAAGGAGTGTGCTGGGGATGCATAAAACACTATGAGGATTCTGGGAAGCACTGCTATTCATAGGCAGCGCAGGATGGGCAGCTGTAACTTAGATTCGGTGCCTGAAATAGCCCAGACTCAGGAGGGCACAAAGGTGGAAAAAAGCCATCTCTGCCCTCCCCCTCTCAGGTCTGCGAGTTCTGGGCTGCACCTCCAACAGCAAAACATTGCTGACTGGCAAGCATGTAGACGATCTATTAGCTATATGTTTGTATGTATGACAAACTGTGGGGACACTTAAAAGTTCCAGTCCATCAGCACTGATGACTTCTCATCTGCTTTCAGCCCTCGCTTCCTTTTCTTCCATGGATATGGTTACTGATTCCATGCTTCACTCTCTTCCATCCTTTACTCTTTTGCCCCTACTTTCCATACCAAGGTCAGCCCAGCCAACCTCAACATCCACTTCCTCCTCCATACCTGCTCTCATGCTACAAAACATCTCTGGTGGAAATCCTGAGACTGGGCTGACTTCCTCCACCACAAATTTGTTCTCTCCTCCTTTAGTTCTGCCATCCTCCTAGCTCAATAATGCTGCTTCTCCAACTTAATTGAATCCCATGCCCACAATCTCAGCCCCCTTTTCATCACCTTTGGCTCACTCCTCAAATCCTGCCTCCACTTCTGTATCTGCACAATATCTTGCAATTTCTTTCAAAAGAAATTTGACAAAATATACCATGACCTTTCTCCTCGGCTTCCCTTGTCACAGACAAGGAAGTTTCTTGCCTGCTGTCCTCCTCTAACTCCTCCACTTGCCTCAGTGACCCCATCCCATCCCCTGATCAGCCTTGTTCCCACTCTCCTCTGGCTTTTTTTCCCATCACATTACCAGCATGCTTTAGTCTCTCCCATCTTAAAGAAACAACATCCCTTGACCCCATTTGCCTCTAACTACTGCTCCATCTCCCTTTCATCTCTAATCTCATTAAACAAACTGTTTACAGTTGCTGTCTAGAGCTCCCCTTCCTTCGGTTCCATCCTGGACCCTCCTCTCCAATACTGCTTTCAACCCTTATGTCCCACTGAAACCATTGTCAAAGTCTTTAATAATATTTTCCTAGCCAAAGGTCAGATCCAATACACCATCCTCCTTCTTCACCTGTCAGGATCCTTTAACAGTTTACCATGCTGCTGTTCTTGAAATTTTACCTTCTTGGCTTCTGTGACACTGTCTCCTCTGGGTTCTCCTCCTACCTCTCCAATCACTCTGTGATGTTGCACTCCATATGCTTTATGAAAATATGCTTATAAATGTGAATATGATGTAACTGGAATATGCTTTACACAAAGGGTCTCTTTTAAGGTATCATTATAAAGCTTATAATCTATTGAGTGTATTCATCTTATTTGTTTGCATATATTATTTCTATGTCTGGAGTTAGAAGAAGATATAAACTTGTATTACTGATGTAAACATATTAAGTGGAAACCATTAAGGGTGCTTCAGAATCAATGAACAGTAAACGGCTCTGTTTACTTGCAAACCTTCCTGTGTACATATGGGCCAGCCCAGAAAGAATGAAGGCTAGGGTCTCACAGTGACATGTGATCATGTCACATGATGGAATCCATATTACTGCCAGCTGTCACAGAGCAGCTGAGCAAGTCGGAGAAATCTTGTTTCCCTAGCAGGTCAGACCCATCCACTCCTGTGCCAAGTGAATCTTGGCAAAAGAGAATCCAGCCCATAATGCTTAAAAAAATCCATTCCTTCATTTCAAGTCACTCCTTTTGTTGCTTGCATTTCCTTATGACATTTAAATATGCAGCCAGGCTTTAGAGCATTTCTGACAATAAGACAGGCAGTGATTTGGGGTAGGGGGAAAAAGGAAATAAGAGCAGTGGCTAGTGCTGGGAAAACCAAGACTGAAGGCCTGATCCAAAGTCCATTTAACTCAATGAGAATCTTTCCACTGACTTCAGTAGGATTTTTACTAGACCCCCAACTGGGTTTAATCATAAGGGGAAGTGAGTCTGTCCATCTCACAAAGCAATGCACAGTTTGTCACAAATTAGATTGTTTCTGGATGGTGTCAGGGATGGACTAGCAAGAATACAGTTATGGTAACAGTTGTATGAGGAAGGTTGTGAAGCACCAACTTGTGCTCCATTTTTCATACCCTCCACAGGAATCATTCACACTGATGATGTTAAGATGGAGGATATTGGTGGGAGATTTGTTGCCATATTGATCAATAGACTCATTGATAGAATAGTTTCATACATTCTTGGGATTCAGCAGTGATTTGCCTTTAACTTCCATAAACTCAAATGACTAAAAGTGTCTTGAACAATAGAAATTTTTTGCAGTGGTTGTAGGGGCAGGATCATTGGACACAAGTGACTGGGGCTGTCGAGTGAAAGGAAGCGAGTGCTGAATTTCATGAGTCAGGGCACAGCAGTAACTAGTTGTTGCAAAATGGTCAGTTGCTGGGATGGACTGGACTCATTGGGTTGTCTCCTTTGTGAGGAAGATCAATATCTCAGCAGTGAGAAGACAAGACTAGACTCCATATATGGTAACAGAGAGGAAGACTCTCCAGAAAGAAATGTGTGATGGTCCTCAACCCAGCCCCATGTTAAATCCAGTGGAAAGACTCCCATTTACTTCCTTAAGAGCTGGCTCGGACCCTGCATTGAGAAGCAGTATACATCAGGAGGATAGGGTGAAATTTGAGAATTTGGTAGATCTGGCCTTTGTTTAGCCTTAATATACTCTTGGGAGGCAATGACTATGGGAGAGATCTGTGTGAAGAAACCAGACCTATAACCCTTTCTACACAATCAAATTGTGTGATGTCTTGCATACAAGCAAAACCTCCCAACTGCCTTAAAAAAGAGTTACTGCCATAAAAAAAATAATAATAGTGAAAAATCAACACATACCCCGGTCACCACACAATTGTATCTGAACTAGTGTAGCTATTTCCAGTCCTAAATACAGGGAAATTTACTCTGTGGCCACTGAGAGCAAACCCTGCTTTCTTAATGGCCACTACTTTGTTGATTTACAAAATTCTCTTTCTGCAAGATTGGTAAATTCTGGACACTGTAGAAGCTGCCCTCTTAATTGATTGTAGCAGTTTTCAAATCATTTGGGCTGACTTGTTATAAAACCTCTATATTTCGAAACTTTTAAAAAAACAAATGTAATTGAATCCAGCCTTTACGTTTCTAAGTAACACACCGTGTCCCAATATATCAACTCATTATAATACATTATAATATATAAAGATATAAAAGCCAAAAATTTTCATAAGCTATAGCATATGCCCATATATATTTTACAATACAGATTGTATAATGTAAAAAAGGGTTAATACCTTAAGTGCAGGAAGCAGGTGTGATTGCTAATGGTGGTTATGGGCTTTTATCACAATTTAACCCTGCCTGTGATTTCTGGGCACAAGACACAGCATGCATGGATTTAATTTCACTATCGTATAAGCAGCAGTATTCCAAAGAGTAACATATCCATACCCTACCCACACATTAATACATTGTATACGATTGTCTATAGAATACATTACATAGCATAATTTGAAAAGTTGTGTTGCCTGATATTATACCTATTTTTCCGCAAAGTATGCCTTTGTATGTTTAATGGTGGTGACTCTAGAGCATATGGTACCAGAGCATTGTCTAATCAGGGAGCTAGTTTCTTTATGGTAGAATACAAGTCACGACCATAATTGTCATTAAGCAGAAAAATATGAATTACAAAATGCAATTGCTTATTAGAGTCTCATAATATTCTGGAAAGTGAAGCCATTGATATGGGTCCCCATCAAGGGCTCTGCAGGTTTTGCAATATTAAGTAGCCTCAGACAAAAGCATGTGATGTTACCGGTCTTTGGGGAGTATCCCCAGGGTATAGTCAAGAAATACAGCTGCATCAGCAACTGATGAGTTTAGTACCAACACACAAAGGGCCTTCAGTAAAAGCAGAAAAATAGCATATGAGCTAGAAATGAGGGAAAGCATCAGTAATGTAAGGATGCTTGTGATTTGCAGACAGATTGCAATTTGACTTGCATCAGTTTACTGCCATTCACCTTGGAGGAGTTACTTCTGATTTACAGAAGCATGCCTGTGGCTTCTGGAGAGGGAATTTTGCATAGTTCCTTCCCCAAATACAAGTGGTCAGAGCGACCAAATAATTCTCTATTGACTGGCAGAGAGTCACGCCCTGAGAAAATATACACAGCATACATACAGCACTTGGATTGTTCAAATCCCTTTCTAAATTTCAACTAATTTGCACAACTCCCCTGTAAAATAGGTAAAGCTTATGCAAATAGGAAATGTCAGCATTTACCCTAGAGCGGTATCTGAGACATTGCAGTATTGCCCCATTTAGAAAATGATGGATATCTCACGTATACGGTGACTGGGAGGACAGATTCACTTTTTTAAAATGACCACCACTGTAAATAAATGGCAAAACAGCAAGGGAAAGTGTCTTCTCTAAGGCCACACAGCAAGATGGTGGCAAAACTAGGATTAGAACTCAGGCACTCCTGGCTCCAAAATTTGTGCTTTAGCTTCTAGATCAGTGGTTCCCAAACTGGGGTTCGCGAAATGTTACAGGGGGTTCTCGGGAAAAAAATCCCTAATGGCGGACAGAGCTGTCCCTAGAAACCCGGGGCAGCATGGGGCCAGTAGCCTGGAGCCCCTGGACTTCCAAGAGCTCAGCAGATCAAAGCAAGCGTCTCTACCACCATGAAGAGATTTAAAATTCAAGACTCATTATAAGAAATGGAAAGGGAGGTGGATATTTTTTGCTGTTTTTAAAATTAAATAGGCAGCTAGTATTGTTTTTAAAATTATTATGAAGAACAAGTTTAAGCTTTGTTGTAACGTGCGTTGTTTGCCTGGACTGCTCAAGACCTGAATGCTTGTGTAGGAGGAACTCTGAGTTGGCTTCTTAAATACCTTCATGCTGTTTCACATCTGATACTCCTTGATGAAACATAGGAGCCTTGACTTATAACAGGCTTATTCAAAGTGATACAAGCTACGAAAGTGAGATCTTGGAAGAGTGTTGCCGTTTTCATAATGTAGTAAAAATACTATAATGATAAGTAATAATTAATAATAAATAGTGTGTAATAAGCATGTCATAAAAACAAATTATATTTCCAAGATCACTGCTTTTATAATTTAAACTCAGGTAAAGGAGAAAATTCCTGGAAATATTCATTTTTAAGAGGGGGTTCGTGAGACACAACATTTTAGTGAAAGGGGTTCACAGATTGTTAAAGTTTGGGAACCACTGTTCTAGATCAACCTGCTTCTCAGGCAGTGATGGGTGCATTATAAGAACCTAGAAAGACTAACAGGCCCTCTAACAATAAAGCACCGTTCCTTAGAACTCCAGTTTGTTCTTTACATCCAGTAAGAGAGGATGGAACTATTGCAGTGTGTTTTCTGACCAACATCACTCCAATACCTGTCTTATGCATCATTTGTGGAACTGTTCGCACGTGTACATCTTGAAAAATGTCAGTGAATTTCAAATAATGTTTAAAAAAGCAATTTCATTTGCAGATATCTAAACAGTTTCTCCACCTACCCTCAAAGGTGTACAGTTGATGAGTTTACATACATTAGCAGTAGGTTTTGAAAAGAAACAACCAGCGGAGGCTGAATGTGCGATGAAGTAAGTGAATCAAGTCACAGTAAGTATTGCAAGTCAGATTATAAATACTGAAAATTACCTTTCGTACATAGGTTAATTTTAATTAATACTTGATCACCTGTTTGATTTTCACAGACTATTGACTCAACTACATGATAAAACAAATGCTACGTACTTACCTGGTTGTGAATATGATACTGAAGATAAATGTCACTGAATCAGTATCCCCAAAACAGCTACACTAGCTATATTAAATATCAGATATGTACAAGCTTTCACAATTAACCTAAGCTGTCTGCTCATTTATATTATTTTAGAGCTTGCCTACAGACATAAAAAAATCAAAGCTTCAGGAGATGAAATATGCTGTATGAAAAATCTTGTATCTTTTAAATGACAATGGAAGGAGCTCGAAGTGTCATGGTGCTCAGTTATTTGTATTTTGTCACCTAGTCTTAAAATGATTTCATTTCATTAAGCAAATTCATTTGTTAGTATACATCTTGTTAAAGACAATGGGCCAGATCCTCAGCAAGTATAAACTGGCATCTCTCCATTTACTTAAATGGGAATACGCAGATTTACATCAGCTGGAGATCCAGACAAAAGGGCCTACTTCTGATCACACTTAATGGCTACACATGTAAATAAAACCAGTGTGACTACAATGGAGTTACTTGTGATTTACATAAGTGATTTGCTTCACTGCGCTTGCACGAAAATTGTAAATAAATTTGACCCAACACATAGTTTTGCTCTCCTGTTGCCTGATATACTTCAAGAGGACACAGGACTTCACGTGGGAGGTAAGGTAATGTCCATTTATGTTCAAAGAGCTGAATCAAATAATGGAAACTTCAAGGCAGGAAAAACATGACATTCTGATGAATGACTCACCAAAGCTCAGTTCAGATTTATATTTACCAAAGGAACATTTGACAGTTCATTGGTGTACTGGGAAGAAAAATAAAGACACACCTGATGGGATTATCTTTTACTGAAGTATTTTAAGCAAATAAAAAAAAAACAATGGTGCTTTCTAATAGGTAGGAAAGGTAAAGTACAGGTGAGTGTGTTTAAAAAAAAACCTATGTGTTTGGAAAGTGTGAAAGCAACTCAAAACACAGTGCTTGGTTTCATAATACAGCAGAAGTCTTTTAAAACACACAAGATAAAAGGTGTAACTCTTCTAAGTTCCTAAGCCATCTGGAGCATAAGTTCTAATGATTTGCAATGGAACTTGTGCTCCTAAATCCCTTTGGCACTTCAAAAATCTCACCCAGAATATTTTTCCAGACCAGCCAGCTACTATTTTTTTATTCCATCGTGATTTTTTATTCTTTAGTTTATAACAGAGTAAGCAAGGTTTTGGTTGCACTCCACTGCATTATAGTATTCTGGTCAGATGCAAAGAAAACTTATTCCTTGAATGGGCCTTCCACTGAACCACACGGTCCTTGCTAATAACTGACAGTGCTTTTCTATTCCCAAACTGCCTCATATGCCGTACATTTAAGTGTATTAAGTGTAGAAGCCGTACCTTATGTAGCAATCATTAATATAAATCTGCCACTTACGCTGAGCTTTACTTTTTAAGCAATTACATAAAAAATGGAGTTTTTCTAAATGGGAATAAAATTCAGTACAATAGTCTGTTACTTCTAAAGTCCTATTCATAAAGCACAGCCATAATGTAAGATATACACAAGGAAAACTGAAAATCAAGTTCAGAACACCAAATAAGATAGTAAATTTGCAGCTGTTTTTGTGTCTGCATAAAAGTGTTCTAATAAGCCTAGGAACTGAGTTAAATGCTTTCATTTATAAGTGCAAGTAAAAGCCTTGCCACTTTTGAGATTTCTGCTGGGCAGCAATTTCTCCTCCTCCCTCTTTCCCCCTTTTAAATTTTAAATACTGCATAGGAACCATTTGCCCTGTTAAGTTCCCATAGTTAGGACCAAACCCTTCTCAGAGGAATTTTGGCACCTTATTAATTAGTTGGTTATGAGTAGGAGCTGCATTCTTTCAGTGACTCCTATTTTGCCATCAGTAAAGTGTGATCCTATAATAAATTTCCATCAAGCAAACTATTTCTGGTAATTCCCCCTAATTAACACCAGACTGCTAATAATAAATTAGGCCCTACGTGTTTCTGATATAACCAAGATCTTGTCTGAGCACAAGAAATTAACCAATGCCCCAAGAAAGTAAAACACAAACCTATACTAAGCTTTTGCTGGTAAAAGGATTTATATGCAATTTTGTGAGAAAACCTTTGAAGATCTTATACAGGGCATTTTGATCGGCAAACGTTTTGAGTGACAGAGAGACTTGTTCTGGGTTGAGCTGTGAAAGGGGATTTATTGTGAAAACACACTGTTGAGTTTTTAGCCTATAAATCTTACACTAGATTACAGTTTCTTAATGAATGAATGACAGATCTCTTATTTTTGTCGGTGCATTTTAATGTTAAACGATGTTGTGATTGATACAAACCAAACCTCTCCCATTAAAATGTCAAATTTAGACTTGATGCCTTTAAGAGTTTGGCTTCTGGAGTTTAATATACTGTTTGCAAATAGACTTGCATTTGTCTTATTCATAGCCTAAACACTGCAGCAGAGACACAATTCCTGTAAAGCTGCATCTAAATTTTATATAGCCATGTGCAGTATTTTTTTCTGTTTGTACAAATAAAGACAGAAAACAACAGTGCATTTGCCTATTTAAGAGATATGCAGCTCATGAGAATCTTATGAGGCTACTTTATCATGAAGTAATTGACCATGTTACAGTAGATGGTTAAGTATCCCTACGTGAAAGCAGAGAATGCTTTGTACCAAGGCTAAATACAGTATCAGATAATGCTCGTCATGGGAGATAGTATTGCTATGAAAAGCCTCAACCCAGGGAAAAATGCCAAACACACTTGCAAATACACTGCAAAATATTTTACTCTGGCCAGTATTTTGAAATGAAGAATGCTCAATGAATAGGAATAGGGTAAGTGATATTGTTCTGAGCTACATTTCTGCTTCTCTTGTGACCTTAAAAAATATCCGAAGACAAAAAACAACAACAACCCATCAAAATAGATATAACTCCAAAGCTGTTTATTAATACGTGTACATCATGATACTGCTTTGCAGACTCTGCTTTTCATACATTTTTATTTAGAATCAAAACTGGTCAGAGGAACAGAGTTTTGTCTTATGAAATTTGCAAATGTGAAGTCAAAAGTAGAAGCCAAAGCATCATAAAGAAAGCAAGCAAGCAAATCACCAGGTTTCTTTAACTATTTTTTTTTAAAACAAAACAAGGCAAAAACCACAGAGGTTTGAGAAATTATAATCTGTGAAAGTATTTTTACTTTACTGCTGTTTGCAAAGCCATTCATATGAATAGAAAACGCTATTATTTCAGCAAACACAGCAGGTAAAGACTACTGAATGGATCAACACATATTGCACCCATTACCCAGCAATTACCTTTAAAATTGTGATAATGTTCTATTAAGCGTTCATTATTATATTTACAGATAAAGCTGTATGCTTGATGTAACTGAACTTGGAAAAGTCTGCCATCATGGTTCAAATATGCATCCCTAAACCCACTTTCACCTCAAAACATTTAAATTCAGTCCTGCCCTCCAAGAGGCATATTTTGAGAAATCACTTAGAGCATGCACGTAAAAAGCACAGTTGCTGATTTTCTAAGTTATAATGTAGTTTCTGGTACATCTGCTATGTTCTAGAAGGCAGGATTGACCCTAGACAATTCTAACCTTTGCTCAAAAGCAGAACACTGTTTGTTGAGGATATCCCACATGAAAAATACTTTTGGAAGTTGTAAAGTTCCCAGTTGAACTACATCAAGCCTGTAGCCACCCCCTCCCCGCCAAAAAAGACACCTAAAAATTCTGGAAGTAAATAAGCAAGGTTTCCTTAAAAGTGAAATCAAAAAGATACCAATATGGAATATTCCTAACCAAAATAATAAATATTCAGTGAGAGATATAAAGTGCCCTACTAGAATCTCACCTATTAAAAACATTAATAGTTATATAGTTCCTTTTTGTGTGTGCTTGTTTATATAACTTGTTTTCACCATTTAATATTAATTACTTAACAGTGACTTTAGGTTAGAAGCATGTGTGCGTGTGTGTTTATAATACAAATAGACAAAGCACAAATTAAAGGATAAAACTGCTGCATAACGCAGCAGTGTTAGCCCCTTCCAGACTGTGGGTCTAGAATTTCTTAGCAACTGGGAAATTCCAAATCCTCGTCCACAAAGGGGGATGGGTCGGTGGGTGGTTAAGAAGAATCACTACAATAAATGTTTAATGTGAGTTAACTGTAGTATAATTCCAACTGGGGGTGTGTGTGTGTGGGGGAAATCTATTGAAGTTTTTCATCTCTCCTCCTCTAAAATATAGACTTTCACCTGCAGAAACTACAGTACATTTTAAACCTGTCCATATCCATCCTCTTCCCAAACATGTGCTGTGTACAGTATTGTCACTGGAAGTATTTATTTGAGCCCCAGCTCTCCAGATTCTAGTTGTTTCAAAAGCAGTATCAGTCCTACTAAAATTATTTTCTGAGCCTTAAAAATTGCCCAGTCTGCTTCCCCCTCTGGTGTTTTAGTCCAACCCACCAATATCTAGAAAACTGTCAATATTTTAAGCTGCTTTAAAACATTGCCTCCAAACTACTGGAGTGTAGTACTATTGAGTACCCTCAGATGCAATTTCACACCCTGACTTGTTGGCTAGCATTTTGGTGGTATGTAACATTTTGAAGAGTAGTGTCCCATGTGTTTTCTCTAGTGGCTCAAAGGGCATCTTTTAGATACCTATTTTCTAGCAGAGAAGCAATTCCACCATTTGGTGGCCATGTAAAAATCTCTGCGATGCCCTTTGCAGATCTGCTCAAGACTTGATTACCAAAGACAAAAACTCCATATAAACGTAGCCTTGGCTTACAGAATATGGTTATCACAGCAAAGATTTCATTCATTACTTATGACACAAATACCCCAATTCTCATCTTTGATTGCATTCCTTAAAAAAAAATTCATTCCTATAAAATGTGTGTGTGTGTGTGTGTGTGTGTGTGTGTATATGCATGCAACCCCGCCTCCCTCCCCCCACCCATTTTTCCCCTGAATACCAGCAAAAGCAAGTTTAATTTTATCGGGTCTCTAAATCTGTAAGCCTCATTTTTGATATTGAAACAAATATAACTTTGGCCATAAAAAATCATGAGATCAATACAGTAATATGCTGTGAGGTGTGTATTTTTACACTCAATAATTTACTCTTGGTATACAGATCACCCTCCTTCTCTTTTTACTGATTCAAAAATGTTCACTGATAAATACTCTCAACATTCATATGTAAAAAGCCCAAAGTTCCCACGTTTCTCTTCCATTTCCTAAAATCTTATATAAATATTTTATTAGCCTACTGAAAATGGACATATAATGAAATTCAACCTTCTCCATTCCTTATGTTTGTTAACTATATGTGGCCTAAGCTTCAGAAATTCACTGAGTGAGCATGCTTCTTGCACAGTGGCTTATCTTTTTTGGAGAAGAACGTCTGACCCTCCAAACTGTCACAACATACCTGAAATAGGATTGGGGAAAAAAAACAAAAATCACTCTGTGAATTATTCTGAATGTGAAATAATAATGACATGTTATTGATGCACACAATCATGGAATAAGGATTATTATCCGTTGCTTAGGAACATGCTTTCTGGGTAGGACCTTAAAAAAGTGTCAGTGTTGGTCTAAACTTGTTCCCATTTAAGTCAATGGGAACTTTCTGATTGACTTCAGTAAAAGCAGAATTAAAACAATGCTGAGCACTTTTAAAAATCCCATCCTTATTGTTACTTTTCCCGTTCATGCAATACAAGCAAAGATGATAGAGATATACTTTCATTTCAGCTACAATACATTTGTCATGTTGTCTCAGTACATTTACCTTTGGAATACAAAGAAGGGACATCAAAGTTTATTTGTAACAGTGTTCAAATAAGAATAAAACTCCTAAAGGTTAACTTAACTGAAGCAGAAATTTCAATATATAAATGATCAGCACAGTATAAAGCAGAACATTAAAGAAACTGAGACAGAGGCATTCGATTTTTAGCCAATACATGATGATACATACTGGGGGTATTATTACAGGAGAATGCAGTAAAACAGTGAGTTGTAAACTCCTCTATCTGAGTTAAAAAACCTCCTGTATATATGAAACTGAACACAAACGATACTCTTGCCATTTTAGAAATATGACATCTTCCTTTATCGACTTTTAATGCTATATTCAAGGAGGGTCGACATTAAGGGCTAAATCCTAGTACACATGACCATGATCCAGGCCAAAAGATCTCGAAGAGTGCCAAAATACCACAATAGCAACACACCTTCCAAACAACTGTGAAAGTACTTTTTGTTCGGGTTAGGAGGATTAAGTGACATTGTAGCTGTTACTCCCACATTGCTCAGGTTAGCACAAGCACTGCTGCCACTGATTTGTTTAAAATGCCGAATAATTTTACTTACCGAGCACACAAAGCAGGTGTCATGCCAGGTGTGGCCCAGGGCTTCAAGAAACCTGTCTCCAGCTTCAATGGGGAATTCACAGCCATAGCACATGGTACCGAAGAGGGCGTAGTAATCTGTACCCCAGAAAGTATGACGCATGAGTGGAAATGCAAGAATTTCCTTTAGAAATCATTTTATTTTTCAGGAGGGGGTACTGTGTTTATATTACCTGCCAAGTTCCAGAACAAAGCATTCAGGGGGTGGATAAACTAAATAGGGGCCTGAGAGACATGAAATACCCTTTCTTCTCACCAGCTCATGCTCACTCCCTTTCCTTTTTATTTCTCCATCTTTCCTTCATCTCTCTTTTCTTCCTTCTGTGTTTTCACTTCAAGTCCAATAGTGTGTTAAGAGTGAAATTCATCCCATGCAGAGGGCCAGAACAAGGTCTATGCACTACTTAAGTCCCACTCAATCCCTATTTTGAGACTTTACATGGTGCATAGGCCTCACGCTGGCCCTCGGCACTAGGTGTATTTCCTTCTTAAATGAGCAACTTTAACCTACACTCCAATACAACAGCACTCACACTTAAGTTTGGATCCTGTTGTATGCTCATTATAATAGAATGTGCATTTAACCAACATTTTAAAATATAGGAAGGTCAGTATTGGCTCTGAAAGTCTCCTCTCAAAGAGTGAAACTCACCTCTGTGCAGAGGTCCATCTCATATGATATGCATCATTTATGTCCTATGTTTTGTTGCTCTGCTGCACAGGGCCAACTTTCACCCTGAATTAGTTTAAGTTTTCTTTTATTTCAGACCCATTCCTCCTCCCCACCCCCAATAGCCAAGCGCAAGGAAAAAAATAACTGTTCAGGCCCAGAACAGTGAGGTAGCTTTAATGGGTTTTGGATCACTGCATCATGATGCCAAAAGTACCACGTGTCATGGAACACTAAGTTTCCATTAGATGAATTAGACAAAGTGACAGCTATATTGGAATTTCAGACTTCATTCTTTTTGGTAATATTGTGGCACTGAAGGAGGGGAGATGTCTGAGGACTGTTCTTAGGGAGCCTGGGAAGGAGTGGCAAGCAGTGTGAAAGTAGATTTTGTTCCTCTACTAGGCAACATGGACTTGCTGAGTCTCTCTAATGCCTGCTGGAGAACTCAGAGCCAACAGGTGCCTTTTCACATGTGAAAAGCCAAAGGGGCAGATTTCTCCTTTGGATCTTCTAAAACATGACTATTAAAAACAGGTTGTGAGCACAAACATTGGAGCAGTAAAGCCCTTCACTGGCTGACAGTGGCAAGAGGGATGTATTATTTCAATTAGTCCAGGAACTTGATGCTGGGAAAAAATAAGTGTGGGTGGGTGGGTGGGTCGTGGGGAAAGTTGGTAAGAACATCAAATAGTACAGCTCTTCTCCATCTCACAGGACCCGTAAATCTTGACTGTGACCCTCGTGTCACAAGCATATTGCTTCAATGCATCTGTCATGCTTAAAATAGTCCAAGCCCTGTTTAACTTGGCTCCTGCTTACAATGTCAAAAAGTTACAGGCTTTCCTTCGGAAGAAAGACAGCAGTAGCAGAGGCAGAATGGAAGGCTGCAGCTTTCTTTCCCTTTCACCCTCCAGAAACAGTGGTGTAACCCTTTCTTCTACGCAGTGTTCTTCACACAGAAGTATTTGGAAGTGCTCTATGTTCAGCAAGTTAATACTGATTGCTCAGCCAATCCCTCAGTTTAACACCTCATTAGAAACCCAGTATTTTTACTACATTGCACTGCCACCCCTGGTCCTGACAGTAGTACCTGCAGCCTCAGCATGTGTCAAAACTAACTTGTACTAACAACCTTATGGCTCACAAGTAAGATTACTACCAAATGTATCATACTGATAGTAATGGCATCTTGTTCCAATATCTATCTGCCTGTAGTTCAGAAGAGTGAGCATTTGAGCTGGGAAGGCTTGTAAAGTAGTACAAATCAATGCATTGCGTAACATGGAGGATCACTTGATAGTAGGAGCAAGCATTCAATATTAGCAGAACAAATGCGGTCATGAATTCTCCACCTCAAAGTGAGTTATTGATTACTTTAATACTAGTTTTGATCACTCTATTTAGAGACTGTCAAGTATTTCCAGGTATTTAGGGACTTCAAACCCCCAGAGGATGACATTTCACAACACTGTCATACTTGACAAGACTACTCATCTGTCAATATTCTACTCCTTAGGATACTCCCATGATTCAACAGGAGCAAGATGCTACAGTATTTCTGACACTTACGGGAAGACTAGTGTGTACTCCTCTCCTCCACATCACCAAATCAACCCTGGCAGCAGAATTTTTGATGATCTTCCTTTGCCATGCTGACCTTTATCTCCCCTTCACTGTTTCTATTACTCCAAACAACTCTGCCGCCAGCGAGAGCTGAAGTGTTGGCTCCGGTGAAATCAATGAGTTTTGCCATTACTTGAGTGGAGACAAGGTTCACCCCAGGTCTCTTCCCAATCAATCTGCTTTTCACTCTCTCCTGCCTAAGCTACTCACCCAAATGTCCTATTAGTGAAATCACACTGTACATTACGGGGTGTGTGTGTGTGTGTGTGTGTGTGTGTGGCTCTGGCCCCCTGCCCCTTCCGCGCAAGGTCCCGCCCCTTCTGGGGGCCAGAGCCACCCCCGTACCAGTAAGTGTCCTCAGTTACTTTCACCCCTGCTCACTGATGACATTTCTAATATGGATTTAAATACCATGCAAGAAAAAAAAAAAAACACACAACATTGAACCTTTTGTCGATGATTTCTTTCACATTTTGTAAATGTTTATTATAAATACCAGCCATTTCTTTCCTAGAGAGGGAATCAATGTGGAACGTTTTAAACAAACTAGGAAAGCAAAAAAAAATAAATGAAATTATTCACTCCTTCAAGGAAATGGTTTGGCTGAAAATGTGAAAAAAGGAAGTTCAAAGAAGACTGTTTTTCACATTAATACTGGTCTTTAGATTTTCAAGAGCTATAATCAAATCACTGTATTTTTATTCCTACTAGCCTTTTTGATCTTAAGCTTGTGTTCTACAGATGTTATTCTTGATCCTGCAAAACACTTCCTCCTGTGCAGATAACTTACTACCAGAAGCAGCCTTATTGCCTTCAGTAGGACTACTCAGAGTTACACACACTACTTCCCATATTATTTGCTTGTTTAATCCCTGTTTCAAGTGAATGAAGAGATACCGATTCTCATAAAAACCAACATGAAAACCTCTTTAGAATTAGCATTTTGTTGTGTTATCTATACCTACATCTGGGAACTTAGCAAGAACAGCAACTAAATCAAACTACGACAAAGAGCCTATTCCTAATGAAGTCAATGGCTAAATTCCAACTGATTTCACGGTGGCAAAATCCAACCCCAGATTCAAAGGTGCTAGTTTGTTGGATAAGCTGAAATAAATACATTGTTATGAGAACTAGTTGGAAAGCTTCTGTCAAAGTGAAATGGTTTGTTTTGTTTTACCGAAAACATTGGTGGTTTTGTCGCTGCTCACCTGTCTCACAATAGGGATCCCCATCTTCCAAATGGAAGACATTATTGCGAATGGGATTATGGCAGGCCACACATACGAAACAGGAAACATGCCAAGTTTGTTTCAAAGCATTGATTACTTCCTGATGGGATAAGAAAAACGGGTATTAATAAGTGATGTTGATATGCTGAGTGAATAGGGGTGATCATGTTCTGTACCGTTTTAAAAAACAAACCCTTTGTTTTCATGCTTTCTCTGCAATGTTACTTGAGGATCTTATTATATAAGATAACATGAGCATTATTTTTTGCTGACATGCATTATAAACTGCTGCATTTTTAATAAATGTGTCACTCTCTTCATCTCTGATGAAGAACTGTTTAAATTATCATCTCAACATTATCAACGTGTTATTTCAAGTCTTTGGCAGCTGTAAAAAATTAAAGCAACAAAAACCCCAAAGCCAAGATCAATTTGGTTACTCCATCGTTTCAGAGATACTCTTGCAGTGCTGAAGTTCAACAAGCTTAACAATACCCCGGCACCCTGCTAGGGTCCCCAAACAGATTTTGAGACCCTTATTCACGTTGAGTAGCACCTTACTGTGTGAGTAGTCCCACTGATTTCAGACAAATATAAATTAATATTCATGAAGATAAGGAAAAGTTAATCAGAGGACATCACAAATGACATTATGACAATTTTGTTAGGTTTTGAAAGTTGATGTAATGCCAAATGTGATTTGAAAATTTGGATGGCTAAAGCAAGGAGATGTATGCTCAGCATTTCCAGCTACACTGGGGAACAGACTCTTATCCTTCTGGGTCAAATGGTTGGAACTGGAAACTTTAGGCTGTGAGAGGAGCAAGGGCTTTTCTACCTGCCATACTAGAGGGAACATTTCAATATTTTATCTTATGCCTAGTGCCAGACAAATGACATGTTCTGTAGTACTCAGCTAGGCATAGTCATTTTTACATATTTTACAATTATTTCATTAATTCTGTGAAAAACCACTAATAAAATATCCTTTCACTTAAGACAATCGAAGAACTGCAGCAGTTACCGATGGGTCACCTGGAGAGAGAAGATTAACTCCAAAGAGGCAAAGCCAGAAGAAAGGCTTGGGGTCCAGGTTTCCTGCAAGGGAGAGGCTGCAATGTCTCTCCTCAAACAGTGCTGGAGAAAAACTCATAATGTCCATTATTGGCATGGGACTAAAATATAGAACTGCAGCCTATCTGATGACAGCTGTAGTGGTGCTACAGAGTGAATCTTCAGGAGGAGAACTTGGCTATGAAAAGGGGATTTCAGAGTTCTAGAAGGGACATGTGAGATGCCCTGCAAGTTAAAAAAAAGCTTAATCTGCAATGAAGTGTTCCCTAACAGCAACTATTCTCATTACAAAAATGAGGAAAAGGTTGTGGTTAATATTCACCTTTAAAAAAAAACAACGAAATTTAAACCATGCACACACAGTTTGATTACTTACTCCAAGTATCTTCCTCTGGCATCGAGAACATTCAGGGGCAAAGAATTTCTCATAGCAGATCTCGCAATAGAGAGCCCCCTTCTCTTCCACAAACCCAATGTAAGCCATAGAGGTTCTGCAGTGAGCACAGTTGAACTCCTCTGGATGCCAGGATTTCCCCAAAGCCACCAGGAAAGGTCCCCTGGTTCAAAGAGAAAGGACTAGTTTAACCAATGCAGTGCAACTGCGGGGGGCAACACTGACAATTGCAAACGCCTATCCAAATTACCCATGTAACATTAGTACAAACTACAAACCTTTGCTGGCTGACATCTCTTACCTACAACAATCTCCAATAGAACGCTGAATAATTCTGTGCCAGTTTCACTATATTCCAATAATGCCTGGAATGATCTTTGTTCACAATAAACACTTATGGCTTTAATTTCACATCTTATTTTGAACTCCATTAGATATAGTGCCCTAACACTAAAGTGATTGCTAGAAAAAAGGTTACTATTTTATAAGATCTCATTATGTTCCAAACTATTTCTACCCATAGCAAAATATATTGAATTTCATTTAAAATTAGTATGTACTGAAAAAAAAGTTGTTGATATATCTGTATCGAGGTTACAAAGGTTAAAATAGATTTGACTCCACAAAGAAGTCAAGACAGATACGATCTGTTTCTCAAAAGACAAAAATACAATAAAGTTTCCTTATTCTGAGAGTCTGTTCCAGGTGAGAGACAGCAGTTTTCTCCAGCAGACAATTATGACAAGAACATTTTGCATCCAGAAGGGGAAAAGTCAAGCCATTATCATTTGAGAGATGCAAAAGTACTTGTAAAATATTCATTTGGATAAGTCAATTATGCTTTTGAACAAAACAATCCAGTCTACAAGCAAATTAATTTTTGCCAGAATATACGTATAAAGCTCTCCCTTACACATTTACATTTATATTCATTTTGAAACATATTTAAAGAGGTTAATTTCTATCATTTCTTTGATACTCTCACAAATTTGTTTTAGCAAAGAGAGGGTTTTGATTTGAGACTAAGTTCAAACCATATGCAAACTGAGGAAATCTGGGTCTGGAACAAAACTTTGTGGTTTAGGCTCATCTGTCTCTTAGCATACCTTTATTTTCTGCAACCCTGAAAGATTATTGTGTACCTTGCTGCCGTACTTAACCTAGTTCTGACCATGCTCAATATACAGCACTCTGTCCTGCACCAAAACTTAAAACAAACAAAACCCCCACACACAATGTAAATGAGAACCACAATGATTCCAAATATTAAAAGGCATTAAGGAAGGAATAGAACATTTTTTTTGTATAAAACGGCAAGATTTTCTTACCAACAAAATAATTAGGGAAGGTAGGGAGAACAATGGGGATGAATTCTTCCAACTAGCTTGCTAGGGTAGGGTTTCTGCAGGATGGGAAGACAACTGGACAGTAGAACGCGGGGAAATTCATCGAACGAAGCTGTGGATAATTCTTTTCATTTCCCTCATTTATTTGTTTTCTTGATGGAACACAAACAGGAGAGGACAGCATAGGAAATGGGACTAAAATATATCTAAAATGGCTCATGGATCATCTTGAAAAAGGAACAAAATTTATTTAAATTTACAAAGTTATTGCCTGACTATATCTGACCACTGGAGAAATAGGAACAATTTTCCAAAGATTGTTTCCACTGAACCTGGAAGACAGAATTAGTGTCGTCAAACTCCAGATTCCCTTGTGGATGCCTAAATAGTGCAAACGCTGACCTAACCTGATACCCTTCAGCCTCTGTACAAGCACCTTTTTACATCAATGCCCTTTCAGTTATGTACAGATCAAACAATACAAGTTCTTGTGTACAACAAAGTGCTCTCTTCTCACAGTGTCAGCACAGGCTAATTTAACGCATTCATTAACACAAGACTGACACTGAAGAGGTTCTGCTAGCTCCAGTAGGATCAAGTTTCTGTTTGTCTGTACTAAAATGATAGGCTTGGATAGTTGCAAAGTGGAAGGAAAGTATTCTAATAAAAGCAGGAGCGGGACCTCAACATCTGTTATATTTAGCTCTCCACAGTTTTGACATTTTTTAGGCTAACCATTCCAGATAGTGTGCTGGAATCCAGGTGGACAGGAAATGGTATAAAATTGTATCTAAGCAGTTTTCCCTCCCAACGGGCCCAAGACAAATATGGTAACAGACTGCACAGTGTCTCTTAGGATTCAAGTGTTTCCATCACTATGCTTTTACTCTCTATATACGTATGTTCAGAAACGTGCCTTAAAAAAAAAAAAAAAAAAAAAACACACACATACTTCTAACTGGGTCACTGTTTGAACATGTTAGAAGTTTTATCACGCCCAAAACCCTAAAAAGAAAACCCCAAAGGACAGAAAAAATAATAATTGCAAAGTAGACAAAGATGTGATATTCCAAATTTTGGAGACGTTCCTGATCTTTGCATGGCTTAAATTGTTTCATCAAAAACTACTGAGTGCTTGCAGTAATGAAAGGTATTCATTTACCACTGGACCTAAAAGGGAATTATAACTGCAAGAGGTCAAATTTTGTAGGTCATATATATTATAAAACCATCACCCACTCCATCATGAAAATCAAGGGCAGTCCCACAAGCCACAGTTTGCTTTGAGTGAGCCCTCCTTATAGGCCGTTTTGAGGCGCTAAGGACTTCAGGCCCAATTTTCAAACATGACTGTGTAGACTAGGTGTGCAAACCCTACAGCTGGAGGTAGAAACATATGCTCAGCCAACTATTTACTCATTCGGCACCCTGCAAGGATCACTGCATGTGCAAAGTAGGCAGCCACTTTTATATTGCTTATAAATTAGCAGTATAAAAGTATACTATACATAAGCAGTATAAAAAGGAGAAATAAAGGTTTACCAGAAAATAAGCACTATTTTGACACTATAACTAGATACAACAGTGTCAGTATATTCACGGGGTGCACCAGCTGTATCCACTTAGGTGATCAATGTACATTGTACTGCAATATCAAGCCAACAGAGGAATTTACTGGTGGAGAGATGGAAAGGATTTTCACATCTGCTCAGGTGGTCAATCGCTTCATAGTTAAAAAAGACTAGCCATCCAAAAAACATAAGAAACATTTCTTCTTTTCCAGTCACTGGCAAACTCCATGATATGTATTTTCTTATATCTAAGAAACCAACAAAAATGGTACTCTGAATTTTGCCGCTTGCCCCTTCAAAATAATTCAACTCTGTGAAAATAGATCTTAAAAATAAATCTTTTGTCACGCACACCTAAGAATATATTATTAGTGGAGACCCAGGGGATACAAATTTGGATTTCCAAGTGACAGCCAGTTCAGCATCTTGATATTAAGAGATGTTCTGAGTTCCTAAAGTCCTTGGGAGCTATCAATTAAAAGTCTGTCAGAGCCTCATTACAAATAGCACATAGGTATTTTAAACAGAAAATATAGCTTGTGTTTGGGTTTGGATATTTTTATGCAAAGAAAGAAAAGTTCATCTAATGAAACCTTGGAAAATGTTGAAGTCTGTGGAAGATAAACATATCAATAATTAAGAGAATAAATTAAAAAGTTATAAGATGTCTCAATTTTTTTGGCTTGACAAGCCATGGTTACTCTATGCCTTAGTGTAAAGTAACCAACTCTACAGTGCATTTTGGCTGCAAAACAGGTGTACAATGGAATGTCACTTGATCTTGCTCCTACCTTTTCATAGGTAATGCTGCCACTAAGGGCATGAACTGTAATTATGTTAAAACTTGAACTCCAAAAGCTATCGCAATCTTCCCAAACCAGTGTAGCGTGAGAATGTTGGGTGAACTCAGTATACTGATTACTGTACTGTCAGTTGATCTTGACATGAAATTATCCTTGATCTTAAGAACTCTGTTGGCATTTAAAGATATGAAAGCTTGGCCTATAAAAAGCACCCAAATAATCTGAACTGATATACAACTGACTGTTGAAAGGCAGATAAACAGTGGTCAGACTGAAATATTGTATGGTACAATTATTCTGTGATATACCCACGTGCCATGTATGTGTGACTAGCCAGCTTTTACTCTAATTAAAATAAATCCCAGTAGCAATAAACTAAAAATGGCATGCAAATTGAACTGCAACTGCCATATTTTTATTCATGTCCAGAAGGTTGTTTAATCCAGCATCACAGGAACTAATCCTTCCACCAGAATACATGGGATTTATGTAAGAAATATTTAGCACTAATGAAAAAGGAAGTTAGATATGCAAGTCCCCTGCACACATGTGGGAAAACAGAACCCATCACTTTAAGATGCATTATAATTCAACGGCTGCAAAGCACCATTTAAGTGTGGGGGTGGCATAATTTTGCTCCCCCAACTCCACCTGACCCTTCTCTTCCCCTCTCAGGCACCCTCCTCCACCAACAACCTGATCTCCCCGGGCTCATTAGCCCCTACACCCATCCCCTCCAAATTTGAGGGAGTGATGTTGCGACCGCAACTCAGATTAGGCCTGGCAGCCCCTCTGTTATGACAAATTTGAGTGACTGGTGTTGCAACCTGGCGTGCTGGGTCGCAATACCAATCAATTTATTAAGGAGGTATCTGCCACACAAAATCTACAGTAGGTGATGGTGTAAGTGCTGTTGACCAGGGCATTTTTTTCTTGTGTAGACTGCATCTTAACAGAGATTGTTTCAGAGAGCAAACATTCTCCAGTTCAGTTACGTAGCTCACCACCCATTTCATTTGTGATCAATCATCATCCATATGGGAACTACAGCAACTTTTTACATACAAATTATTTGTCTTGCAGTAGTACCTAGGGGTCCTAATCATACACCAAAGCCCCAGTGAGCTGCATATTCATGTTAGAAGACAGTCCCTGCTCCAAGAATACGGCAAGCTACGTAATATTAGGAGAGCATTTAATGCATGTTTAAATCCATGTAATGAGATTTAGCAGCTGGAAACAAGGTGAAAAAGCACCATGTGACCATCTGGTTCTCCTGATTAGAGCGTGAGAGCCACTGGTGTAGATAAAGCAACAATAATGTCTGTTAAACTAGCAACAATTTAAAGGGAGCTGCAGTTTCTCAAGTGAGATATTATAGTGTTACACCTTAAAAACAAAATAACTACAGCTGTGGAAGACTGGCATGCTTGGCTTTCTGCATGTAATTTACTGATCCATTTGGAAATTTCTATTAGCCAGGTAATGAGATAGTTAAATGATACGTGGTCTTAGAGGCTAAACTTTTCAATACATCCTTTTAATTGCACCCATCAGACTTGTGAGCACATACATTTTATGTTTTTATAGTGCAGCATAAAAGTTGAATCGGAATGAATGCCTGTCTGTTTGAATTAGAACATGAGCACATATTTCATTCATTATTGCTATAAGAAAATTACCAGATTACTCATTTTTAATGCCTTGATTATTTAATAAAAATAGCAAAGAAATCATTTAAAAATAAATCCTTCCAGGGTATCTCATCACACTTCAGTTACTACTGATTAGTCTAAAGTTAACGTAATGTTAAATGATCAGATAGGAAACTATCAGAGTGGAAAGCTGATGGGTCAAGAAGTGGAATTCAATTCAGTTGTATACATCCCAGCATATGATTACGGAGCTGTCTCAGTTTTGACTTGGATCCCAAACCAGGACATAAAGATGTAGTACAGTCAACAGACTACAATAGAGAAAAGTTGATTTTTTGAGACTTTTATATATGAAGTAGAGGTAATTATTTAAAATTAGCTTTTCAGAAAAAGTATCCAATTCTGATCAAGGCAGCCTGTTGGCTCAACCATGCTGAAAACTACAGTGCATTCTCAATTTCGTTTACTTCTATAGCTGAAAATACGGTTAATAAATTAATAGGTCAAAATGAGAGGGGGACCTATAACAGACTCACCATTGGGGTAAATTATTTTCCTGGTTTTATGAGCTTGAGCAGCCCAGGGGTGGGTGTGTATGTGTGTGTTTTTAAAATTTGCCCAAGAATACACCACACATTAAGAATTTTTTTTTTTAAAATCCAAGATCATGACCTAGCTCTTCGGAAATTCATCCTTCTCCCCTCCTTACGGAAGGAATACCAGGAAGGTTCACACATTCACATGAGGTGGTCCTTTTTACATTTACTGATGTTTGGAGAAAGACCCATCAGCTAATTGGCAGAAATCTCTGGCTATATATTAAAACCCATCATTACATCACTGAAGTGAACGGAATTTATTAAGCTTAATCTCAGTCAAAAAACGTGTCATGGTGAAATTTCTTTCCATCCATATTATACAACTCAAAGTCACTAGACACTAACTATCAAGTGCATGATGGTTAGCCCTAGATTATGATTGGACAGATTTCAAGATTTGATACTGGGGGCGGGGGGAGGAACTATTACTATAGTCCTAGCAATAATTAAAATGTGACATTTCTTCTTATGTGTGGGAGTAACTTATGTTTCCTCCTCTTTTCATTTAATTGTTCTGGCTTACCAAGTATCATTCAAAACTGGTTATTCCTTATTTGATTTGCGTATCATCCTGTATTTGCCTTTCGACTTGTTAATCTTCTGGGGCTGATTGAATGAATGTCTGATTTTGTCACAACTTGTTTATTTGGTTTAGGTTTTATTTTTGCCACGTCCCAGTCAACATTCCAATTTTCAGTAAAACAGGTTCTAAAAGCACCCATGACTATTGAGAGCATATACTGGCTTCCACATTTGATTCCTGTATCACCAGGTCCAGGCTAATTTTTTTTTTTTTTTTTTACAATGAATCATGTGGATTTCATGCATGAAAATGGTATATAACACAGAATCTTGTTATACTGAAATGCAGCCCAAAAGCATTTGAGACTAAATAATTAAAAAAACAAAACAAACAAACAAAAAAAAACAAAAAACCAAGGTTATGTTGTCAGAAAGATTTTTGGATAAAATGATCATTAAAAGGAGTACAAACCTAATGACCTGGTTACACTGAGCACACATAGGAGTACGCTTTCCTGCTGGAATATGCTCTGCTCTCTGCACCAAAGTATCTTGCTCTGTTAGTTGAGGCTGTGTCACAGACTTATCGCTTGGTGCAGTTGCACCAGACGGTGTCATATTGTTTGATGTCCATCCACTTGCAGGAGCTATGGAAAATAGAGTAAAAAGTATTTTGAATACTGTCTATACTGCGTCAACCTCAATAAACAGGTATACAAGTGAAAAGAGCTCAGTTCAATACCTGAATTTGTGTGTGTAAAATATGCACAGTACATACATGACGTTGAAAATCTATCTATCTATCTATATATCTATAAAAGAGCGAGCGAGAGAGCGAGCGAGAGAGCGCTAGCAACAGGGTAACGTGATGGATCCAGTTTACTCTTTTCACTCACTCTGGCAGGTGACTAGCCACCAAAAGCACCAAACCAACATTACCATTACCCACCAGGCTAAAATTTCTGGGAAACAGAATGGTTTTCAATTAAGTGGGAAAGGATAAAATTGGACTTAATGGAGCAATCAGGTTACAGAACATGTGACATGTTAAGATCTCACTGTGCTTTGGACAGATCAGGCTGAAGCCAAGGTTAAAAATATATGAGCAGTGACAAAACAGCATGACATACATCTTACAACTCAAGAAAGATCTTAGAATAATTGTGGATAGTTCTCTGAAAGTGTTCACTCAATGTGCAGCAGCAGTCAAAAAAGCGAACAGAATGTTGGGAATCATTAAGAAACGGATAGATAATAAGACTGAAAATATCATATTTCCTCTATATAAATCCATGGTATGCCCACATTTTGATTACTATGTGCAGATGTAGTTGTCTCATTTCAAAGAAAGATATATTGGAATTGGTAAAGGTTCAGAAAAGGGCAACAATAACGATTAGGGGTATGGAACAGCTTCTGTATGAGGAGAGATTATTAAGACTGGGACTTTTCAGCTTGGAAAAGAGATGACTAAGTGGGGGTATGATAGAGGTCTCCATGACTAGTATGGAGAAAGCAAATAAGGAAGTGTTATTTACTTCTTCTCATAACACAAGAACTAGGGGTCACCAAATGAAATTAATAGGCAGCAGGTTTCTGAACTTTTAGATGTACTAGGACCAGTTTTTAAGGCATTTCTGAAATCAGAATGGATTTAAAAATATGAAAGCTGAGATTCTCACGTCATAATTTGCTTCCAGAAGCTGAGCTTTACAAAAAAATACCAAGCATCACGGAGTCTCATGATAAAATTGTGCGAATTGGCAACACTGAGTTCATTGTCCTATGCCCCCTGACCCTTCCACAGATTTCTACTGTCCCACTCAGAAGGTGAAAAGGGAAGAGGGCTGCAATACCATATCCTACCCTACCCCCTTCAGACCACACTAATGGTGACCTGGACCTCTTCCATCCTGGGGCCCTCAGGCAGAGGAAATGCAGGTGGTGGGGACAACGGATCACCTGTGAGTGGTGGTCTATGAAAAGAAAAGAAAAGGAAAAAAAAAAAAAAAAAAAAAAAAACAGTGAGATTGGGAGTTACACATTATTCCTGAATTCATCTTGCAAAATTAAGTCTCAGGAGTCCTCCCTCCATCACTGCCTGAGAAAAAGGAGAACCAATGGCAAGTCTAGCTGCCTGGAGGTAGATGGAGGTACAGATATTGGGCAGAGGCATTATTTGTAGGCTCAAGTCAGCCTCCAGTTTTTGTACAAGTGTCCTGAGTAATTCTCTGAGTAATTTTTAAAGAATGTAGTACTTGGTTCTGACAACGTCAACCAACATGGTTTGGGATTTCTCATCAGGTGGCTAGGCAGTAAATCCAAAATTAGATTTAATCATTACAGAAATGTGCCAAATTACTCAGCTCTATGAATTAGTTTTCCAATGTCATCGATAATGTGCTCTTTGGGTAGGGTGCACCACCAATAATGATCATCGCCAATGCTTTCACTGTTCACATTTTTTAACTGATGAAATAACGAACCAGGAGGAATACCTTTCCTTCATCTAGGCGATACTAAACCTACAATTGCTGACATTTAAGAACAACAAGTTCTTTAAAAAATAGGGACTTTCTTATTGTAGGATGGAAAATGAAAAGTTATATTAAGTACAGTAAGATAAGAAAAAATAAACGGCGTTAAGAATAATCTAGGACCACATTCATCGATCACCCAATAACGTTTGCTAACTGCTTTCTGTTGTAAGAAAGCTTTGAGAAAAAGAACCAAAGTAAAAGAGACAGAGCTCATAGGAAACAGGGGAGAGGTTACACACACACACACACACACACACACACACACACACACACACACCACAGCATGTCAGCAAAGGAAATACTACCCAGAGTCAGAGAATTCATCATATAGTAATCATCAACTGTAACCGTCTCTAGCACTGCTTCACCAGACCCATCAACAGATCTGCCTGTACAGAACACTATTCTATACTTACCTGTCCAACAACTCAAAAATCAACTCCACTATCATCATCTACTGGGCCAGTTTTCTCTTCCAGGAGGTGCAGATGATTTCCATTGTTGTATCAGCTATTGTATCAAAGGAGGCTCGCAGGATCAAGGGTTGAGCTTAGCAATGCTGCTTATTTTTTTCAGTCTTATTTCTTAAGGAGACATACAGCACTTAGACATTTTTTACGGTGGTTGCAAAGCTGGGGCCTGTGGCTGAGCCACAAAAGAATTAATTTCCACTCAAAAAACCCTCATTCCTATAGATGGCTGAGCACATCGGACTGGAGTGCTCGGCCCTGATTAATAACATTATTATTTTATTAGAAATATTCTATCAAATTTCAGAATTCTAGAGTGATGTTTTGGCACCACTGAGGTCAGTGGCAGAACTACCTATGACTTCACTGGGGCCACTCACCCCCAAATCTACTTTACCTTCTCAGGCTATGTGCACACTTCAAGATGGAGGAGTACTTCCCAGTCAAAGAGACATACCTAAGCCAGCTCTGACTGAGTTCTTGCATTAAAAACCGAGCGTAGCTGCGATGGCACAAGTGGCAGGAGGGATCACGCGGCCCGAGTATATACCTAGCCTCTCAGACAGGATCGTATTCAAGGTGTCTAGCCCCTCCTGTCGTCACAGCTCCTCTTTATGTTTAGTATGGGAGTTCGATGAGAGCTAATGTAGCAGCATTTCCTCAAACCGGGAATTATGCCCTGAGCTCGAAGAGCAGACGTAGCCTAAACGTGTGCCTTTTAAATATTAATAGAACTCCTATTACTGTTGAAACTTACTACAAGGATCAGACCTCAAAACCTGTACTTAAACCTACTGTGGGGCAGTTATTTAAGACCCAATGCTAGGACTTTACAGTTACAAAAGATAAAAGTAGTAACAGAACATACACACTTTAGATCTGATTTCTTTTGTTTTCTTAAGTGGCTTATGAATTATAAAATTCATTATCTGTAGAATGCCATTACGGCCAGGGGAATTGAAAGATGCCAGAAATTCTTAATACCCCCACAAAACAAATAAACTTACTTTCCAAGTTCCTCAACAGATCATCTTTCCCCCCTCACCAAGTTTCTCAAAGAGAATCCCCATAAATGTATTGAGAAATCTCACAAAGTGAAACTGCCACAACATGCCTGAATATTTGAAATGGCAGATTCAGATACTGGGTTTCTATTCATTTCAATATTATAAAACATACAGGCTTGTAAAGGCTTTAAACAATCACTTTGAGAGCTGCTGTATTAACAAACCATTCAACCACCACAGCAATGAGCTCATGAACCAAAATACATTTACAACTGTACACCTTAAGCAAATACAATGCAAGAGAGCAATATGCCCAAATTTTTAAACTTCTTAAAAAAAGTAGCCAACTATAATAAACGTCAGTGCTCTATAAAATAGACAACAGCTTTGCATGAAGTATGCCAAGGAATACAAGGTCAGGAATAAAGATTCATAAAGACAAAGGATTTCCCCCTTTCTGCCCAACTTTTAACTCTTGGCTACAGAGATTACATGGCTGCACCAAAGGAAGTGAAGTCCAGCTTTAAAGCATCAAAGCATACTCATTCTCCTTGCTCTGGGAAAGGCTGGAAATCAAATGCTGCAGTGATTTAGAGGAAAGAAGCGTGTGGGGGGGGAATTAAGTACCATTCACACTCCATTTATATCACATATGTTCAGCCGAATACAAAGAATCACCACCAAGCAGGAGAGCTACAACAGAATAAAATGGAAAAAATCACAAAGGGGGGGAAGGGGCGAGAGAGTCGTGTATAAATGAAGTTCCTACTCTTCTATTTTCAGATCTCCCTAAAATAAACCATGACAAGAAACCTTGTTTACAGCTGGTCAATTATTATTGCCATGAAACATTCCCTGATTATTATGGCCTGGTCTAACACTACACAGTTAGGTTCATGTATGGCAGCTTACGTCGACCTAATTACCTCAGTGTACACACTACAGCCTTGTCCCGCTGATGTAACTGCTGTACTATACGGACATAACTCCACCTGCACGAGAGGCATAGTGCTTCGGTCAGTGTAGGTATGGTGACGCAGCATCTGTGCAGACGTTGCATTACTTACATGGGCTGTTGGCTGTCTTGTTAATTTCACGGCTCCACGCAGGAGCCATGAAATTGACCAGAAAGCTGAGCGGCTAGAGGCTGGCTGCCCCCAGCATTCCACTCCCAGCTGGGCTGCTGCCCGGCAGCTTCCTGCTCTGGGACTTGAGAAACCCGGGCAGCTGCCCCTACCTCCTTCCCTCGCTCCGAGCCGGGAACAGGGAAGCTAGAGCCTGGGGTCGACTTAGGGATGTAGTCTAGACATGCCCTTAGTTAACAGGTCTTCCAAGTGACAAAGATGGTATTTCCCTTTCGAGATTGGCTTGCACAGACCACCTTGTCACATACACTATTTTCTCCTTTTGTTTTTCTAATACTGGTAAGCTAATCACCACAAACTAGCATCCTATGTGAACTTTTTCCACTGTAGTGCATATCTTCACTACTTCTTGAAAGCAAAGGAGACTTACGAGCTGAGTTAAAAAACAAACGATTTTCTCAAAAAAAAAAAAAAAAAAAAAAAAAAAGAGAGAGAAAGGGGGACATGAAAGGCACAGAAGATAGTCTTCCGTTGCTCAGGATAATGAATAAGCAGTCCTCCACTTCTCTCCCTTTATTGCTGCAGCAAGCTAAGTATATTAAGGTGATTACTCCTTTTTGGTTTAGAAGTCTGGTTGTTTGTTAGTTCTTAAGCACACTGACAAAAAGTAGTACAGCAGCCTTTTACTTGTGATCACAGGGAAGAGAAGAACTAATCACTACTTGCTTTCTGTTGTAGCTTTAGTGTAGCAATCCAGAACCTTGTATGCTGGAAAGCCACTCAATACTGATTTGAGTTGAAAAGAGGAAAAAAACCCACTATTAGAGAGTGAAATCTTGACATTTTATTGTGATGTGTGTGTTGTGACAACAACATGCCTGGTCATCATATATGGATGGAATTCTGTCAAGACATTTTAATATGATTAGTTTGTGCAGTCTTGACTCCTTCTGATAATCTTGAAGAAAAACAACAGGAGTCTCTCTCCTGCCTCCTAGAGAGGAGTGCGGATCTAACCGGTGGACTAGCAGCATGGATCTTTAGTACTCTAGAGCATTTAAGCGGTATAACGGCTTAGAGTTATGACGAACCTTATAATATGCTTATACAGTCACTCATCGAGGCAACAGTGATATTATAGAAAATTAAACAAGTCATTTCTAATGGTAAAAGGGAGGTAACACAATACACTCTTTCTTGGAACTAAAAAGAGACTTATTCACACACGTCTGGGGCCAAAAAGTACACCTGAAAGAGAAATTCGTTTTGGCACCAAGGCTTTGGTACTGCAATTTTGCTGGTTATTAATCCAATAAAATGGCCTCATTACCCACTTTCCTTACTCCTTCCCCATTGGAAGACCAATACACCACACACATTTTCTGTCTAATTAACTCTAAGGTTTGATAAACCGACATGAGCCAGGTTATTTGGAGATAAGGCTGACACTCTTTTGGATCCTTTCCAACCTCTGAGGTAGTATATAGTATACAAGTTACTCTTTTTTCATACAATTATGTTACTTTTAATCTTGATGTATAACACCTATTAGAACGAGATCAGAATGGATGACAGTCAATAATTGTTAAAAAATTAGATCTTTAAAAAAAAGATCACTTCTTAATCCATCATCTGAACATTTAGCGTTCCTTGAAAGTGGCTACCTCTGAAAACTGTATCTCCAAAACACTTAATCATGAGCAAGTCACTGCTCCATTGTAGTTTATCTCAGATTATTAATGCCTGCTGAGCCTACAAATAAGTGCAGATAACAAGGTGGAAAAAAGCTTTTGAGAAACATGAAAGAAAAATATTTTGATTAATGATGCTTTCCATCCCTCTCCTTGTACTTTACCTTCTAACTTGCAGGTACCCGCTAGTAAGAAGACAAAGACACACACTAAAAACTAATCTCTTTGAAGATTGTTTTCTTCACAAATCAAATTCCAGCACAGCTTCTGGTACACTGCTAATGTGCATTTGAGATGCCTGTTAAATAACAACGCCAATTCAAACACATTTGCTAACTTTGTTTTCATTGTTTATTTAAGAAAAACCTTTTGCTTTTTAATTTTTTTTTAAACTTCATGAACCAACACAAAGTTCTCTTTTCTTTAGTCTCAATGCACAGTAATTATAAAGCCCACTTTTGTGGGGATTGAACTAAACTTTAAGTTATTTCTGCTCAAAAACAAGATCTCTGCATGTGAAAAATCTCTCAACATGGTTGAGAAAATCTATTTCAAATAAGAAAGAAGGAAAGGAGCATTATCAGTTCTGGTAACATGTCCTGTCTGATACCGATCCTATGTAACACAGCATCTTTCATATATAGACATAAGAATGAATTTGAATGGAAGTTTAATACCAAAAAACACTACAGTGAATAGTTTTAAAGAAAGCTTAGAATTCAAAGTTCAGATTGGTGCTCTGTTCTTCAATTTATGGCTGTATGAGGGGACAGGAAAAGACAACATAACATCAGTCTGAATTAGAAGGCCCAATTCTGCTTCAATTGAAATTAATGGCAAAACACCTTTTCAACTTCAACAGGAGTAGATCAGGCCCTAAATGAGATTGTGGTCATGATACAAATTGAGAAATTAAAATTTAATCCCTCAGAGAATGGTGTTTCCATAAACAAGTCTTGGATGCAGTAATACAAACTGCGAGCATTCTCCCCAGCGAAACTCTGCATGGATGCAGGGGTCCACTTCAGTAGATCTGACTGCAGGATAAGGCTTAAGAATATTTTTACAAAGAATTCCAAAGTAGCGTTTAGAAATTCTTGTCACTGTTTCAATACCTATTGTGTCTCTCTCTCTCAGTGGGGTTAATATTTTTTTGTTATGTGCCAGCAGCAGTCCTATTTGATGATATAAACTAGAACAGAAAGAATTGCTTTCCTCATTAGAAATCATGGCAAAGCCGAAGTTTAAAGCTGTTGGTAGGTAGACTATAAATTTAAAACAACAGACAAAATACCTTTGGTTAATTTGACTCTCTAATCTCAAAGGATAACCAAAAAAACCAAAACCAAAAACTACAGTTTACTTCAGAATTTTGAAAGTAACTTCCAATGCTTTAAACAAGAAGTGTAACCCACTGGTGAGTGTTTGTTACACAAATAAAAATTGTTACATCTTCCCACCTACAAAGCGGTGGCACTTAAAGCTCAAGATGTGCATCTCACACTTTTAACTCTGGAAGTCAATCGAGCAAAAGGGCGGCAATCACAAAAGCAACATCTTCCAGTTATACTTTTGCCTCCTGTTTTAAAGTCTATTTAACATTGTTTTGTACAGGTTTTTTTTTATAACTAGATAGCTTTTAGAGTAGCTATTTTTTTGTCTTCTTAAATTACACTCAAGTACTACTAGAGCTAGTCCCAAGCTAGCACATTCAATACAAGCACATCCTGCAACATGATCTGGAACTGATCATCAATTTGAGCCCTATCTGTAGTTTATACAATATATTTTATGATTTTTGTTCTGTTCACCTGCTGTCAGACATATATATCTGTCACCGTTTATACCCTCATTTCCCCCATTGAAGCAAATCAGACTGCAATGCTTTAAAGAGGAAAAAAAGAAGGCAATTGAACTATTAGACTAGCAAAAATGTGTAAGGAGTTAAAAAGAAAGTTTCAAAAAACAAAACAGAAAACAGACCCTAACAGTGTAGGTTAAAGGAGAAACGCACAAGTTCAACCCAATCAAAAGATTACTGAAATTTGACAGAGAGCGCATGACAGGGTGTTCAAGTACCTTGGGAGGTTGCTGAGGTTTTGGAGGTGCACATCTTTGCTCCCAAACCGGTCAAGTGAACTCTGAGGCCTTGTCTACACTACGAGAGTAGTTCGATTTTACTTAAATCGAATATTTGGAATCGATATTGCAAAGTCGAACGTGTGTGTCCACACTAAGGACAGTAATTCGACTTTGTGAGTCCACACTAACGGGGAAAGCGTCGACATTGGAAGCGGTGCACTGTGGGCAGCTATCCCACAGTTCCCGCAGTCCCCGCTGCCCATTGGAATTCTGGGTCGAGCCACCAATGCCTTCTGGGTAAAAAAATGTGTCGAGGGTGCTTTTGGGTAACTGTCGTCATCCATCCATCACTCACTCCCGCCCTCCCTCCCTCCCTGAAAGCGCCGGCGGGAAATCATTTCGCGCACTTTTCAAGTCATTGACAGCGCGGACGCCACAGCACTGTGAGCATGGAGCCCGCTGCAACCATCGCTGCAGTTGTGGCCGCTCTCAACGCCTCGCAGCTTATCATACAGGTTGCCCTGAGGCAGATGCAGAAAAGTCAGGCGAGGAGGCTACGTCAACGCGGTGATGGCCTGAAGTGTGAGAGTAGCACAGACCTCTCAGAAAGCAGGGGACCCAGCGCCGAGGACATCACGGTGGCAATGGGTCATGTTGATGCCGTGGAACGGCGATTCTGGGCACGGGAAACAAGCACTGAGTGGTGGGACCGCATAGTGCTGCAGGTCTGGGATGAATCACAGTGGCTGCGAAACTTCCGCATGCGGAAGGGAACTTTCCTTGAACTTTGTGAGTTGCTGTCCCCTGCCCTGAAGCGCAATGACACCCGGATGCGACCAGCCCTGACTGTCCATAAGCGAGTGGCCATAGCCCTCTGGAAGCTTGCAACGCCTGACAGCTACCGGTCAGTCGCGAGCCAGTTTGGGGTGGGCAAATCTACCGTGGGGGTTGTTGTGATGCAAGTAGCCAAGGCAATCGTTGATGTACTGCTGCCAAAGGTAGTGACCCTGGGAAACGTGGAGGCGATCATAGATGGCTTCGCAGCGATGGGATTCCCAAACTGCGGTGGGGCCATAGATGGAACTCACATCCCTATCCTGGCACCGGACCACCAGGCCAGCCAGTACATTAACAGAAAGGGCTACTTTTCCATGGTGCTGCAAGCACTGGTGGACCACAGGGGACGTTTTACCAACATCTACGTGGGATGGCCGGGCAAGGTTCATGACGCTCGTGTTTTCAGGAACTCTGGTCTGTTTAGACGGCTGCAGCAAGGTATTTACTTCCCGGACCACAAAATAACTGTTGGGGATGTGCAGATGCCTATAGTCATCCTCGGGGACCCAGCCTACCCGCTAATGCCCTGGCTCATGAAGCCCTATACAGGTGCCCTGGACACTGAAAAAGAACTCTTCAACTACCGGCTGAGCAAGTGCAGAATGGTGGTGGAGTGTGCTTTTGGACGTCTCAAGGGGAGATGGAGAAGCTTGATGACTCGCTGTGATCTCAGCGAAACCAATATCCCCATTGTTATAGCAGCTTGCTGTGTGCTCCACAATCTCTGTGAGAGCAAGGGGGAGACCTTTATGGCGGGGTGGGAGGTTGAGGAAATTAGCCTGGCTGCTGATTACTCACAGCCAGACAGCCGGGCGATTAGAAGAGACCAGCGGGAAGCGCTGTGCATCCGGGAGGCTTTGAAAGCAAAGTTCCTGAGTGAGCAGGGTAACCTGTGACTTTCTAATTTTGTGTACAGAGAAGCCTTCACCCCACTTCCAACACACGTTTCAAAATAAAAATAGTTCTACTTTGTTAAAGCACACCGTTTTCTGTAATACTGTTTTCGCGGGAATTTTTTAAAACTGGGACGCAGACTGTGGTGCGGAGCGGGTGTAGTGTAGTCGCGCGAATGCAGCTTCTAAACTGAAGGACTGACAGGCTCCGGTGCGGTGGGATGGTTCTTTCAACGGAGCCTGTCACCCCTCCTGATAGGGACTGTGTGTATGGGGGTACTATGTGACTTTGTGGCGGGGGGGGACGCTTACAGATCCCCTGCTGTGTGGCTCTGTGATCCTGCCTAAGGACCGCCGCTTCAGATCTCTAACTGCCCTCCCGTGCCACAAAGTCACAGAGCAACCCACCTCCCACCACATAACATGAAAAGAACCTCCCAGACTAACCAGGGTAAGTAGTCACTGCATCACTGCACTATGTATGTGCCCTGCTGCTGTGCCTGCCCCCGACTATGTACCCTGCCAAAGGTGACTGTCCTGTCCAATTACCAACCCCCTTTCCCCCCCTCCTCCAAAAGAACATGATGGAAACAGTAGTTAACAGAAACATATTTTTTATTAACAACTACACAGGGGACTGGGAAGTGAAACTTGGACGGGGGCTTGTGTCAGGCGGGAAGGAAAGAACTTGTCAAACTTTGGGGACTGAGAGCCTTCTGCTGCTCGAGCTCTCTGCAGGGGTGCAGTGAGAGTTAGCAGGGACTCTGCCGCCTCTCCTTCTGTGCACTTTGGGTGAAGGGAGTATGGGACTTGGTGGCGGGGGAGGGCGGTTAGAGATGGACTGCAGCGGGGCTCTGTCCTCCTGCCTCCGTTCCTGCAGAACATCCACAAGGCGCCGGAGCGTGTCCGTTTGCTCCCTCAGTAGTCCAAGCAGGGTTTGAGTCGCCTGCTGGTCTTCCTGACGCCACCTCTCCTCCCGATCCATGTTGGCTTGGTGCATTTGGGACAAGTTCTCCCGCCACTGGGTCTGCTGTGCTGCCTGTGCTCTGGAGCAGGCTATAAGCTCGGAGAACATGTCCTCCCGTGTCCTCTTCTTCTTATGCCTAATCCTCCCTAGCCTCTGGGAGTGTGATGACAGGCTAGGTTGTGAGACAGTCGCAGATGGGGCTGTGGGAATGGGAAAAAGGGAGTGAATTCCTCAGAAACATAAATGTAGTTGTGAACAAAGAACATAGTCTTTCTCTGTGAACAAGACCATGCACAGCACCTATCACATGCGCACTCAGCACAAGGTCGAATTCTCGGCCTTCGCATTCACTGTCTGTGGTTTTGCAGAGCACTTTTGAGAACCCTGTCAGGACAACGGAATTTCTGTTGCAGGCAGACATGGTAAGCCGTAGATTCGTGGCAGCTTAAAACTTTAATATTAGCAATGGCCTCATTTCACATTGAAATCAATGTCGGTCCCTGCTGCCAGCAATCCGGCAAGCAGGAAGTTTGCTCCTGTCCCACACCCTCGCGGCTGTCCCCGGGAACGATCCCTTTCGGCTGACCCTTTCCCGCCTCCACCGCGTGGCTGCAAACCAGCCAACACTAATAACATTCCCCTACCTCATTCAAAGCAGGTCTTCATGAGCGACATCACCCTCATGAGGATCTCTGAGAGCGACAGACAGAGAATGCTCCGGGAAAGCCTCCAAAGACCAGGGCCGTATGCCGCCATGCTGTGCCAAGCAATGATTCCGGAGTACTTGCTAGTCTCGTGGCGCGGCAACGTGTCCTACTACGGAGGACCCAATAAGGCCACTCTCCCCAAGAACCTAATGCAGCGGATTTCAAATTACCTGCAGGAGAGCTTCCTTGAGATGTCCCAGGAGGATTTCTGCTCCATCCCCGGACATATAGACCGCATCTTACTGTAGCTGCAGTAGCAGGGACTACACAGTAGAGCGGCTTGGGCAGGACAATCATGCAAAACCGGACATTGCTAGATTTTTTTGAAATACTTGCACTGCCCATGACTGAACCGTTAAGTTATTCAAAGTAATCATGAGAAACCCATTTTTTACATTGTTAATAATCATGTTCTGTTACAAATAAATGTTTAGATGTTTACAACACTTACTGGATGATCCTTCACCAGATTCTGTGTCCGGGGTAACGGCTGGGGAGGGTTGGTAGGGGATCTCTGTAAGGGTGATGAAGAGATCCTGGCTGTCGGGGAAATCAGCGTTGTGAGCGCTGTCGACTGCCTCGTCCTCCTCATCTCCTTCCTCATCTTCCCCGTCCGCTAACATGTCCGAGGATCCGGCCGTGGACACTATCCCATCCTCAGAGTCCACAGTCAGTGGTGGGGTAGTGGTGGCGGCCGCACCGAGGATGGAATGCAGTGCCTCGTAGAAACGGGATGTCTGGGGATGGGATCCGGAGCGTCCGTTTGCCTCTTTGGTCTTCTGGTAGCCTTGCCTCAGCTCCTTGATTTTCACGCGGCACTGCGTTACATCCCGGCTGTATCCTCTCTCTGCCATGTCTTTAGAGATCTTCTCATAGATCTTTGCATTCCGTCTTTTGGATCGCAGCTCGGAAAGCACGGACTCATCGCCCCACACAGCGATGAGATCCAAGACTTCCCGATCAGTCCATGCTGGGGCCCTCTTTCTATTCTGAGCTTGCACTGCCATCAGTGCTGGAGAGCTCTGCATCGTTGCCAGTGCTGCTGAGCTCGCCACGATGTCCAGACAGGAAATGAGATTCAAACTGGCCAGACAGGAAAAGGAATTCAAATTCAAATTTTCCCGGGGCTTTTCCTGTGTGGCTGGTCAGAGCATCCGAGCTCGTACTGCTGTCCAGAGCGTCAACAGAGTGGTGCACTGTGGGATAGCTCCCGGAGCTATTAACGTCGATTTCCATCCACACCTAGCCTAATTCGACATGGCCATGTCGAATTTAGCGCTACTCCCCTCGTCGGGGAGGAGTACAGAAGTCGAATTAAAGAGACCTCTATGTCGAACTAAATACCTTCGCGGTGTGGACGGGTGCAGGGTTAATTCGATGTAACGGCGCTAACTTCGACATAAACGCCTAGTGTAGACCAGGCCTGAGTGTAGAGAGGAAATGAAACCACCCAGCCAAACCCTGGAAGCCTCTTAAGGTACTTGACTGCCCTTTCACAGGGAGTCTTAATGGCTCCCCTTAATTTTCATAAAATGGAGCAGACGGTAGCCACTCTAATATGGAGGGATGATAAGCCCCAGGATGTAATACTCCATCGTGATCTGAATAGCTTGGAAGTGCTACATGCAAGGATCTCGAGTCTCTGAAGGTTACAAGGGAACTTGTGAGCCACATTTCAGATTTCTACAGGCTTCACTTTGCCCTCATTGCCATTAATTAATGATACTCCTTCTAAACTATTACCGAGGGGCCGTTTTTCATTGTTGTAGCTAGCTTTTCTGAAATGAATAACACTGTGCACTATATTATTAAAGTTTGGCCTTAAGTATTTACTTTCACAAAACTCTTTGGTATGGTTGGTTTAATATTTAACTAGGTCTGAAGCAAGGTAAAGAACTGCCTTTTTCTTTCTGAAAATCCCAGTGTGACTTTGCCCTGGTTATATTAACAATAGCATGTTCCAATGCTGAACCCATGGATGAATACAAACACTAGTGAAAGGTTTCTAAGACAAAGGGGAAAAGGCGGATATGTAGCAGTGCCAAAGTCACTTTGACAGAGGTTCTCTGGTGCATAGCAACAATACAACTGTCTGAACTGTTTAACGCTCACTTAAACAGAACATCAGACTTCATGTAATAGCTATAAATAACAGTGCAGCTTTAATTGGTGGGAGCGCCAGAACTTCATTTGAAAGTGCTGTAATCCAATGATTTACATAATGCTATCAGACTACTGTATGATGGATGGAGACTATAAAGGTTCATATGCGCACTTATTGGACTCTTGTTAATATACGGTGCAGTACAAACTCTTCCAGTCCCTTTCCCTCCAAATCAAACAGATGGCCGGATGAAGCAAAGGGTCTGAAAAAATCTGCTGTCAACTTGTTATGTTAAACTTATGCAATACCCTACCCTATACGAGCCCTGCGTGAAATTGCACAGGCTAAATGGACACAACTTCAAGATAAGCAGCAGAGAAAAAGGCATTCAATAGTCCCTCTTTGGTTCATACGGAATTTGTGGACTATAATCAAAGCTAAAAAAAACCCTACTGATGAAAGGCAGAACAGGAAGGATTAAACCATTATCATTTCTTTAAATGACCGAGTATGCTGGTATGTGCACCATGAAAAAATCAAAACAGGTGCAACCAAGACCTAATTTCAGGAATCTCTGCAACTTCGGGGGGTTAGTTTCCTGTGTTAGCAACTAGCCTTTCAGCTAGAAGAACTCAGATTAAATTGGCTGTAAAGTATCTTAATTAAAATGAGTATGGTGGTTTTGGCTTGGTTCAGCTTGTCTCCTTGTGATTTGTTACATCTTATACCATCACAAATTTGGCACAACTGGCATCGTTTACTGAAAAGGGTCCTGGAATGCAAGAAAGCCTGGAGAGTGACATACACCCCTGCACAACAGAGTGCAGTACTGTTTGGCTGGAGTTCCACATATTGAAACCCACAACATACTTTTCTGCAGAGGGTATTTTTTTGTTGCTGTCGTCTTCACTGCTTTCAGTTCAAATAATTTTTACCTTAAGAATTAAATAAGAAGAGTGAATATAACCTTATGAAAAATTAACATCCTATACTTACGCAACTGAAATACACCCTGTATGTCCTTTTACATTACACTGATGTTTAAAACTGAGCAATTATAAGGCTAGTATTGAGTAAATGGATCATGCTTTACATTTTCAAAGCATTCTATACAAACACTGAGCATGACTCTCCATTGTTCTGTACCTTGTACGGTCATTTACATTTACATCATCACAACATGTGAGTCCTACATGTTAGTGTTTTGATCTAGTGTAAACAACTATACAGGGTGTCCGGCAAAGCAGAATTGGGCCCATTAACTAATTAATCCTTAACATTTCTGTGCTATTATTCAAGTTGTATAAAAGCAGAGGAATGCAGAGTCTTCATCTTCAAAACTCACACATGGAAAAATTATGTTCCCAACTTGTGTGTGCAATTACAACACTGCAAGAGCAAACAATGTGTGTGTCTGTTCAAATAGTCAGATAGATGCAGCACTGTAACTGCAGGAATGTTAAGTGAAATGGTGTGCAGGTTTTGCAATACCAAGTCATAATTACTTTGCTACTGACCTTGTATGACTTTTGACAGAGATGGGTTCAGTTCAGGACATCCTATAGTGAAGTCCATTATACCATGCATCTCCAACAAGTTTTGGGCATAACTGTGAATCGTTCCTGTGACCCATTCCCTTTTTAACCACAAATATTCAGATTTCTAAATACATTCTGCTTCTTACCATGTTCTCAAGAGTTACAATTTCACACTGCAAGTAAATAGTTTAACTTGAA